>NW_009648255.1:1961668-1970953 GCF_000708025.1 Charadrius vociferus
CGTGGGGAGCTTCTCATCCACCGACACCCCCAAGTCCTTCTCCTCAGGGCTGCTCTCCAGCCATTCCCCACCCAGCCTGGAGCTGTGCTGGGGATTGCCCCAACCCACATGCAGGACCGTACACTTGACCTTGGTGAACGTCATGAGGTTGGCATGGGCCCATCTCTCCAGCCTGTCCAGGTCCCTCTGGATGGCATCCCTTCCCTCCAGCGTGTCAACCACTGCACACAGCTTGGTATCATCGCAAACTTGCTGAGGGTGCACTCAATCCCTTTTGAAGTCCTCTGTGAACATGGCATTTGTTTTGATATGAACCCATAGTTTCCACTGATGTCAGGACAAGTCCCCACTGCTCTGGAGAGGAAAATGACACCCCCAAATTAGCAGTGTGATCTAGCTCAAGATCTGAAGTACTTGGAACACACGTTGCTTTCAGCCCGGGGGTGCAGGGAACCTTGTGCAGCCTGAGCTTTGGGGTACGTGTGCCCCTCCAAGCAGTCTCCCTGCCGAGTGGCTGAGCGGCACCTCCTTCTGCCCGAGCTGGCAGCTGTGCGTGCCTGCAGGCCGAGCAAGCGGCTCAGCGGGAGATGGAGATCGGCTCGGCGAGCACACACGCAGCTCATTCCAGCACGGGAACCTCGGCAGCAGGTAGGGCGTGCTGGCTCTCCACTGCGGTGGGGGCTGAGGAGCACGGTGGGTAGGTGGAGGAGCGTGGTTAGATGGGGGAACTGGGACGGGGGACGTGGCAGAGCACGCGGTTCGTCCGTTCGCTTGGGCTGGGGATCCTCACCATAAAAAAGAGCTAAAGGAGTTGCACGGTGAAAGCCTCGGAGCTAGAATGGACCTCTAGCGTGAGAAAGGCTTCTGCGCCTTCTGCTGACCTCCGGCATCACCAGTTCCCTTCAGGCAGTTGCATCTCTGACAAATAGGCTCCTGCTAATGACTCTGCTGTTTCTTTACTGCCTTCCCTTCAAATCAGAGCAGTATGGAAATAGAGAGTTCAGTGAAATGTACTGTGAAAATACCGCTGTATTTCATTTGAAAGACTTCACACTCCTACGACTTGGCTTTGCTGTGAAACGGCCCATCTTTTGTTATTTTATTCAGTGACTCTTACAAAAGCCTACAGAGCCACTTTTCTACACCTTCCCACCGAGGCTCTTCTGGTAATTGGGTGATGGTTCTTTCACGGTGAGGAGGAAGGGGAAGGTGGGAGGCAGAACGATACACCTCCCATGCATGCTTCTTTATACGTGCCCATTTTTCCTTTATTTCATAGAATCATATGACTTTGCACAAGTCCAGGTAGGTGACATCAGTTGCTCTTCCCTTGTCCACTACCACTGTAACCCCCTTGTAGAAGGCTACGAGATTTGTCAGGCATGACTTCCCCTTGGTGAAGCCACATTGGCTGCTACCAATCGCCTCCTCTTTGTCCGTGTGCCTTAGCAGAGTTTCCAGGAGGATCTGCTCCGTGATCTTGTTGGGCACAGAGGTGAGACTGACCGGCCTGTAGTAACGGAGTGAAGGAAAAAATAAAATTGAGTACAGGCTACAGATGGAAGGTTGAAATACAGCCAGGAGGACACCCCGAATTCAGGGGGTATCTGGCTTGGTTGGGGGATGGAGTGGGAGAGAGCTTAGGTCTCGTCCTGGTCGGTGGATGGAGGATGCGGCACAGTGAAGGTAGCAGAGAGGCAGCGCAGCACGCCCAGCCACCGCGCGGCCGCCCTCGAAGCGCCTCGCCACGGCCACCCCGGCGCTGGATGCGTCGCGCAGGTCTATTCCACAAGCGTGATCTCCCATTAACGTGGGGTTTCTCATTAGAAGGGGTTCCCACCGCTGGCCGCATCTTTAACGGGTGTCTTTGCCTTCTGCAAAGCTCCGTTGTAACTTGTTAATCGTCTTTTAGTATGTACTTGGGCTGGGGGTCTTCCCTGGAAAAATAATTCCAGCCGATTTAAAAAATAAATGTGTGTGCCCGCTGTATGTGCTAATTGGATAGCTTTGTTAGCTGATGGCACCGCTGGTTGGAATGGGGCGATGCTACAGCTCCTCACCTCTGCCGGCTTGGGGCAGGCTCGCTGCCTGACAGCGGTCTCGGGAACGGGGACCTTTGGCTCGGCTCCGCGGGACAGATCACTCTTTCTTGTGCTTTTGGGTCGTGCTGTGAAGTTCTGAGCTGGAGACTCGTACTGGGGCTGGAGAGTCCAGCTGCTGGTCTCTCCCAGTGGGATTTGGAAAGCTGTTTACTGTAAACAACCGTGAGCACATAAACTTTGTTTTAATCTGCAACTTTTTCACATGAGCACCAAAAAAATCCCCAAACTGAATATAAGAGGAAAAAAAAAAAAATCTGTGAAGGAAAAATTGAAAGTAGCATTGAACAACAACTCTGACTTTTCTGATTTAAGCCTTACATAATTGGTGACTAAAATTACCGTCTTTTTCTTTTTTGGCTCAGTACGTGCTGAGTGTCTGAAGGCTTTATTTAGTCTCAGGAAAATTTTTGGACTACTAGCAATTAAGATCAGTTACATTTCTTTTAAAACTTCTTAACCTGTCTGTCGCAGGATATAATTTTGGAATGAGGTCACTCTGTCTGCATAATCACAACGTATTGTTCGACCTGACATTAAAACAAGATAAAGGCTGCTACGAGTGAGAGAGAGCAATTACAGCTTTGCTATCACAGCCATTAAAATGCGGTGAACGTCAAGTGCTCTAAAAATGTTCTCATCAGACAAAAGCAGCAGAAATGTGACAAAGTGACAAAGTTGTCTTTCTCTTGGGTCAGTGTGCCATTGCATAAGTATAAAGTGTTCCAGTTTTCTATTTAAAATACAGAGAAACCTTAAATTGTTTTAACGGAGCAAAAAAAATACCTCTTTTACGAAAGATTTTAAGATTGATGTCAACATTTGTTTTGTGGATTTTATTAGCATTAGTTAACGAGGGGCATGTAAGTGGTTTTAAAGCAATTAGTAGCCATTATGCGCTCTTTGAAGATCGGCTGCTGTTTTGCTTCCTGTTCTGGTTATCAGCTATTTTAGCTTCAAGTGTTAAATGTGAAAAATGCTGGTATAAGCTTCAAAATGAGCTCAGCTTTTTCTACTGCTTCTATTTTTTTCGTCTTTGTGATCAAAGAGACTCCAACATCTGATCTGCTTCTATAATAATACATGGAATTAATAAAATTGTTTTTCTATGATTAGAGTCCTAACTCCCATAACTAATACTGTAGAAGATATATCTATAACAATAATAAGAATAATAGTCTACTCTGAGGATCTTAAACGTACCAGTTTTAAGCTAAGCCTCGGTGGGGGATTTGTGCCTATTCCACGCCCAGGATTGGGCATATTTTGATTTACAAAATGATGCAAATATTTCCAGTTTATCTTTTCCCCCCAAAGAGTTTGGGGGAT
Organism: Charadrius vociferus; assembly: GCF_000708025.1. NCBI lineage: Eukaryota > Metazoa > Chordata > Aves > Charadriiformes > Charadriidae > Charadrius > Charadrius vociferus. The sequence goes on from NW_009648255.1 coordinate 1,965,097, forward strand.
TTGTTATACTTTTGCTCATAATTAGTATATGAAATTAGATAATTGTAATTAAGCTCATTCTGGGCTTTTCTGCTTTTAATAATTTTAAGTAATTAGGCTAGTGTTGTGCGTGTTTAATGCGCCTTTCGTATGCTTCCGGCGAGCTGCAATTAAGTCCATTAGAATTCAGCCTGCAGAAATATAATATTAGCATACGGGTTTAGGAAAAATATTTTTCAAAATACAGCCTTCGGTATTTCCTCCAGAACCCAGGCTTTTACATTCAGGAAATTAGGGCTGAATTTTCAAATTTGAGTTTATGGTATTGAATAAGTGCGGTGCCTTAAGCGCTGGGATATTTCACCCAGAATTTGCAACTCTCCCACTGACGTTTCTCCACTTTTTTTTTTTTTTTTTTTTTTTTGGCCAGAGCTTGTCCCACACACATCAGACCCTAAAAACGAGCTGGAGCTGCTCCTCGGTGTCCCGGAGCGTGGAGCCTCGCCACTCCCTGGAAGCGCGACTGGTGCCGGGGCCAGCGCGGTGGCCGCGTGCCATCGGCACCGGGGGATGCTGCGGAGGCAGACGTCCCGCTGGTGCCTTGCTGAGAGGTTCTGGGGAGGTTCCGCTGGATGCTCCTTCCCCTAGATTTGCTGGGGTTTAGGGCAGATTTAGGGGAAGGGGGACGTGGGGTAAAATCGGTGCGTGGCACTAAGGTGCACGGCGCTTCCAAATTGCAAGATGGCACGTGTGGAGTGTGTGTCACCCGCGTGTGGCCCCTGGGAGCAGGGGGACAAACGCTTCCTATGGGAGGTTGCCATTCCCTGACAAGGCTGAGTGGCGGAGCGTGAATAAAAAATGGTTTTATAAGAAGGAGTTAAGATCTTTGTATTTTAATATTGACCTTATGGCCTAATTTTAGCGCAGTCGATGTCGTTTACTGCGAAACGTATCATTTTGCTGCATTTGAAAATAATAATGAGCTGAGTTTTACCTCCCGAGCAAACGCTTCCAGCAAAGCAATCATCTATATTAAGGACCAGCGAAGGATTTTGTAATTTAGTGTTTTCGTAGTGATTTAGCGTGAAGTTCAGCTGCCTAAATTTCGGTATCTAGCACTGCTTGAGACACCGTGGGGCTTGTGAGGCATCTTCCCGCGGCTGCCGGCTGTGGCTCAGCGCCGACGCTCTGCGGAGCCGGAGCCGTCTATGCCAGCGGTGAGCGGGAGCTTTCCCTTGGTGGGCTCCAGCGATTGCGATCATTTGGGTGTGTTTGTTCAGCGCCCAAAATCGCACTTTGCCAAATTTCATGTCCCTTCGTTTATGGCCGGGTGGAATGTGTAAAATATTTGGAGATGAGTTGCTGCATGTCGGTAAAAGCCACTTGTTCCCTAGATGGAGATCGATCTGGCTAAAGGTGAAGCGCGGCACAAAGAAGCAATTCTTAAAGTCAAGGAGGAAGCGAGAGTGGAACTAGACATTGAGAGACAAAAACAGCAAGAACTAATCACAAAATATCAGAGAGATCACGAAGAGCTCCAGAAGAAGGTGTGTAACACTCAAGAGAACAGCTTTGTGGCAGTAGATAACGTAAACTTCTCAGAAATAGCATGTGAAGGAGTAAAACCTTCTTTATGTGTAGTCCTGTGTCTAGATGATACAATATTTTTTCCCAGTCTTAAAGGTCTTTTCCAACCGAAGCGATTTGATAATTCTGTATGTTTCAATAGTGTTTTTAATGGAACAGGTTAATAAGTAATTATTCCAGGGAGTTAAATGGTGTGGAAGTTCTTCCTTTGCTCACATTTTCTCCACCCGGAGTTCATCTGTGTCCACAGGCTGTAGTTGTTAATTATTTTTAAACTGACAACATCATTTTTTAAAGGCCTTGGACCGTTCCGGACTGTGACAGGTTATCACAAAACCATCTGCACTGTTTCCTTCCTTCTCAAATGAATTGAGCAGCGATGGGGTGAGGTCCAGTGGCCGGTTAACTGCTTGCTGGTCTGTGGTGGTGGTGGCATCACAATCGGGTGGCTCTGCCCAGCTACCCAGACCTGCAGCTTTTGAAGAAACCAGTTTTGTCTAGAAATTGAAAATTGTACCTATCACCTTTGTTTTCCAAAGATTTGACATGTTTCTTGGGAATTCTGGAAAAATCAAATAAATTTGATGAAATGATATTGTTGTTTAAAATTTGTTCCATTACGCAGTGTTTTAAAGAGCTGAAAATAAGTTTGGCTTAGTTCGCTTTACAAATATTTGTCTGTGATTTTAAAACCCTGAGGAAATACTGGTTCGCAGTAAAGAATTTTTCCCGTTTTTACCTCTATTTCTCAGTTTGATCTCAGAAATACTAATTAATTTCTCTGTTCTGAGTGAGTTTTGATTAATTTACAGCTCTTTGATATCCTTTGAGGGTATTATGTAAATTCAAAGCATTTTTTTTTTGTCTCTGAGGATAAGTATGTTTGCATTTGTACTTTTTTTCCCCCGAAGTCAACATTTGTCTGATACTTAATTCTACATATTTAACGATTCCCACTGAATGTAGACTAATGCAATTTTTGTCTCATCTAATGCAGATACCAGGATTAATATCCAGTGCTACCAGTAGCTTAAGGGTGGAGACAGAAATTCTTGAAAAGAAGCTACAAGATGCCCAGACCAAACTTGCAGAGAAAGATGAAGATAAGGAAAAAGAAATTCAGAGCCTTAAAAGACTAATTACCGAACTCGAATTTCAGCTGACAGTGGAAAAGAACAATAATGAATCATTTCTGGATAATATGAGGAAAGAAATTAAACACAAGTCAGATGAACTGGAAAAATTAACCCAGGAGAGGACACAGCTGATTCACAATTTGAGTCAGGTTCAAGAAGAGGTAGGAACATGCCCGAGGAAGTGCCTTGCTGTTTTTACTTAGAGACATGTGATTTCTAAAGTCATTCAAAGCATCTGTATTTCAGAACCTGTTAGGTACTGGTTTAAAACCCGTTGAGATGAAAAGAGTTCTAAAACTAGCCCATCTTAATTTCATAAATAACAGGTATCACAAAATACGTGAAATTTTTAATTCAGCAAGTACTTAAACTAGTATTTTATTTTTAAAAAACCAATATTTTTTCAGGTTCTGAAGGGCATTTGTTTCCTAGTCTCTAAGTTCACATCTTGCTGCATAAACATGAGTAAACAGGAAAGTGTCCATTGTGGTTTTAAAGTAGATGACATGGACATTTCTTATTCTTTGAACAGGACAGCAGCAATCCTCCCAGTAACCTTACTTATTTTGGAAATAATTTGTATGAAAAAGCTTCCTCCTGTCAATAGGAACGAGAGCGGACGCAGTCCTTTTCTGAGCGGCGTCTGGGGCAGAGAATGCATCTCTTAATGTGGGAGTATGTGTGTGCGTCCTGCCGTGCCAATGGGGACGTACCCCACCTCCCTCCAGTAAATCCACTTTCTGTAATGCAGGAAGGCATAAAAATTAATCAAATGTGAAAAGAAATTTGACGGATGGATGTTCTTACCACAAGCATTTGCTGAATGTTTGGAATATAATGGGAAGGGAGGGGAAAGAGCTCTAGTGCTCCATGAGAAATGTGAGAACAGTGAAGTCGAGGACTGTAGATAAGATTCAACTAGAATGTCTAAGTAATTAAGTGGCAGAAAAAAATGATAAACAGTGAAAATGAGCTCTTCAAAGTCAATTAGGGCTTGGGTTGATACTTATTTCTTCCTTGAAAAAGGGTCAGAAGGACTGTGTTAGTGAAATTAGAATGATGCTGGCAGTCGTTCTGTCCTGCAACTACATAAAAGGCTCTTGGAAAGACGTGCGCTCTTCGAGCGTTGGTCAGGAGCTTCGGCAGAGTAGGGGACACACTGTTATCCTCGGTCATGAGATTCCACCAGCTCTGCTTGTGTTCTTAATTTTCCCTGCTCTGAAGCAGAGTTCCTCCTCTAATAGAATTATATTAGGAAATGGGCGGATAAGAGTGGTTGAAAACTGAAACTGCTTTTAAGATAAACTTGGCACCAGGGTAAATGCTCAGATTTGCAGGTAACACTTCCCAAATCATTTCATGCACTGTCAGTGACAATCTGAGTAGCCAGGAAAGGGAAAGAAGCGTCTAACTTTCCTTCATTACGTTGTCTGCAGAGTTATATGTTCAGAGAGTAGGTTATTTTGGATGTGTGCATTTCTCCCACTTCCGCTTCTGCATGTAGGTATGTTCCTTCTCCGACAGCTCCTTGGCTTGCAGTTGGCACAGAGGTTAGACAGCCTGAGCAGAACTTCTGTGCTTCCACTCTACATCCACTACAGATGCTTTGACCAAAGTCAAATTTTAAAATCCAAAAAAATTTATCAACAAAGGACTTCCCATTTCTCCATCATTTTTCCAGTTTTGATGGGAACACACATGCAAAAATATAATAGTTTCAGTAACCTCTTCTTGGCTAACCGGAGCTACCACCTTCCACTTTAGTGGGAACATGCTTCTGTGCTCTGACTGTACTGACACCACTATTTGCTCTTCAAACCATCAAAAAAGTGCGATTGAGGTGATCTTTCTTCCACATTTTCTTCCCTGTGTACACCCACTGTCATAATCGCCTGGAGAATTTCAGATGTTTGCCCTCACTTCAGGGTGATACGTGGTCTGACCCGGCACAAAGCTCACACTGATAGTGCTAAGAAGGTTTACGTGGAGACGGTTGTGTCCAGGCGGTGAGGTTGGGCATGACTGAGCGCGCTCTGTTTGACTCAGCCATAGCTCTCCGTGTTGGAGACTGCTGTTGGGGGTTGCTTCCCGTCCACTCGCGTGGACCTCCTGGTGTCAGCAGCAATCGCTCGCTTAGGAGAACCAAAAAGTGGCTATTTCCTGCTTGTACTGGGACTTTCAGTAGTTCTGACTTTTATGACTCAGTTTAGTGATGTTGTCCCTTCGGTTTTATTTACTTTTGGTTTCAGCTGGAAACCAGGGAAATTAGCATCGCAAATAAGTTCCGCATAATATACCAACTTGGGGACTTCTGTACTACTGAGACGGTTCGAGTTATCTGCTTGAGGCCCAGTACCAGTCACACCATTTCGCGATCAGGAATCACAGTGCAAAGTTTGTGAGAACCACTAGACTGAAAATCATTTATCCCAATTATTTGGGAAATAATAATCAATAAAGAATGCCGGCACAAAAAAAAAAAATAAAAAATCAGTGCATAATTATTTAAACTGCAGAAGAGGATAACTTCTTGAACATCTGATCGTAATGAAGTGGTGCGGTAATACTCCAACTACGCATATTCCTTTCCGAGAGCGGCATTCCCAGTCTCCCCCCGGTTGGAGGATGGGCAGGAGATCAGAAGTAACTTCTGATAACTTAGCTCATATTTTCCACTGCCTCCCGAGGGGACGCAGGGTGGGTAAGTGCTGATATATGTCCTTTTGAGCCACTTTCAGAGAAACCAAAGTCTGGGGGAGTGTTGGAGGGTTTGTGTGCCCCCGTCCCCTCCACCCCCTGCCTTAACCTGCGGAGCTGCACAGACACAGGGTTTGACTGGCGGCGTTCGGTGAAGCCCGTGTTTGTTTCTGTTTGCAGAACACCCTTCTCCAGGAAACGGTGCGCAGAGAGTGTGAGGAACGCTATGAGCTGACTGCAGCTTTGACTCAAGCCAGGGAACAAGTACTGGAACTCAAAAAGCTGAGTGGAAACTTCCCGTTATCGCCGTGTTCCCCGGCTCGGGGCTGCCTAACCTCCCCTGCTGCCCTGCTGCCTGCTTACGGACAGAAGAGCCGCACGAGCCCCGGCGCTGGGAAGGAATCAATCTCTCCGGACAGTTTGGTATTTCACGGGCTGCCAAGGCGCCCACCTCCCGC
>NW_009648255.1:1971011-1980333 GCF_000708025.1 Charadrius vociferus
AGCGGCGTCGCTGAACGAACCCCGGAGCAGGATCGCTGCCGCTGTGAGGAGACAACTGAGTCAGCTCTGACGGCTGCGTACGCATACACCGCACGCGGGAAACCATTCCCGTGCATCAAACGACTGGTTACTTGCGCACCCCTGGGCTCGCATCGTAGCCGATGCGATTCATCCATTCTGCAACTTTAACTTAAAGCTTCATATATTTTTTTTTTTTTAATGCGGTAATGTTTCTTGGTCCATCACATATCAATGTAATTACATGCTATCTATATTTCAAGATGAAAAAAGTAAAAAAGAAAAAATATTGTCTCTCCAAGACAAGCACATCTTCAATGGGTGTAATTAAAACAATTGCCAACTTCAAATACAGCTTTCCCTCATCGCTTTGTTGGAATTTCCCTATTTTGCGTGTTCTCCCATGTAACTTAATTGCTCGTTTCTAGTCTAAAAAATGTGATTTGTTTGCTCACAGTCAGATTTTTGTCATTATTTAATTGAGTAGTGTTATATTTGCAAATATGCTTAGGTCAGTGAGACTCGCTACTTGTGGAGTATATATCACTCGGCGCGAAAATGTGGCAAATCCGCGCGCTCAGTAGACCAGCAGGGACATAGCGTCCTCCGTCTGCAAGTCTTCAAGCTGTGCTAATTAACAAGAAGTTGAAGACTTAATACATTTTGTCCAAAAGATGGTTGTCTCCTAAATTTCATCAGAAAAGTGTCTTTATGTTAAGCGTAATTTTTAGCTTCAAAGTAGACAGACTGGAGTTCTCTCTAAAATTGGTATGCAGGAGGATTGATATCTTTATTTTACTGCTCGATACATGGAGCTGTGGTTTGTTTTGGAGCGAGAAAAGCCCAGACGAGTCTGGATGGTCTTTGTTAGCATGCAGATGCCACAGAAGTAGCTGCTCTTCGAACACGGCGGCTCTGCTGTTGGGGCAGTTGGTCAACGTAGAGCACCGGGTGGGCTATGTGCAACAGCGATGGGCAACACAGACGCAGTCTGAGATTTTACTCACTGTGTCACCAGATACTTAATTTTTTTTAGTCAGATAAGCCCAAACAGGGCCAGTTTGGTGATACTAACAGGTTTTGGTGACAGCACAGTGGTCATCAGGCAAGGAGAGGCACTGAAGCCGGCCCGGGTCAGCCTGGCAAGTCCCCTGGGCAGAGTAGACCTACCGTGTAGACCCAGCTCGGGTGAGGGCTGGGGCCAGGGCAGGAGCTGGGACAGAGCTCTGGGGTTGGTGGCAGTGGCACGGGGGTGGGAGCACCAGGTACGGGGTCGGTTCAGACCTGCTGGTGCCCCCAGTGCCCCGAGAGTCACTCGCTCGAAAGACCGCTGTTCATCTTCTGAGACCATCAGCTATGACCTGGACTGAAACTTCATGGGAGGTAAGCTAGAAGGGAACGTTTTGGAGACTTTTGAAGTGTGCATATGAACAGCTGGATGACTGAAATTGCCTGCTCCTGTTTCAATTTTGAGACTGGCCTTGCTCTTCACTGAGAGTCATGGAGTTGCTTCTTCACAGAACACTTTTCTTGTAAACCCAAATACATGTATAATCACACAATGAACCTTGACCTTCTTGTTATTTCTGAGTGGTGAGATGATAGTCCTAAATGTGAGACAATGACAGCAGTAGGCCATGTCTTCAATGCTGGGGAAAATCAGAAGAGCTTTGTTGAATCTAACAGCATGGCAGGGAGTGCATTTTATTAAATAAAATCAGCGGAAGAAGGTAGGTTTGGCCTCCGGGGCTAGATTTGAGAACTTGTTTTGTCTTGGCTTCTGTTCCCACTGAAACCACCAGTAAGCCTTACTTGGTTTCAGTGGTAGCGGAGTTTATCCAAAAGCTCAAAATCCCCCATTCACAAATTCCAAAAGCAGTAAAAAATCAGTATTATAAAAGTTACTGTGGTGGCTGCTGCCGCGTAGAGATGGCGTAGGTGCTCGGCAGCCGCCTGGCTGGTGGAAGGGACCTGAACTTGACGGTCCCTTGTGCACCGACCTCAAAGAAGCTGTTACCAATAATCAGATGATTGGGGCGGGTGAATCAAACAGGAATGCTCTCCCAGGAGAGTGTAGACTCAGCTCGGTGGGGCTCTGAGCCCCATGGTTCACCTTGCAGCTTCCCTCAGCTTTGGCCTAAGAGGAGACCTGATGGCCAACTTGCCTTCCCCGGCGCAGAAGAGCCCGGCTGCAGCTCCAGCCCAAGCGCGTGCTGATGGGCTGCAGCCTCCCTCTGCTCCGTGGAGCCTCGTCTAGTTTCACTAAACTGGGATTGTGCTCAGTACCAATTGACTAATTAATTGGGCAATGGCAACGGTGAGTCTTAAGCACAACCAAGCTACCAGGGGAACAGTGGGAACTGTCTACGGGACCTGCGGGCTTTGCTCAGATATTCATATTTTTCTTAAAGATGTTGAAAATTGGAAATGTCAAAGATGTGAAAGCGATTCCACTGAAACGCAAACCTCAGGAAATTCATTTTTCAGCAATTCCGCAAATGTGGAAAGAAGGGACGGGGCACACTCCCAAAGGCCTGTTTGGAGGACTGCTGGACGGTCCCCTTCTCTGGTCGGTGCTGATGCTGATTTGGTGTTTAGAAAAGATGCTGAACTTCTGTGAGCTTGAAAACTGTTATTCCACTGTCTACCCCCACTCTTCCTGTGCTGAGGTAACCAATTTTTATTGAGGCAGTTCTTAAAAATATGAGCTCCAGGGCTCTATTATGTAGATTCTTCATAAAAATTTTTAGATGAACTTGGGTTGTATTTTACAGTCTTATGAGAATTTATAAACAATGTAAATCCAGTAAATGCTGTTGTGTAATTTTACGCCCTTGTATAGCTATGGAACGGGCGTCACAGTGAGCCCTGCGGTAGCTGATGCTGTAATGCGGAGTTTGATGCCGGAGCATTTATACCGAAGGAGTGGTGGGACCGTTCTGCTGGCTGGAGATCCCCGCCATGCAGTAACAGCTCTGTGCTTGAAGCAAAGCCAGAGGAGAGATGTGGAAAGCAAACCTCTCCCGCTCCGATTCATACCTTCGGTAAGAGAGCGTATCCCCAATTCCGCGTGGCAGCGGCCGCTCCTCCCCTTGTGCCGCTGGGGCCGGGCTAACAGGTCGCATCCAAAATCTGCGCTCTTGTCCACTGCTCCGGTGTTTGTGTCCCGTAGCAGCAGGAGTAAAAAACGACTGCCTGTAGAGAGAGGAATAGCACATTAAAATAATGAGAGCAGTCACAGAAATAACGTTTCCAGCATGAGGGAGTGTATAAATCATGGCTCCAAACCAAAGTCAGGAACAAATATTTCCCTTATTTCCCCTCCCTCGCAGAAACCCAGAACTCCCGCTGCTAAGCAATAAGCAAAATATATAAACGTCAGGAAATGCTTTTTTTACCGGCTTTCGAAAACAATTAAATCAATTTCACATAGTCAAGGAAAGTTTACAGAGTATTTCTGGTAATGGGATGGAACGCACCAGCAGAAAGTACCAGGGAGAATGTGGACACCTAATTATATCGCCACGTTTTCAGGAAATAGAGCTTCCTGGAGGCAATACGTCTTGTCCTAGCGGTGTCACTCATGAATGGCTTTTTCGTAGGCTGGACCTTGCACTCTAGGACTCATGGCACAAGGGAATACTAAAAAAAAAAAAAGTCTCCGAGCTTGAAACAGATCTGCCTCTGTGGGATGCTGACCCGCCGGCTGTCGGCAGCCAGCCATCCTTTCACTTCTCAAGGTTACAAGAAAACGTCCCATGGCAACGGGTTGTCTTGTTCTTGCCTGATGCAAAGGCTTCTGTTTCCTCCTCGACAGAGCTGATATTGTTGCCTGATCAAGAATAGTCGCTCATACAGTCCTAAATCTTTCCATAAATTATTAATCCCGCTAGCAGGCTGCCAGTTTGCATCCCATGCGCTAACGTACTCTGTCATTACCAAACTTATCCATTTATTTTTATCCAGTAGCCTTGGCTTCCAGAGAACCTTCAAATATTTAGTGTCTTACTCTCAACCGGAGGGAGTCCACCGGCGATAGTTGAGCGCGGCATTATTTGGAAGCCGCAGAAGCGCCGGGGCTGCAGCTGCCAGGGCACTGCCGTCGCCCTGGTGGGTTTGTGGCTGGGAAAAGGCGACCGTGGGGAGGTCTGTCTCCTGCCAGGCCCTGGTGAGACTGCGCTGCCCCACGCTTGTCCTCTCCAGCCTGTCCACTGTGCCAAGCCCCATCCCTCTGGGCATGGAAAGAAGAGTCAGTGACATTGGTCTGATGCTTCAGGGAAGGCTTTGTGTGAGTGTCAGACATCATTTGTGGTTTGGCCAACTGTTTCTTGAGCGCAAACCCATCAATATTGGTGGGGAAAGCGTGTGTATGTGTGTGTGATGGAAGGGGAGGTATAGGGCACTGTCCAAGGCCAAGGTGGGACACAGGGCAAGTGGAGCCAACACGGCGTTTCTGGCATACGCAGCAACAGCAGAGTCCTTTTGGGATGCCTCAAACCCCTGTAGGGGCTCTCTGAATGCTCCTTTTAAGCTGCTGTCCCATTCTGTGTTCACCGGGGAGAGCTCCGCAGCCTCAGACCAGGCCTTTGCTCTGCCCACGTCCCTGCAGAAGGTGCAAATGAGATACGCTGAAGATGGAGCTTCTGTCTTGCCAGCCTTGCACAAGCAGTGTGTATCCGCAGCGGTGCCCGGCTGCCATGGCAGAACGAGTGACAATTTTTAGACAACTGCAAGAGAGGGGTTGTCCTTGTCTTGCTAAAAATGGGCATCCCAGGAGATACAACCAGACAGACGTGGCCAATGTGTTGAGGACATGGTTTAGTGGTGGGTTTGGCGGTGTTAGGTTGATGGTTGGACTCAGTGATCTTAAAGGTTCCTTCCAACCTAGACGATTCTGTGATTCTAATGTAGTCAAGAGGGGGAAAGCTTTGAACAGGGGACATCCCGCAGGGCAGTAGGACGGGACCTCTTCTGGGGACGGTCTTTGATGCTAGCTGTGCTCAGAGCTGTGCCTTGGCTTCACCTCAGAAGGAACTTGCTGGTTCAGTCTGGAAAAGGAGCAGAAACAAACAGGAAAGGCTGATCAAGTACCTACACGTCGCCTGGCTCTCAGGAGCGCAGGACTCAGGGCAGATGAGGGACCCAAGTTCTTGGGCAGCGTTGGAGGCACTCAGCACGTGGACTCCATGGGCTGCCGTGGGAAAGCCAAACCTAACTCAAGTGTTGATGGGCATCAGCGCCCACGGTAGGTACAGCAGGAGCTGGGCATGTTATGTCAAGCACACGTCCCAAATGCAAACCGATGGCTGTTGGACAAGAAATGTTCGGATCCAGCCCGCAGGAAGCGGGGGCAGGAGAGCCTGGGCTTTCCCCAGACACGCTCCCTCCCTCCCTGGAACGGCCAGTCGATGATTCATTATGGGTCATGGCTTTTCCACCGAAAGGTGCCCCAAATTTCTGTGTTCTCTGCAGATAATAGTACAGAAAGAGTCAAATTTGTCTCTGGTGACATGGAGCTGTTGTGCTGCTCCTTTGACAGGAGGTGAAATTATTGCTTGCCATACGTATCAAAGTGCTTGCCCTATGTATCATAGATATCAGAGCTTGCCATACGTATCAAAGTTTTGTGCCTGATGGGATATTACAAAATAAAGTAGCGATGTGCCTCATGTATTAAAAATGATAAATAGGTCTGTAACGGAGCTGGTGTGTGTGATGTGGGATCCCAGCCCGTAGCTCGCAGATGGAGTTTTTCCACGAAGGAAGAAATTAGACTTCAGAAAAAAGCAACTTAGTATCTTAGCAGCATTAAAAGTATATGAAAATAGAAAGTGGAGCCAGACCCAATGCCATATATAATTAAAACGTATTAATCAGAAAAAAGAGGTGGACTCTCTTTCTTTTTGTTTAAAGAAACGGTTTTGCTGTGAGATATTCTTTGCTTTACGTTCCGGATTTAGCTGCCAGTGCTTTGTAAGTAGTTTCCTTTCAAGCCTGCAGTACGCTGCAGAAGCATTGTGCATTTTTAATACAAAAGAAAGAGCAGAAGAATGAAATTGGGGAAATTTCCCTTCTTAGACAAAACCCCCACGTCTTAATTTTTAGTTATTTTAAATGGGGACTTATTTACATAATGAAAATTTGGTGTTCGATTTCGTCGTTAATTGTTGGAGGTGGTTAAGTGTATTCTACTGAAGGAAGAATAAACTCCATATGCAACTGTAATGCTGTGAAACAATATAACCAAATATGCCGAGCACTTACGAGGGTGGGTTTTTTTTTTCATCCTCAAAGCACAGTACAAAATTAATTTTGATGGGATAATAAAAAGGGCACTGCAAAAGATTAATGTTGAAGAGGTTTTTAACACCGGAAATATAATTTGTGTGGTGGAAAATATGAGCATCTGGCATTGCACTGTGAACTGTTCCCAGATAATGAAAAAAAAAAATGATCTTCCAAGCAAGCGTGGCCACTTCCCGCAGATTATTTGTGCTTCTCTCTCCAGAGACACCCGCTGTCCGCTGAAAGAGCCGCGCGACGCACCGTCCCTCCTCGCGGGTTTCCATCTGGAGCCTTGGCTGAGCGGTGAGTTGGGGTCAGTGCCGGGATGTGACCGTATCTCTGCCCAGTGAGCCAAAGGACGATCGCTGAGCAGAACCGAAGTAACACCGTCTGTTACCGCTGAGGGGGTCCCATCGCGTTGTAACCGCAGTGAAAACGAGCACCATCCCACCAGCGCTTCACTGGCAAAAGCAGCTTCGTGTTACCTTGAAGTTATCCAGGTAATGTCGACCAGAGCCGTCTGTTCACATTGGCTTTACACCAGTTTAGAGGGACAAGCCCATAAAAGCATATTTAGAACTTTTAAAAAATTCTGCTTTTAAAAAGTATTAAGATAAAAAGGGTCTACAATGCATATTATACCTTGTTCCCATACCTTTGGTGAGACAGCAAGCCCTTTCTGTGGGCTTGTTATGGTTTGAGGAACCCACAACAATTTATTGTCATGTAGAAGTTCTGTCACCCGATGACCCCTCCCCACCCGGGAAGGGGAATTGGGAAAAACAAGGAAACCCGAGGGCTGAAATATAAACAGATTTAATAGAATAAGACTGAATAATTAACATTAATAACACTAAAGAACCAGTATTGATCCCAATACCAATATAAAATACACAAGGACTATCCTCAGCCCCTTCCATCTGTAGAAACTGCAAGCGCTGCGGCTTCGGGAGGAGGGGAAGGGCTCAGGGCTGCGGCACCGGGGCGAGGAGTTCTCTGGATCACCGCCGTCACGGGGGAGAGAGAACTCCTCAGCAAACTTTCTAATTGATAGTGAATGTGCCGTTCATGGTATGCAATAACCCCGTTGGGCAGCTTGGGTGCAGTGCCCGGGTCTCGCTCCTCCGCATCCCCACACCCGGGGAGCTCGGAAACACTGAGACCTTGAAACCCATGAAGTGGGCTGCAGTGATTCATTCAGCACAAGGGCGGTCGCACGGCTCTCTGAAGAAAGCTTTAAAGAGCTTCTCCGCGTAAATCGCTGTGTCGAAGAAGTCACTCCTGCCTGCTGGCCTCCATGGTGGGGGGGTGCGCTGCCTTTGATCCCTCCGGGTTTGCTCTGGAGCACCAAACCAGGCGCTTGTCTGCCTGGGAAAGGCCGGCACATCCCCGTCTCCACGGGTCACGAGCAAACAGATATTCTGCTTGGGGTTTTATTTATCATCTATGAACAAAATCAGGAGCAAAATGGATGTGCCCATAATCCAGAAGCCGTTTTGGTCGTGACAGTTGTCTCATTGCACCAGAAAATGTCACTGTCACGGCTCTGAGCACTGCGCCAGCCTCTTCAAAAATCAGATTTAACTATTATCTTTTTATGTGAGTCATACCCTAACATACTAGAGGATAACAGAGCTGTCCCGAGTCATGCTGCGGCTGCCATCGATTTCTTACTCGCCTGCTGCCTGCACTCGTTCATTGAATAGGGCGTGGGGCGATGCTGGCTGCTCTGAAACCCACGGAGATTTTTACATCTCCTAAAACTCAATCGCTTTCTAAATGTCAGGAATGCACGAGTGATGACACGGAGCCGTTTTAAGCGACAAAACCTGGTTTTGCTGGTTCCTCAAACCCACAAATTTACAGGAAATGGTTTGTTCTGGGGAGCCTCCTGTTTCCAAAAAGACGCTTGATGTCTTTCAAGTTGATAGAATACCCTGTTTTGACACTACTGAATGTTAACATTTTATTTCAAATTTGTATTTCGTTCTGTTTGGAAAAAAGTACAGAGTCAATTAGTGACTTTATTATGGTAAAAATGAAAGAAGCTGGAATTCAAACCGAAAGGTGGAACACACAGGATTGCACTTTCAGCAACCCCGGGAAGTTTCACTATTCCTTTTCTTATTTGTGGAAATCTGAAAGTCTCCCAGGGTGGGAAAACGCGCCCCGCGTGACTCGGTGCGAGACCCCGTGCTGGGCATCGCGCGGGGTTGGTGCGGGGAGGACGTGGAGGCAGAGGGAGGCTGGAAATGCTTCAAAGCTTCGGAATTCCTTGATGTAAGAGTTAAAAGAACAATTTGGTATAAATAAGAAGTTGATTGCTGGGCGCAGGAAGAAAGGCGGCAGCAGTCAGCGGTGTGTAAAAGGTCTTTAATGATGCAAAGAACTTTTGGACAAAGTACAAAAGAAGATAATGAAGCCGCTGGGTCAGGGAGTGCGGCAGGCGTGGGGTCCTGAGCGTCCCTTCATGGGCTGCTGTGGAAGCGGTTTGCTGTAGGCACAGTGTGGACAACCTGAGGTCCAGCCCTTTCTCATAGCCATTACAGAAACAAAACCGAGCCGAAAATGGGAATAAACGGGGAATTAGTCCCGGGCTTCACACTCGTTATTGCTTCGGCTGTGATTTAGCCAGGTTGCCACGCCAACGTCCCTGGCGAGTTTAAATAAGAGGTGGTGAAAAGCCCAGGTGATGCGAGATGTGCCCCGGGGAGCTGTGGGTTTCGTGGGGAACCTCGACATTAGTGACCAGTGTGGACAGGGATGGTCTTAAACGTCATTGAAAGGGAAACCCGAATTCCTGACCCAGTCACAGGTCGGTCTCCTCAAGTGACACCTCAGCACGAAGCTTTGCTCTGCGGGACTGCAGCTCACGAGGCCATGTCTGCGGCGGCCGAGGGCGTCTGACGAGAAATGATGTCTCCGTTACGACGATACGGTATTTTGTCGACACAGCCCCAGGGGTTCAAGACCCCAAAGAGGAAAACCAGCCAAGAGCTCGGGGTGACCTTGCTCAGCA
>NW_009648255.1:1980361-1982685 GCF_000708025.1 Charadrius vociferus
CTGGAATTTCCAGAGCCGTGGGTCTGAGCGCCCCGAGGCCGGGCTGGCTGCTGACGGGGTGCGCTCTTCCCCACGGGTGGAACTCTTCATCAGCCCACCGCGGGAACCGGGGACATCGCAGGGACACGCAACACAGGGATGAGCCCATCGCACTCCACCAGCTCAGCAGTTGGGACCTCGAAGGTGTTTCTCTAAGGAGTTCAGCCCTGCTCGCTTCACCCATGCATCCCTGAGCAGTCATTAGCGGGCTGCTGCTGGAATTAATCCTCTGCGGGT
The DNA here is from genome assembly GCF_000708025.1 of Charadrius vociferus. Lineage (NCBI taxonomy): Eukaryota > Metazoa > Chordata > Aves > Charadriiformes > Charadriidae > Charadrius > Charadrius vociferus. The sequence continues at coordinate 1,980,638 of NW_009648255.1, forward strand.
CTCAGCAGGGGGAAAATCCATCACTTACCGGGTCCTTCGCTGCCACCTTAGCTGGGCAAGCGCACGTGTCTGAGTGAGTGGGTTTTGCTGTGACAGAGCAGATGAGTAACGTGAGGATGTCTGTGCCCTCTGTGGGTGACTGCAGTGTCTGACCTCGTCACTGGCAGTGTGGTGACTTCAGGCAGTTTGCTCAGCAGTCATTGCTAACGTCAGTGCCGTTGGCATTAGTTAATTGTTATGTAATTATTATCTTTAGCATTGGATTTCATGTGGAAAATATTATTTCTCGGAGCCCGATTTTGACAGGCTGCGTGTCTGTCCTCTACCTGACACAGTTGTGGTGTCTACAGTCCAGCAGCGCGCACCGAAACTACAGAGTCTCGGCTCTGCATTTTTGCACACAGAAATGGCTAAATTTGGCCTTCTCCTTCATAAGGTGACCCAGGCCACCCGCTCTCTGAGAGCTGCACTCAGCGGCGACGAGAGCAAACAGAACCACGGGGACCTGGTGGCCACTTCTGCCGCTTCCAGCAGTCCTGGCGTCGTTTGTTCATGGTCAGTCTAGGGAATGAGAGTCCTTTGAGGAAAAAATAAGAGAAGTTGGAGCCATTGGGGTCAGGTGTTGCTGGAAAAGGGTTGGAAACAGAATCAAAGAGATTGCTTTTGAATCAAAGAACAGAATCAAAGAGACCGCTCTTGGTGCCCACTGCAGAAAGCAGGACCTCAGATGTGCTTTTTATAACTGAACAGGATTATGCTAAGAACCTCTTCGCTCCATCATCAGTCATCCCAGAAGATGTTGTTTTGTATCAACCAATGCTTGTTTTGTATCAATAAATATATCACTGCTTCTCTCCCTGAGTGGAGCACATCACTCCATCGGCGACAGGGGGTGCGGAGCCCTGGCCAAGGCAGCAGGGGCAGCCCCGATGCTGCCCCTCCGGCGTCTGCCTTCCTCCCCTGGGCGTGAGATGGGCGCTGGATCCGGATTTTGGGGGTTCAGTGTTCTCCCCTGCGCATCGCTGAGGCCAGAGGGAAACCCTCGCGACGTCTGCCGCTGGCTGCCTGAGCCCCGGCTGGTGGGACCGCAGTCCCGGGCTCGTTAGCCGCCAGCAATACAGCTGCCTACTTGGTCTTTTTTTTTGGGAAAAAAAAAAAAAAATTTGCAAATTGGGAATAAAGGGCTACACACAACAGCAACTGCTGAGAGACCCTGAAACAAAGGACAATGTGAGCATCACTGGTCAGCTCCAGTCTCGGTGGCAGCGTCCTCAGCTCGCAGGAGGAGAGGTGCCTCATCTCATGTGTTTTGCCCAACATCTTGGTCGGTGCCATCAACGGATGGGCTTTGGGTGCACGTCACCACCCGCGTGTGCCCCTCAGGGAGGGAGCAGTGGGGCTGAAGAGCGCCGTTTGCTGACACTGGTGTCTCCCTCTGCCATCCCGTGCCCGGCTTTGCTGGGAACTGGGGAGGTCTGAGCCCCGCGGTGCCCCGCGGTGCCCCTGTCCCAGCCCCGGCGCCCACCAGCGGTGGGTGAGGTGGGGTGGAGGCTCCACCAGCTCTCTGCTGCTGAGACGGAAAGGTTGTTGGAGCTGCGTTGCGTACTGCAGCTATGGCTACGGGTAAATATTGTGTATGTGGGCATCTCTGGTGTTGGCGAAGAAAAACAAAGCCTAAGCGGTTTAATTGCCGTGACAGGTCAGTTGGCCATGTGTGAGTACCCGGGGTGAGATAAGGAGATCTACGAGGCAAAGGACACTAGGTTATCTGTGGCTGAGTAGTCAAATTGGGAAGCTTGTGTCTTTCGCTTACATTGTCCTTTTTCAAGTGTAGCACAGACAGCACAGCTGTAGAATCCTAGAATCGCAGAACGGTTTGGGTTGGAAGGGACCTTTAAAGGCCATCTAGTCCCACCCCCCTGCCCTGGGCAGGGCCACCTCCCCCCAGCCCAGGTTGCTCCAAGCCACGTCCAACCTGGCCTTGAACACCTCCAGGGATGGGGCAGCCACAGCTTCTCGGGGCAACCTGCCCCAGGGGATCACCACCC
>NW_009648255.1:1982839-1991207 GCF_000708025.1 Charadrius vociferus
TGCAGGTTTGGGGTCCCACACGGACACACTCCCACACGCACACCGGGTGAGCTGTGGGCTCGGGGGGACGCAGGGGGCACTGGGACGGGGACGGAGTTACTGAGGGGTGCACAGATATAAGCAAAAGTCAGTTACTATTTCAACACGGTATCAGGAGACGTGACTCATGGCCGGAGGATCTGGTAGCCCTCCCGGTGCTCCTGGCCATCCCCTGGCCCCATCCTGCCCCTCTGCCGAGACCCCCAGGGCAGGTTTGTAACACCGCAGTCACTCTGTTCCGTGGGAAAGGGCTAACGGGAAATTGAATTCATAAGGGTACGCGAGGCCAGCGGGTATTTCTGGCTTCTTCAGGCTCTGCAGCCCACGCTCAGCTCTGCTGCTTTTCCCTGACTGTGGTCAAGGAGTTGCAGCGTTGCAGAAAAATACTGGTGGTGTTTCTTGCCAAAAAAAACCACAGAATTGTCAAATTTTTTATTTTTTTTTTTTTTTTTAAAGCACCCCACAGAAGAATTATTTTCGTTACTTTTTAGGAGGTGGCAGGAAGGTGTTCAGGGGGTGTGATGGGGCTTTTGCGGCTGTGTCTTCTCACCTGTCTGTGCTACAGTGATGGCACCATCGAGCCGTAACGGCCCCTCGTCCCGTTGTGCCGCCGCCAACGAGCAGCCGCTGGTGGTTCCTCCCCGGCACAGGCTGTCGGTCCTGCTCTCAGCGCTCACTCCGCTCGGCCCCGTAACCGCGATGGGCTCTGGACCGGGCGTCCCGCGGGCATTTCTGTGAGTACACCATCTCTGGGAAAAGAGCACGACGCCGTGCCGGAGGAAGGGATTTGAGGCCAAGTTTCTGATGGTTTTCACATAAAACTGGTGGTTCATTCAGGGCCGAGCATCCAGCTGCTGAGTGAGTGTCCACTGCTTTTCGCAGCATCCCAACCCAAAGGTTTTACAAAGGCTTTCATGTGTAGAGACCTTCTCCCTCTCTACAGCTCCCTGACAGGAGGGGGGAGCGAGGGGGGGGCGGTCTCTGCTCCCACGGAACAGGCGATGGGACAAGAGGAAACGGCCTCAAGTTGCTCATGGGGAGGTTTAGGGTGGATATTGGGAAGAAGGTCTTCACGGAAAGGGTTGTCAAGCACAGGAACAGGCTGCCCAGGGCAGTGGTGGAGTCGCCATCCCTGGAGGGATTTAAAGGACAGTGGTGCTGAGCGACATGTGGTGGGTTTGGCAGTGTGAGGTTGATGGTAGGACTCGATGATCTTAAAGGTCCCTTTCAACCAAAACGATTCTATGATTCTGTGTGTGGTGACATCTTCACTTAATGTACATACAACCAGAAAATATGTCCCACAAATGCCACCAGACTTCTAAGTGAGATGAAGACCATTCCCTCGGTTTCCTCATCAGTTACAGCAGTTCAGGCTACTGATTTTCTTTTTGCTTAATTTAGGTGGATATCAAGTGTTTGAACTCTCCTACAACAGCCCCACTACTCTGGTCACTGTGGTGCATTAATTTAGAGGTTGTCTGGGTTTGTCTGCATGAGGGACAGACTGAGGATGGTTTGCCCAAAGTGGTTTTGTGGCCACCTCTCCGAGCACCACGTGGCCACCTTTTATCTGCGACGGGATGTCTCTGCAGGTCAGAAGTCCCCAGGCACTGTGGTGACAGGCACAGAATGAAAACTGAGGGCGGTAAACATCAGTGGAATAATTCAGGGTGGTCCACGAAGGCAGTGATGGGATGACATTTAGCAAAGGAAAGTTTCAGGGCGATACAGAGGAAAATGTCCTCACGTGGAGTTGTGTCAGCTACGGAAGATCTCTGGGGGGAGCGGAGGAGCCCCCGTGCCTGAGTCATTCCAAGTGGACAGGAAAAAAGCTATGGAAAATGTTCTGCCAGGAGCAGCCCTGCACTGGCAGGAGCTCATCAACCGTATGACCTCAATGGTATTTTCCATCTCCCAATTTATGTGACATGGAAAGTGATTTATTTCGGCCTACCACCACTTTACTACAATGAATAATGCCCAGCTGGCAAGTACCTGCTTTGAACTCTGAGTCCTTGGAGAAACCTGGTGGTCACAGAGGCACTAATTGAGGAGCTGTCGGGTCCACTGCAAGTGCAGCAGATTCTCCTTTGCTGGTGGGGTTGGTTGGGGGGTCACGCTCTCCGTCCTGCCCAAAGGTCCTTCTCAATGAAACCACTTATGGCTCCCTGGGAAATAATACTACCGAAAGCGTTAGTAGCACGTGGGCTGCCCTCTCTTGGCTTATGAGATCACTTTTTTTCCCCATACGGGTCAGCTGAGCAGCGTTTAATTGGCAGCAGGAAATGCAGCTGAAACATACCCCCGCGGCCGTATTTTGCGAATTCCCGCTCTTCTGCTCAAATCGCAGGGGATGCTGAGGGTGGGCGCGAGGGTAACGCTACGCCGCGCGGCGGTGGACGGGGCGCTGGCGTCTGTCTCCGGCAGAGGAAGCTCCTCAGGAACCCGGAGCTGACCCCGCTTGCTGAACACCACTTTTCATGAATCATTGGCTTTTATGGAAATCCGTTTCAGCATCCATTTCTGCAGCTGTTTCCTGTGTATGGGAAGCATTGTGCTGGCTGCAATATTTGTTTTAAGTTACCAGGACTGAGCGGTCATTTTAATCATCGTAAAGTTCTGAACAAAGAACCACATGTGCGTTTTGGGAAAAGTACACCCCCCCAAAAAAAAAAAGACTCATCAGCAACAGCTGAAAAGTGTCCGGAAAGAGGTCAGATGTGGAGAATGATTTATGGGTGCTGTGGGTGTAACCAAGTAGCAATATTGCCGCAGCGCTTTCACACGTCGGCCGTCGCCAACTTCATTATATTTGCTGATGTCTTTTTCGGGTTTGGTTTTTGCAGATTCCTTCTAAAAATAACAATAGCACCTCCTCTGAGGGTAATGGAAGCAGTTACTGGAGCTGGAATGAGACGGTAATTCATCGGATAAAACTGTACACGGGGAGCGTTTTGATTTTTGAGTCCTGTGCTATAAAACAAAAGGATGAAAAGTTGCTGCTGACGACCAGGCTTTTTCTATGAATTAGTATGTATAGAAATTCATAGCAACACTTTCCTCTGGCTGTCTTTGGGCAAGGATGTTACAAAGCTGCTGTGCATCCGTCTTACAAGGGAACCGTGCTTTGGCCGAAGGACGTCGTGGGGGCAGAGGAGCCGCCGGCACACTGCCGGACTCCGTGCGTGAGCTGCGGCGATGGGGCCGTGGGAATCCACGGGGTTGGGCAGGAGGTCTGCAGAACATCCTCTCGCCACCATCACAGCCCGATTCGCCTTCACGTAACAAGTGTTAAACCTACAGAAGCGACTGAATAACACCGTGAATAACGGGCGAGCAAAAGCCTCGGCAGGCTCCGGAAACGGAGGCGGTTGCGTTAAGGAGATGCGCAGGGTACAGAAACCAGACTATGGCACAGGACCCGGAAAGCCAAAGTCCCCAGCGATCCCCCTTAGCCTGACCCAGGGAAAACGATTCCTGGACCTTAAACCTCATGATTGCTGCAAGCCTGAGAGCGCGAGCAGGATGCGGAGCCCGGGCGCTGGCACGGCTCACCCAAAGCCCCGTCTCTCGCTGTGCACAACCTCAGGGTCTGGCTTGGGGACTTCCTTTAAAGTGACACATCGAGGGGGGGAAACTAATTTCTGGCCTTGTGGTCATCAGCAAAAGCATAATTAAGCAAGGTGCAATCCAATGCAGCAAGCAACGGTCGCGTCCCCTTTTCCCCACCCTCTCCCTTTGCCCTGTAGACAACTTGGACATACAGAAGACTTTGGTCCCATCGCTAAGACCAGCATCACACCTCCCTCGTTGCACAGTCCTGACCTCCAACCGCCCAAACGCCAGCCGAGGCCAGTCTGTGTCACAGGTAACGGGATGCAGATGGCCTGCTAACCCCCGTAAAACAGGAGGCTGACATCGGGTCGCTCTGCGCCTCGGGCTGCCTGGGATTCGGTGTGGCATTAGACAATTCTCATTGTCACCAAGTTCTCCTGCAATAGGACGTGTGTTCAAACACACCTTCACACGCACACACCTTGTTGGGCTGCCCGAATACTCTTTTATGTCACGCATTTTTTTATTGTCTTGGTAAAACTGCAGCTGACTTTCCCACTCGGTCTCCCTCCGTGTGTGCTCTCCGTCTCCGGTCGCTGCCGGGGGCTGAGCCGGGGATGACGGAGGGTTTCCCAGCCGCGGCGCTCTGCCCTTGAAGGGACATCCTGCTCTTTATTCATCTGCCATCGCTTCGGCTCGGCAGCCTCCAGGTCATCCAGCAAAGGGAGCTCATTTGCTGTAATTTTCATCAATTTTCTACAAGTTTTTCAGTCCCAGGCCTGGAGGAATGTGAGTTCAGTAAGATGAGTCAGGGCTAGGAAAGCAGCATCCCCCCACTTAAAAGGCGGGGGTTTGCTCTCCTCTTTCCACCTGACTTTATCTTTGCCTCTAGTAAATAAGTCTCTACACGTGGAGGGAGAGCCTGAGGAGCGCCGGCAGAGCGCGGTGGCGATGTCCGTGCCTGCCGCGTCGGTGGCCAGTACTTGTTCTTGGCTGCCGAGGACTGTCCGGGGCGGAGGGGAAGGGTGTTTGGTGCCGCTGTTGTGTTTGCAGCCCTGGTATCCCCGTCGTTAGCTGTGCCGTTGCCAGGGGAACCCAGGAGGAGTTATAAAACAAAAAACAGCCCCGAGCCGTCTCGTGTCAATTAATGTAATCAGACATATTTCCTCAAATAAGATCCATATGTCAGAGATAACATCTTTGTTTGTTGCTTGCGGTTTCCTTGATGGCAAACTACTGTGCTCTAATCCCTTAGTGTCTGACCGGTTTATAGAATTGTTGTGGATGAAAATACGAAATACCGAGAGCGTTTGCTCGGGGCCGGGCTCGCGCGGGGCTCCGTGCCCCCGGCCAGGCGGGGAGCAGAGGGAGGCAGGAGGATGCTCTGCGCCCGGAGAACACCTATTTTATTCTCTTAAAAGGGACACCTGCGATAGCCCCAGTCCTATACCCCCCCCCGAATTTGTTCTCTTTAATCAGCTGTTGGCCATATGGGGGTTGTCAGCCCAGGCGTCTTCTCGGCACTGGAGGAAGGTGCTTAAGGGTTTGTTTTTGTTTTTTTTCAGAGGTATTGTGGCATACAAAAGCCTACAGGCTTTGAACAAAACCTCAGCTCCTCTGCCTCCATCCCGCTTTAAAGTGGGACTTAATACTGGCAGCAAAAGTTGCCTAACTCCCACTTAAATGAAGACAAACCTGAAGGTCCTAAGGCATGTAGGTATTCTGGAAAGCTGCAGCGCTTCACTGAATGGACGTGTTTGAATCTGTGCAAGCCCTTAAGTAGATTCACTTGGTTTTTAGCTCCTTTTGCTCTCGATTTCCTCCCTGGATTGCCTATCAGCGCAGGGCACGTGCCACTCGGCTGCCCGGTTCCTGCCCTCCCTCCGTGGGATCAGCTCTCTGGTTTGGTGGACGTTTGCTGCAGCGGAGAAACCCGTTGTTAACGGGATTTGTAAGACCACGAAAACGCACAGGAGACGGGAGCACTTAGTTATTCTTTCCGTGATTGTTTTTCTCTTGGATATCGCCGCTCTCAGAAGGGAACGGGGGTATCAGCCCGATAGCTCTGCCGGGGTCAATCCCTTATGCTACTTACGCGGCGGCGGTGCAATCGTCGGTGGGTAAACGCAATTCCTTCGATGGCTGCTGGCTTACGGCGCTTGGGAGCTGTTTCGGGCGGCCGTGTGAGGGAGAACGCGCAGGTCAGCGTCCCCGCCACGCCGCTGCTCCCTACCCTCAGCCCCCTCTGTGCCAGCGCACTTGGGCTGCTCGGCTCCCTCCAAGCCGGTTCCCTTAGTGGGGTAAGTGAACAATTTTGACCTTGGTGGGGGGAAAGGCTCAAATTGCAGTTGTCTATGGTTTTATCCTACCAAATTGAGAAAAAAAAAGGTGGGCTTAAAGCCAGGCAGAGGTGAAGCGGCACAGCCTGTAGAGCAGGCAGAACCCTCACAGGCTGCACACCCTTACAATGGGTATGAGTTTTGCCTCCTAATTAGCTGCCAAATTCAGACCATTGGCGTTGCTCACCAATTATCCGCACTCCCGCAGGTGTATTTTGCTCTCACAAGTACTCAGCAACGGCTGTACAGTTAATTTTTTTACTATTAAGGTGAAGGGACTCTCTCCTTGTGCTCTTCCATCACTCTCTGTGCTCCGTTGCCATCTACTCACGCCCTCACCCTTTCCCCCCGCCTGGACCCCCAGTCTCACTTGGGTGTCTGGGGGGGCAAAATTTTGGCTGGGGAGAGCAGGACTTGTGCGCACAAAGCCTTGGGCTGCGGGAGAGCTGGAGCTCTGGCTGTCCCACGGGCAGCGGTGGGGGGTGGCCGCCCCACGGCACAGCACGGGCGAGCTGAGCGTGGCGATGGGACACGTCTTGGCTTCAACAGTCCATGTTTGCCTCTGGTTTTTGGTACTGATACATTAATCAGATCTCCCGCACAGCCTCTCATTGGGTCGCTCTCTCCGTGTTTGTACGGTAATGAATTCTGACGGCAGCGACGCCATCAGCCTCGGGGATGGCTGCGTAGGTGCCCGCGTTGGCGATGTGATTGCGGAGGACGCCTGAAGGAAGCAGCGATGCTTGCGGTGCGATTTCGAATTGAAATGCGATGACAAGTTGATTGTGGTTGGAACAGAAGGAGCGCGGGGAGCACAGCCCCACGCAGCATCCCTCCCCCTGCAGCCCCTCCGGGGGCGGCGGGAGGCTGCGAGCGGCCGTGCGGTGGCCGGAGGGGTGGCAGCGGGGCGCTTGCCCTTGGTTCCCTTCTTGCCAGAAGTAGAACAACTAAAGGTGCGATTTGGTAAAGCCAATCCAAAACCCCTTCCCTTGGGGGAGGAGGGGCTGTCTGCTCCGATCGAGGCATACCTGGAATTCCCATCACACTCCCCCAAGGTGAACTGTGCTCCGCAACGTGCCCCAGATGAAATCCAGCTACTTTCTGCGTGCAGACAGGTCGCCGCTGCGTAGGGGCAAACATAAATCAGCGTCGGTGCTCCGACCCGCGCTCTGCCTCGCCTGTGTCTGGGAACGTAGAGACTTCCGTGCATTTGCTGACTCTCCCGGATGTTCTTGCTAACGTAGTCTCTCCAGCCCCCTCACTGCGTACAAGGGGTACGCATGGATTGTAGTAGTTTGCAGCATGTTAAAGAGATTGGAGGTAGTCTGTAGGGTTAAGTTTTACAGTAAAAAGTCTCCAATTAAGGAAAAAAAATAAAAGGAAAAGGAAAAACGGGAACTTCAAAAGTTGCATTAAAGGAAGAAATCTGTTGATTCCTCCCTACAGATGCAGACTGCTAACTAGGAAAAAAAGAATATTTAAGAACATAAATCAAGAAGTCATGGCTTGAAATTCTGTCAGGCCTCTCATCCCACGGCTCCCCTCCCTGACCCAGAGTCCCCCCCCAGCTCTCCTGGAGCCCCTTTAGGCACTGGAAGGGGCTCTGAGGTCTCCCCTTTTTGGCCTTCTCTTCTCCAGGCTGAACCCCCCCACCTCTCCCAGCCTGTCCTCCCAGCAGAGGGGCTCCAGCCCTCCCAGCATCTCCGTGCCCTCCTCTGGCCCCGCTCCAACAGCTCCGTCTCCTTCTGCTGGTGGGACCCCCCGAGCTGGAGGCAGCACTGCAGGGGGGTCTCCCCAGAGCAGAGCGCAGCGGAGGGGCACAATCCCCCCTCGCCCTGCTGGCCACGTGCTGGGGATGCAGCCCGGGATGCCGGGGGCTCGCTGGGCTGCCGGCGCACATTGTTGGCTCATGGGGAGCTTCTCATCCACCGACACCCCCAAGTCCTTCTCCTCAGGGCTGCTCTCCAGCCATTCCCCACCCAGCCTGGAGCTGTGCTGGGGATTGCCCCAACCCACATGCGGGACCGTGCACTTGGCCTTGTTGAGTTTCATTCATGAATTCATTCATGAATTTTAACTTATTGACTCTCCGCGGCGTTAGTCACAATTAGCCTTTTAGGGGTAGCTCAAGCAGGTCCACCCGAGCTGCTGCAGAGCTGTGTGCGGGTGCTTTTACGCTGGTTTTACCCTGGTTGACACCGGGGTATCTCACATGTCTGCCGGCCGATGCCCCCCTCACGGCTGCCCACCCCTCAGCGGCTCCGCTGCTCCCACCAGCCAAAATTTGGGCGCCCCTCTGCCGCACCAGCTGTGTGCGTGGGCACGTGTGTGCGTGCACGGATGCACGCGTGAGCCTGTGCACGCCGGGGGATGCTCGTGTCCGCTTTGCAATACTTCCACCTACAGAATAAACCCCAGAACGGCAGGGGGGG
>NW_009648255.1:1991414-1992530 GCF_000708025.1 Charadrius vociferus
TTTTTTTTTTTTTTTCTTTTTTTCCTTCTACTGGAATATAAAGAAATAGTTTTTCAGGCCAGCTTTTCTAATTTTAACTTGTTTTTTCTTTTTTTCTTTTTTTTTTTCTTTTTTTTTTTCGCGCAAAATGCAATGCTGGTGCGTGGCCAGGCAGGAGATGGGAATGGAAAGCTGTTTCCTTTACAGAAGTGTTTTTTCCTAAGCGGGGTGTAATTGCCGGTGCTCCGCTGCGACAACACCCCGAGCGCCGTGCGGGCGCACGCCGGCCCCGCGGCAGAGAGGGGAGCGCAGGGCACGGGGCGGCCGCAGCACGTGCGGTTCCTGCCCCAAAGAGCTCGTTAGCGATGAGATTGTGCTTTGGAGGGGGCAGAAACAAGGCGCACAGAGAGGAGAGACGTGGGCTTGGCTCGCAGATGGGGCTGATGTGAAATGATGGATCCCGCAAACATTTCCCGGCAGGAGCAGTGATCTGGGAAAGATTTCCCAGAAAAGGGACCCTCGTCGCTGTCATTAACAGCAGCACACAAGGCATGGTCTGCCGTTCCCGCTGCCACTAACCTCTGGGTTTTGGGGGTGGCTAAACACCCCCACGAGTACTTTTGGGGATAATTTCCATCATGAATATTCTTGGAATTGTTCCAAATTTTTTGCTTCCCAAGCCATCCAAGGCTTTTGGGCCACGTACACCCTTCTGACGCCCGTAACAAAGCTGGAAGTGAAGGTCAGTCACAACAGTTTGCGTTTACTCACTTGAAGTATTTGCATCACTTCGTTGAAAAAAATCACCAAAACATTTTAACACAATCTTTTTTTCTGAGGAAAAGCGATCCTGAGGGCGAGACCAACCCAGCCGAACCCCCGCGCCCGAGGAGAACCGGTCAGCTGGAACATTTCCCACCAGTTGCTGTGGGTCTCTCTAGAGGTCTCAGATCATCAAAGCTCCGCACCTTCTTTCCATCGCGGAATTTCTGGCAGCGGCCGCAGCACCAGGCTGTGTGGGAATACTCCGTATTTCCCAGGAAACCGCCGCACACGGCAGCGGGGACAGGCCCCCAGACGCTGGCCGGTGTCACCAGCCCAGAGCTGCGACCCGCCGAGCCCCTCCTTAAGCCCCGC
>NW_009648255.1:1992544-2008753 GCF_000708025.1 Charadrius vociferus
GGGGCGGGGCGTTGGCTCGGGGCGACGCGTGGCTCCTGTTCCCGCTTCGCCCCAGCTGCCATCTGCCGCTTCGCCAGGACGGCGTCCGCTCTGTCGGCGTTAAGCAAACATTTGCCAGTGGCCATCTGGGTTGGCCGGCGCAGCGCGAGCGGCGTTCCCACCTGCCGTGCTGGCAGCATCGGGCTGTGCCCCACGGACAGCCGTCGCTGAAAATACCAGAAAGATGGAGAAGGGCTAAAATATCTTCCTTTGTGCTTCATCTGCATGTTCCATCACCGGCATCTTTGGCGGGCTCGGCACAGGATCTGCAGCCAGGCACTGCTGCCTGGGGCGCTTCTACACACGGATGTCGATGGTGGGTCACCAAAGCCACCACATCCTTCAGAGAGAAGTTTCAGCTGACGAAGGGTTTCCATAAGTGACTCAAACACACAGAAGGCACTGGAGAATTTAAAGAAAAATACTTCTCTGCTACTGAGATTTGTCAGTGTAGCCTCAAGTGACTCCTGGAGGTTGATACAGAATCACAGAATGGTTGAGGTTGGAATGGACCTTGAAGATCATCGAGTTCCAACCCCCTGTGCTGGGCAGGGACACCTCCCACCAGACCAAGTATAGGTGCTTAAAGATCAAACAATGCTCTCAAATGATTAATTTATGTGATTTAGAGTTTAATGAGCACTTCCTTATGTGTCCTTATATGACGCTTTAAAGTCTTGAGAGAAACGTACGAGATTTGGTTGTAAAAATAATGCAGCACCTCCCTTGTAACAGGCAATGCTGGTGCGTGGCCAGGCTGATGCCTGGCGTGGTCTGATGCCTCACGGCGTGGTCGATGGCCACCGCGCAGGACCTAGCGCTGGCGTGTGACACAGCAGAGCCAGGCCCTGATGACAATCCACTCCCAGCACATCACTCAGCTCCTCAGCTGGTCACATCGCCTCCAGGCATGACACGTGTGACTGCTGCAAGCAAGCTGGCTTGTCACCGCTTTTGTCGTCATCCCCGCAACCTGATGGCACAGCTAAGTTTGGAGGAGCAGCTTGTCTCCTGTCTAATCCAGCCAAGGAGGCGGAGGGACTCATGGCGCGGCCATGGCGTAAGGCAAAGCAGGGGCAGCTCTTGCTCAGGTGTGGCCCAGCCAGAGCCAGGACAGCAGAGCCCGGGTGCTCCGGTTGTCCCCAGCGGCCGGGGTGGCTCAGCAGCCCCAGCTGGCTCCTGGGTACAGCCTGGCCACCAGCCGTAACCACGCTGTCATGTATTCAACTGTTGCTGAGAAGGTGGCTTCCGGGCAAGCAAGTCTTCCAGCTAATGGGACATTAAGAAGGCTACAGCCACTCAGGACCCTCATCCCACTTTCAAATTGCTCCACCTGCTCTCTGAGGACCAACACGCCACCACCCAGTATGTCCTTCCTGTCCCTCAGACCCCCAGCACATCTCTTCTTTACAGCACCGACCCGACATACTTGGGCTGCCAGAGAGGAGCTTCTTTATTCTCTGGCCTGCGGTTGGCGAGGGCGTTGCGTGGTGAAGGCCACCATCCATAAAGCTGGCCGAGGACATCTCTTTTTCCCATGGAAGAACAAACACCGACCTTCTTGCTAGCTGACTGCAAGCTGACTGTGGAAGCCATCTGCAGCAGATGGTGTCTAGACGTTCAACATCACCAGATGTTCCGGCTTCACGGGGACGTTAACTTCTGCTCTTCAGCGCTGGAGCGAGGGGCACTGGAAGCGCAGAAGGGTAATTAGCGCTTATGCATAAATACAAACATAGAGGCTGAGCCCTCTTCATGTTTCCCTCCGATACAGAGAGCCTGAGCCAATTGTGCTGCTACTTCAAAATTGGGTTTTTATCACTGCCCTAAGACTGTCTAAATACTCGTATCTAGGGAAAAAAGCTACCTTAATTTCCATAGCAACAAATATTTTTTCCTGAAAGCAATAAACACATGAAATACAGTTACTGCAGATTAAAAAAACCCCCACCGAGGTAACCAACAGAGGAAGACACGTATCTTTTCCCTGTTTTCAAGTAAACACATTCACTCTCTGCATTTCTAGAGAAGAGATGCAGATCGGGGCTGGCAGGATGCTGGGTAGCTGCTTACGAGAACGTATGAGTTCCAGTGAACTTTTTGCTCAACCGCGTATTTTCTTTCCTTTCCCTTTTGAGGTCTGCAGAATCTGTGGCCGAGCAGAGTCTGGCACTCGCTCCTGCAGTAGCACAGGACGCCAGACCCACCTCAGGCCTGTTCGGCCTCCGGCTTTGCCCTGCGCCATGCTGTGGGTGAATGCATCCACACAGGTCACCGTCAGCCGGGGCGGTTAAATTGCAAGAAGCATTTCAGGAAGGCAAAAGTCTTTTTATGCTGCATTCGCACTCTTCACACCCAAAGGGAGGCCAGGTTAGCATCTCCAGCTTGCAAGGACACAGCAAACACCATGCATTTTTAGGCTTAAGGATTTGCAACTGAAAGAATCAAATCCAACTCCTCCTCGCTCGCTTCACCAACTCCACCCGCAGCTGCCCCGTGCCAGCTTACAGCTACGGGTTGCACAGTGGCACAGGGTACAGCTCCAGCGGTTGGGTACTACAGAACTCCCGCCAGCGCCGGGGTGAGCTCCCAGCAGCAAACCCCTGGGCATTCTGCACTGCGGCACATCTGACGCGTCAAAGCGGGGCCAGCGTTACCCCTCAGCCAGCTGCAGCCGCACAGCAGGGCGGCTCTGCTGGCACACTCGCCCCAGGGAGCTCAGCTGAAAGCTGCGTAAGCACTGCACTTGCAATAGGATCCCTCCTCCTGCTGCCATCACCCTGCCCCCAGAAAGGACAGAAGGGAAACAAAAATCCCCTCCAGGCACAAGCAGGCCAGAGGAGAGCAGCAGATGCCAGCGACAAGCGCTGGGTTCTGCCAGAAGCAGCTGCAGGAGACAGGCAGGAGAGAAACCCCCACCTCCAGGGACAGGGACAGGAGAGCAGGGACAGCAGCGGCCTTTCCCTGGCTGGTGAAGGGCGGCTGCTTCACCGCTTCCCCCGAGCATCACTGAGAGGTCCCTGCTCGTTTCTCCCCACTCAGCACGTGGCAGAGGAGGGCCTGGCTTCCCGCTGCCTTTCCCAGTCTCATTTGCGATGGAAGCACCTTAATAACCCACACGTGCCATTAATCCACAATGGGCAGAGACAGCATTTAAGAAAAGTAATTTTAGTTTCAATACATTTGATATCCAACAGGCAGTAAAAAAAAGCTTTATATTTTATTTCTTGTAAAAATCTTTTAACACATGCAGACTAAAACCAGTGTAAGAAAGTCTCCACCATTGTTTAAACAAATAACTATACTTAAATATAAGTGTCTGCAATTGACTTGTATAAAAATAAGGTACGTTTTGCTTTTTTACAGAAATCCATTCTCCAGTTCTCATATCGATAAACAATACACAACTCTAATACATACAATTTAACCTGATCGTCGTTTTCCACCCATTTGATACTGCTAAGGTATTATGTGCAAAAGTTGGTAACAGTTTCTTTCCCAAAAGAAAAAATCTCCTACATGTTTTAGAAAATTAGATATCGGGTTTAAATTAATCAAATCCTAATCGGTTCCATCGTTCTCAAAGAGTCCGTTTACTGTAGTATATACAGGCTTAAGCAGAATCTGGTGCAGGGGCAAACCTCAGCGTCTGTGCCTGCTGTGTCCTGACCGGCTGCTGCCGTGGTGCTTGCCTTTGTGAGACCTCTCGAAGGAGCGGGACCTCTCCCGCCTGTCTCTGTGGTGTCCCCGCTCGTGCCTGTGCTTCTTGGCAGCGTCAGAATGCTCCCGGGATTTGCTCTGCGAACGGGAACGAGATTTTTTCCTTTTGTGACCATGTCTATTCGCGCTCTTCAACTCCTCCCTGCTGTGCTTGGTCTTCAGGTGCGGTGAGCCATGGTTGTGGTGTCGGCGAGGGCTGCCGCTGTGGCTGCGGGACCTGCTTCTCGATCTTGAGCTGTATGTCCCAGACAGGCTCCGCCTATTATTGTAGCTTACAGAGAAGTGTTAAAAAGTTAAAACATTTCTTCCACACAGAGCAAAAAATAATAAATAAATAAATAATTAAAAAAAACATCGCTTAGGAACTTTTAAGTTACTGGAAGAAATCAGAGACGATTTCTCCCCCAGGGATAACTGATGAATGATAGTGACCTAGAACATGCCTTTGAGAGGACTTCCTTTAGGAACAAAAAGCCCAAACCAAACCCAAACCCAGAATGCAGCGCCTGTCGTAGTTGTTTGACCATGTCAAGAACCTTTCCCTCAACACCAGACTGCAAATTGCTTCCTGCCTTTTTCCCTTCAATGATTTGACAGTCAACAATACTTAGGGGAACACTGCATTGGAGATCCAAGTTGGAGGTTTCCAACTTAGATGTCAGTCTAAAGATTCTTTAAACACACACATATATTTATATATATCGCAAGCAGCTATCCCTGCATCACCCAGCACTGGTCCCCCTCATCCCCAGCTTTTGCTGGCCGGCAGTTAGAAGCTTGTGCTATAAGCATCTACAAGCTACTTGGAGCAGCCCTACTTCTTAGAAATGAAAAGCCCTGCTGAAATATCCCAGAGAGCCATATATGACGAAAAAGACAACACCCCCAAAAACCCTGTCCCCACCCTGCACCCCAACACCAACCAAACAAAAACCCGCTACTTACTGCCGCCGAGGCGTGTGAGATCGAGACCTTGACTTTGTTCTTGACCTAGATCGACTAGCACTTCTGCTGCTTCTACTTCTCTTGCTTTCTTTTCTCATGCTTGGGGGGGAAAAAAAAAAAAAAAAATGGGTTACACTACTGAGGTACTCATTACTTCCATGAAGTAGCTCAAAAGTAGTTCACTGTACTTCAGTTGAAGAAACCGCTTTTACAGAAGTCTTCTCTTCATCTGGAAGAGATTTTTACCTACCCATTGTAAGGGCTCTTTGAAGCTTGCTGTCTCTCTTCTGGCTCTTTCTTAATGGTTTTGGTATTCAGAGATACTGGACTCTTCTCTTCAGTTTTTACTTCTCTTGGGGAAGCTACAAATTGAATTTAAATTCAAAATTAGGTATTTTAAATTCATAGACTTTGTAATAAACATATTTTGTCCTTTATACACCTTTACCAGTATACACACAAAATGTAAATATGAACTCAATAGCTAGTGTTCCATTCTATCTTTCCATTTATAGTACACTCCTAGAAGAGAAGACTGGAGTGAGACGCTCATGGGAAGACGCATAGTTCAAAGCCACCTGCCAGCGGGAGGGGAGAACACTGTGACCTTCAAGCCAAGCAGCCAGGCTCATTTGAGATTTTTGTCCACCAGGGCCCAAGTGGTACAAAACAGAAGCTGCCCTTATGGCCCATAAGTACTTCAATTGTTACCTTGACAGTTAGTTTCCAAAACTATAGAAAGAATTAAGACTGAACAGCAAAATTACCTATTTAATTTTATCTTACTGGTACAAGTATAATGAATAAACCTCCCACTTAGTTACTTCAGAAATCAATCTGCCTCTGCAGACAGCTGATACAGCCCAGAGATGGATTCACCTTTTCGTGGAAGGGCTACCGTTCAAGAACGAGGCATTTCTACCAGCCCTGCGGAAAGCAAGGCAGAGATGCTGCATTATGACTTACACGGCGGCCTCCTCACTCAACAGGGATCAGAGGTTTAACGTAAAAATACAGAAAGGCAGAATTCTGTCAGAAGCTTTCCCTCAGTTTGTCAGCTAGCAAGAGGTCTTCCAAAACCCCAGCAGAGGTTCTGCTTTCACTCAAACTCTTCTAATCTAAGTTCTCACTTCACAGAAGCAAGAAAAAGCTTTCACTGTTTAGTGAGAAAATTACACTTGCCAGCTCAAAGACCTCTAGAAACTCAGACATACTGTTCTTGAGAAATAGTGCTACAAATACCGCTTTCTCAGAATATGTTCTTAAGTTCCTGAAGAGGCCACGTAACAAACAATGGCCTGTGCCTTCTACTTTACCCACCATCACTGGACCAACAGCACATGATAGCCTTTAAATTTTGTTGATAGTTTACAGATCAATAGCAGCATTAAGAGGTAAAAGCACCAAGACAAAACTGACTGTTCTTTGTATCATTAGAGTTCAGACAGATTTGTTGGCTCATTCAGGATGTGCATTACAACAATTTATTCACTGTAACGCCAAGACAGCACTGTGACCTTCCCTTCTCCATTTCCTGACCACAAGCTGTCTTCCTTCACTGCACTTGAACAGTTAACAACTACCTTAAAAAAAAAAAAAGCAGAGAAAGCTATTTTCAGAGATACCTGCTCCAGAAGGAACCACGAAGGCTATTGTGACCCCTCCCCGAAACAGATTAAATCCAGAGAGTCCGTCTTCACAACACAGTAATACATAAACTCTTGGGTCTAGACATTTTCATAACATAATTATCTCAAGGGTACGTATTATTAATGTCTCACTGTCCCATCTGTGGAAGTATGGAATGAGGCATCCTGCTTCCCTCTAATCTGCTATTTCAAGGTTTTCAAACAGTTTTTAAAATTTGTGTTTAAAAAAAAAAAAAAACATTTGTCTTGCTTCTTAGTTCTGTGAGAAAGCCTAAATTGTCTAACATCTCAAGAAGCAAACCTATGTTTTTCTCAAACACCTTGGGACACAGATTTGGAAGACTTATCAAATAGTATTATACACGTTTCCATTCAGAAAACAAACTTACATGGTTTGGATGCAGGAGAAAAGCCACCCAGTGTTGAGAGTGCTGGAGTTCCATCTGGATTTAAACCTTTTGCCTTCAGTTTAGCTTCCTGTAGTGCCATTTTCCTCTTTTCTACTTCTTTATCCAGGAATTCATAATTAGGCTGTTAAAGTCACAAGGCGGTAAGAAGCTGGACTAATGCAATTCATATTTATCTTATTTCTGAAAAATACTCATTATCTTCTAATCATCTGCCCAGTGAGTGACTAACTTCCATAATTTATTCTCACACTCCCCTTAGAGGAGAAGCCACACAGCAGAGCCTTTTCAAGTAGTAGATCTGCATGCAGGCATTCCCAAACACACTTGGACAACCATGAGACGGCTCAAGCTGCACGGAAAATTCAATAGGAAAAACAAACATCTCAAAAGTTACCTTCTTTCTGGTATAGAGCTTAAGAGTTGTTAAGCATATCTCCTGAATCTCCTCTTCCGTGCTGCCAAAGAGCAAGAACCAGTGAGGACGGGTAGGTAGTGGAATCTGAAAATAAAACAACCGAAAGCCTAATAATAGAGATTACAGACCAGGTATTTGTTTTAAACATTTTCATTAGTCTTCTTGAAACCAAATTACTAGCAATAAAAGGCAATGCTAACTCAAGACAGACGAATACTCACCTGCAGAGCTCTAGCAGCAAGGTAAATGCAAGCACATGCAATAGTCTCTGGCTGAAAGCGAACAAACACATTTGTTCGAAGGCTGTCATTCATGTAATTCCTAAAAAAAAACCAAACAAAACCAAAAAAAGAAGAGTTGTATCTCAGGTTTACATCTTTCTATTTAGAGGATAACAATACTGGAGACTCAATTGACTTTATTATTTTTTCTATTATTATATTAAACAGGTGTGGGGTTTTTTTTTTTTTTTCCCAAATTATTGCATTTAACATTTACATTTGTTACTTCTGTAACAAAGTTTGCACCACTGCCATTGGTTTGAAACCCCAATGCAAGTAATAGCATGTAATGGCTACTTCCTAGGTAGGCACGTTAAGTTACACCGTGAAGTGTCCATTGAGTTAACAATCTAAGAAGTACTTCTCATCTGTCCAGCTGTTTGCTTTAAACACCAATGCTCTTGTATTTAAAAATCAGTATGCTTAAAACTCAAATGCAAGCATGAAAGCATGGTATATTTTTAACCTACCATTTTCCAGAGGCTAGACGCAACCTATAAAGTTCATAAAACACTGCATTTAAATTCTACATGTGCCTTGAGTCACATTAACTTCATCCAGAGAGAGAAGCATCCAATTTGCTCACTGAGTGTTGGAAAAAGACCTGCAAGTTAGTAAGTAATGGGTCTCCCGCTTCACTAAGCTCCACCACGGCGGCACTGCCAAACAACACATGCCAAGAGATACATTTAAACAGCAGAGACCTCCATTGATTTCTAAGTTACTGAGCTACAGGAAAAAAAAAAATAAAAAATGAACAGCAGTCAGGAAGTATTGACTCTACAGAAAACCATGCCCAATACGGCTTCTAAGTGAACATGCTGCATGCACTGTCATTTTCTTTTTTTTTAAACTCAAGTTTAGCCAAATGCTAAATTCACTAAATAAATGTTGGCAGAAAGTCTACCCCATGTATCCTTTATATACACTACAGTATACAGTAGCTAGGCAACAAAAACATTTAGAAACATTTTTAACAGTTACTTCTAAAAGCAAATATACAAATCCTTTTGACACCCAGACAGAACTAGAAGATGCTGCCCGATGGATATGGACCACTTCAGTGAATCTCGGATGAGCTTGCACTGGGTTGGCTGGAGAGAAGGGCAGCCAAACAGGCCATCCCCAGGTCATGGGCTGAGGTGCAGAGGGCAGAGCTCTATGACTTACCATCATGGACTACCCTTTAATTAAAGAGTAGAAAAAAGAACAAAGTTAAATTGAGTTCTCCATTACTATACTGGAATCAAGCCATGAAAATAGTAAGCAGAAACAAGCACAAAAGTATTTTAAAAGCACGTATTTGTGTAATAACTTACATCTCATTGCTTTGCATACGGATCGTCAGGCTTGTTATTTCTGCTACTATTTTCCTGGCTAGGAAAAGAATGGAAAATAACAACTTACCAGGCTGTCTGTACCAGGGTTTGATTACGTTCACATTCTAAGACTTGCAAATACATAACAATGATCTGAGGAATAAATGGGAAAAAAAAAAAAAAAACAGAAAAAAAAAACCAAACTCAGTTTTAACATATAAAGCAACAGTAAGGAAGTAACTATGTATAATCAGTATTCCAAAACAATGGTCTCTCCTTCCTTTCTAAGCATACACTGTAAGCGCATGTCATCCAAGCGCATGTCATCCATCCATGTTCTGACAATTCTTTATTTACTACTTTTCTATGATTTTTCAAAATCAGCCACCTTCAGCATTTCCCAAGGAAGCAATTTGTACCAAAGTCAGTATGACTATTTAACCAAGCACTCATGCAAAAGCATTCATGATAACTACTAAGGAATAAAGAGAAGAAATCGGGTCATTCTTACACCTGTGTTTCTCATCCCACAGCTCACAATGATGCCATCAAGGCATGACAATATTTGCAATTATATTATTTTTGATAACTCACCTTATGAGGATGCTTGACATGAACACAAAATCCCAACTCCTTCAGTACCCTCCTTTCTGCTTTGATTACTTGATTTTTGGTGTTTATGTAGTTCTGATCAAGTATCAGGGGGCTTGGAGTCCTATAGTTTGCAAGAAATAAAATCAAAACTGTTTTGCATATCCAAAAATAGCGTCATCTCTGTTTTCCCTTCCAACCAACTAATGGCAACAGAAACCTGTTTTCAACTCCTGCAAGCAAGTTTAAGCATTAATCTTGTGCTGTCCAAGTTTAGATAAACTAGTTTAGTTTCTGCTTTTGGCTAGCTACAGATTAGATGGCCAAGATAAAAAATATAAAATCTTTTGCTACTGTGTATGCAAACTACGCTGGTCTAGCTGCTGGAACGAAAGTCAACTTCACAGTGAAGATCTCAAAGAACCTTTATGCTTCATGACAGAGATGAGGGAAGGAGTGTGACAGAACTACCTTTGCTAGGTAGGATTTCAAAGCAAAAGTAAGCTAGAACAGGGTTTTTTACTGATATTCAAGTAGCAAGTTTGTGCTTTATAAACTGCAGTTTCCTATGCACTGGAAAACCAAGATTATTCAGCTCTTCAGAGAAGAGGACAGCCCTGCTACTGCGATATACAAAAAGCCTAGTAAAGCAAGCAGTTTAACCTCTGAAATTGTGACAGATCTGCCTGTGATTCTGAACGCTGCATACATGAATCAGTGGATATCGTGTCTCTTCTGCTATTTGCGTTTACAAGAACTCATTTCACAAAGATTCCTAATTCTAGCATTATCAAGTCCTAATTCCTCCTAAATCCAACACTTGAACTCTCTAAAGCATTTTTTTTGAAGTTGCTGTACGCTTTATGCACAAGCGTCACGCTCCATTTCATATTCTTTTCTTTGTCCATGCTTAGACTTGACCTTTCAACATTCCATTGTGTATTTTAATCCACTTCCTCCTAAAGGCAGACCAGCTTTTTCCCCGTTTGTAACACACCTCACATATTCCACATGCTTTCCAATGCAGAAGTATGTTTTGGCAACTAGTTACACTCTAATAAACCAGAGACTGTTTACCTGATAAATCTAGTACACCCCAAGCACTGGTGTCAATTTTTTTTTTTCTTTTGAAGGTAAAAGTAATGCAAAGTGGATTCAAAACACAGCTTCTGTTTAATCAAGGTATTTAACTATTAACTTGTCTTTTTTGATTCCATGCAAGTTCAACAAGTGGATCACACTTCTCTTCCCTGATAGGTCACAGAGTAGAAAAAATATTCAAAAAACTTAGGTTTCCTCCCCAGAAAGAAAGAGTCAATTTAATTACAAGGCTATCGGAAGTGCTTCCCTACTTCAATAATCCACAGTTTATCCTAAGACTTCTGCAGTCACCTGGAAGAGTGTTTATTACCATTGGTCAAAGGATACAACAAGCTATCCACTTCACTAAAGCATGAAGCTGTATAACCACGCACTTGAAGAGTAAGTTCCCCCTGCTCTTCCCAAGGGGCTGAGAAAGCTCCCAAGAGGTTTGAAATGAACTACTGCAGCTTCCTGGTGCCAGAAAGGACCTAAAATTAATTCAATTACAAGCCTTACTACTTCTGTCTCCTAAAAGAATGCAATGTTTTCCATGTTACATAAAAGTAACTACTCTAGTTAAGGGTTACTCTCGCTCATCAGGGCAAGTTTACAAAGTTTGTGATTTCAGCTGCTCTAAATATAACACAGTCAGAGTATGTTTGGGGGTTTGTTTTGGTGTTTGGTTTTGGTTTTTTTTTCATAAATTAACCAGAAAAGAAGAACTTTTAAAGCTTGTTTAAGATAACTACCTCAGTAGAGACTATGATTTTGTCTGAACACTCCAACACCACAAAGGCTGTTTGAACACAATGCTCTGGAGTGGGAGACTGGTAGAACCAAACTTAAGTTCTTCCAATCAGTGAAACTGATTCACTTCCCATTGATTTCAACTAACTATACTGGGGTTTGTAATAACATTTCTTTCAATATCGCTTTACACTATTTTATCTAGAGATCACTGGCATTAGCAGGATCTGCAAGGCATCATTCCGACTGAGTTCAGGTGCCCAAGCTCAGCTTCTCGTTAGCACAACACTTATCAGAGGTGACAAACCTTGGATGAAACAATTACGGCAGCTATGACCTCCAGTCTAAAAGACTGCATGGGATCATCCAACAACCTGCCACAGGATTACTATCTTCCAGATGTCTTTGCATTCTCTGGAAGCTACACAATGGTCAGTATTACGAAAACACAGTAAGGTAGCTAGAAGTGCAACAGGAAAGACTGAGTCTTATATATTTTAAGTTTTCCCTGTCCTTCTATAGGATCAGCACAAACAGTCCACACTTTGGTTGTACATGTTCAACAACAAAGCGACAGGAAACTCAAAATTAAGACGCTCCAAAGTGTGCTTTACTCTGTTGTCCCACATTACTCCAGTCACTTAAGACACAAGTTCTAGAGATCTACAGATCTAAGGAAGCCATGAAAACCATCAGTTATCCAGACAGTATTTCCAGAAACAGGAAGACAAATGCAGCCTTTTATCCACTTACGCAGAAATAAAAATCTGCAGAAGACTTTACAACACCTTCTTACTGGCAAAAGTCATGTTCCCCACTGTATGAAGATTTACGAATTTAGTACTTCTGCCATAGGCTCCAAAGCGTTGGTATGCATAATTATTTATAAGTTGGAAACTTCAGAGATTTCCCTTTGGAAAACTTATTAGCGTTCTTACTGAGAATAGAAAAAAATAGGAACTTTGCTACTGCAGATGCTGCACTCAGTTTTCAGTCTAAGAAGTAGTAATTTTCAGTCCAAGTAACAAATTGGAGAAAAATAATTTATAAGCTTATATATAAAATACAAGCTTCAAGCACTATATAGCCAAGTAGTATTACAAATTCTTACTTTGAATCTGTTGTTCCAGATCAGCACCAGAGCTCCAGACCAAGACTTTAAACTTAAAAACAGAGAGCACACAGTGCCCATTCTGCTAAGTCAACCCCACACTTAGTTCCAAAACTTCACCGGGATTTAGAGACTGCGTAATAACCCAGAAGATTAACACACGCTGTAATGTGTTTGTAACGCTAAAAAAAAAAAAAAAAGCAAACATCCTTTGTAAAAATCCCTCTGACAAAAAGAAAACCTAAGTTCTCGACCCAACTACAGCTTCATTTCATGCAATATTAAAATTTGATGTCTTTGGCATATCTAGTACCTCGGAGGAAAAGTGCCCTGCATGTAGTTTTCTTCATAATGCAAGAAGTACTTCTGACAAGTACACCGTAACATCAGCATCTCATTTCAAAGACCAGATCTCTCTTATGCCAGGCAATACTAGAGAAGAAAGCGAGTTCTGTATTTGTCTCCAACATTGTAAATACAAGCATCGTAGATTTATAGAACAGTTTGAAGAACACTACGTAGTGTGTATAATTAATACAGGCCACTTCCAACACAACTGCATGAACCTGTTCGCTGCAACAGAAGTGAAGAATAGCTCACTGAGCATCGCAAACCAACATTTGTGAGATTACATGACAGGCGTCACATTTGGTTCCAGTCTCGTAAGGACTTTCTGCAGCTTTCAGGCACATTTAAGATAAATAAAATCAACTTCAAACTACATTCTACATGTTGAACAATAGTTGCACTTTGCTCAGAACACAGATGTTTCAGCAGACAAGTTTTTAAAAAGCAGTATTCATAATACGAGCTTTTCTCCATGCACACAAACATTTTTACATGCAGTACTACATGACATATGCTCGTGAAAGATTCAAAAGGAAATATGCTTGCCCAAAACACTTTAGCTTTTTCTTACTTCTCAGTATTAGAAATACCACCTGGCAGTAACTCAGTTGACTATAGGTCTTACAAAAAAGAAAATTCCAATGCAATTCCCAGTTCTGCGAACACATACACATAAGGGACTACTTACATAATAATTTATATAAAATAGCTTTACAAATTCAAGACGTCTGTATCCTTGTGATGGCATGTTTTACTATGAATTCAAACTGCAATTATACAGAGGCAGAAAGTGGAACTAAGAACCCAAAACTGTTTAAGAAAGAAAGCAAGCCTACTCAAACTACTCAAACTTCATGTGCAGGTTAAGAGCTTCAGTTAACAGAAATACTAGACTAGAGGCAAAAGAAAGTACAGCAACCTAACTGTTTCAGTTCTGGGTTGTGTGTGAGAAACTAACTACAGCCTAAGTGTTAGCTTCAGATTAAAAAAAAAGATTAAGCTAGTATTCTAAAAACCTGGACAGCAAAGAAAAAAGCTTATAACAAGATACAGGAGTTCTTCCAAATGGTTCACCAGCGGCCAACCTGTTAGTCCCCCGATTCCAGTGACCTATTCTCAGAGCACTGGCTTCTCCTTGGGGATTTTCGATACTTCACTCACTGTTGCCATGACGACAGCTTCATCTTTATGTACCACTCCACATCACCCAGGCTTTGGTAAATGTAGCTGGTCGCTGTATAGTCGGTTGCAAGGGAAAAAAGAGTTGAAGTTAATAACGTGTACAGATTATGTAATTGTAATCTTGTAAAAAGTACAGAAAAATGTTTACATCCTGCTTGTTAAAAAAAAAAAAAGAGGCAAGCCTGAATGTCAGACTTCAGCATTTTTAAGATAAATTTCATGCAGATTCACTCAGAATCTCAGAGCAACAATACCCATCTCTCCAGAAAATAATGGGTAGAAGTGCACGATTTCTCTTGACATGATGCATTTTAGACACCATGTTACATGCACAAGTGACACTCTGATTTGGAACAGGCTAGCTGGAAAGATTTAAGTTCACAGGTTAAGTTCAGTTTCTCTGATCCTTCACACAACACAAAGAAACACCTAATTCAAATTCTCATTGCAAAGAAAAGCATTGCGTGTGATTAATTAACCTTCACTGTCTGGATCAAGGCCAAAACATTAAGAATCACTGCACCAGCTTCAATAATCCCAATAACCAGACTCCCTTATCATAACTGTGGTACGAAACAATACCACTGACTTCACATTCAGCATAACTTCACAAAACTCTCTCAGGGCCATCAAGGATAATAAAGTTAAAAAAAAAAAAAAAGAACAAAGCTAAGTTCCAAAGTAGAACACTGATTCACTCTTATCTAAAACTAACTAGGAAAACATTGCAGTAAAAGCAAGTTTTAGATGCAACGGAAGCATAACGACACCAAGAAACAGCTGGCTTCCCAAAGGGATTTCTACTCTCCTTCTCAGAAAAGGTTACACAACACTCAAGTTTAAGCTCCTGCTGTAACCTGGCGATACAAAGCAGAGAAATGAAAGCATGAATTTAAGAATCTAGCTGAAAACAAAATCCTTTTGTAACTCTGGATTACCTGACCCTGTAAGCAATAGGCCACTAAAAGTAAAGCTACTTCATCACAGCTGTCGTCTCCAATCTCACAGGCTACAATACTGCTGCATGACAGATTTAAAGAAATTCTGCATTTAATAGCAACTTGGAAAACTCCTTCCCTTCAACCACTCCTTGTTCCTTCCAATACATCAAGTTAATTTGCTTTACACATGAAAACATACATCACTTTACGCACAAAAAAGCAGTATTAGGCACTCACAACTGAGAACAGCTCTACACTCGGCGGACAATTATCCAGATCTGGACACAGATCAGGTAAGCTTGCACTCCAACTTCACCGACACAAGCACACGGTACCATGAGAAACGCATCTCACTTTTTGCAATTAAAGATGCCTTCAGCTTCCAAGACTCAATTACACATTCCTTGTTGAAGCGGTGTCATTAAAGCTGCAAACACTGTAGGCCAAACCATACCTTTTTTTCAGATACTTTCTAAAATTAGTTTTTCTAAAAGGTAATACTATCTTCACTGGGAAAAGTTCAGCTTCGTCTTTTGTTAACCGATACTTTACTGGCACCATAACCATACTGGGATGGCTACCTACTAACAAGAGAAAAGCATTAAGACTACTGAACGCTTAAGTCTGGAGAATGTACAGCAACCCACTGATTGGCTACTGGTACCTAAGACTACCTTTCAAGAACTACAAGACGTCAAAAATCGATTAGCAGTGGGCCTAAAACTACAACCACAGACCTAAAACTAGAACTAATACTCATGACTCATAGCTATATAAATAATGAAAACGGGTCTACCAAGCCATCAAAAGTAAGAGTAGAAGTCAGCATTGAACTGCACTGCCTACATAGCAGCCAACGAGCACTCCCTTCTCAATTTTAGGTCGTTGAACTTAGCCTGGAAAAATACTGTGAATTGAAAACTGCAGCGTACATTAGTCTCAACAGATGCTTGCCTTCATAACGAAGCTAATCTCACCTTTTTGCTCTTAACTGACGCAAATGATGAAACACGTTGATCACGTCCCTTATACGACGAGGCGCCTCTTCGATTTTGGATGCGAGATTGATGCAGGCCATAGCAACAATCTGAAAGGAAAGTCCGTTTCCGTTACAAAGTGATTTTTAACCCCGATAAGACTAGAATTACACAACTAAAGAAAACCACCCCGTGACCAAGAGGCTCGAAGAGAGCGGCCTGCGGCCGGGCAAATTCACCGGGCGTCCAGAACAGCGCTTAACGCGCTCCTCCTCCTCCTCTCCCCGTCCCCCCTCTCCCCGCTTCCCGCCAGGCCGCGCCGCCCTCACCTCGAAGCTGTGCTTGACGAAGGACTTCGAGTAGAAGAACCGATGAAACAGCACCTGCCCCGTCGCCATCGCCACCTGCGAAGGCAAAGAGGGGAGGAGGAAGAAGGAGCGGGCAGTCAGTT
>NW_009648255.1:2009591-2038209 GCF_000708025.1 Charadrius vociferus
GGGGGGGGAGGTGTAGGCTGGCGTTGTTCACTTTAACACACCGTTTTCTACTGTAAAAGGTTTTAAGCAGTGAAAAATAAAAGAACTGCGCCGCACGCTTCACAGCCGCAAAGGAAAATATCCTGTGGGTTTTTTTAAAGAGCGATGTGGGTGAGGTGGCCCGTGCCGTGGGTGCGGGGCTTCTGGCGCTTGAAATGTGGCACTCTGGGGAAAAACAAAAAACAAACCCAAACAAACAAACAAACAAAAAAAAAACACCCCCAAAAAAAACAAAACAAAAAAATTCAACAAGTTGAGTAAGAAAATGGACAGGATGGCTGTGGCGCAATACTGACCGGAGGTGGGCTGTGCGCTTCCAGCCGGCAAGCAAACAAAACTGACCTTCTACCAGGTGGAAATGAATTTATTAATGAAAATAAAACAAAAAATAAAGGTGAAAGGGACTACTGCAGGTTAAGCCACTGTACGTATACAAATATACGTGATGCGTCAGGGGAAGGCTTCAGCGCTCCACAGGCGCCCACACGACGTTACCGGCGGAGGTTTGGCTCCTCGGCCCCGCAGAACGCCTCACCCACGGTAACAGACCCAATTCCCCAGGTTTTTCCCCTCAATTTCGCTGCTCACGGCGTAACCAGCCCATCGCAACCCACAGAAGTTGGGGATACCCGGGCCACAATCTATGCTTCACCGAGTTTTAATTGCTGGAAAGGCGTGATTGTTACAAGCTACCGCTCCTCAGTTGGCCCACGGAGGGCCGTGCGGTGACCCCGCTGGGTTCTGAGGGCAGGTGTGCCCCGCACGACATCTTTGATTTCCAGTCAGAGTGTTTGAGAGCTGGAAACGGCCCTCTTTCAGTGGGCTCGCATGTTGTGACGGTAATAAACGTTTCCATTACAATCTTACGCGCTGCCTGAAAAGGATTATTCCGACAAAACGCGGATCATTTAGTTAACAATCCCGCAAACCGCACAAACATAGCGCTCAACTGCGCTCCCCGACTCCCCGTTTCCTCCGTGGAAGAAAAGCCACCGGCGGTGTGTTGTGGCGGGGGTTGTCCGCCCTCCCGCGCACCGCAGGAACTCGGGTCCGCGTTGCGGAGGAGACGATCCCTCTGGGGGCCGGGACACCCGGAGGGTGCCCGAACCGTCCCCCGCTGAGGAGAACTACCCCACGACGGCCCCTCGCCGGTGGCCGCCAGCACCTCAGCGCAGACCGGGGCGGGAGAAGGCTCCTTCGGGACACCCCCCGCTGCCTCCCACCACCAACCGCCGCAGCGGCAGCCCCGGTGTCCCCACCGCGATGGCCACCCGGCCCGGCCGCGACACAGCCCCCCTGTCGCGACCGACCCCGGACGCGGCGACCGGGAAATTCCCGCCGCTTGCATCCCTTCTCGGAACGGCGGCGCTCCGCCGGCCATATCCCTCCGCGGCCGGCCGCCCTGGCCGGGCCTAACTTCCCGCGGCCCGCGAAGGGAAAGGCAAATCCCGCCCCGGCGGACAGCTTCGCAATCTGATTGGCTCGCTCGGCCTGATTGGCAGAGCCCCCTCCCCCGCCTCCCCCGTCCGCCATGTTGTGCGGGGCGTTGGCCGCCGTCCCCGCAGCCGCCCGTGTCCTCGGGTGTCCCCGCTGGGCGCAGCGCTGCCTGGCTCGCCGTGGGGCCTGGCGGCAGCCGCTCCCCCCAGCCGCGGGTTTGAGCTGGCTCTGTGGGCAGGCGGGGCCGGCCGGTATCGCCCCTGAGGAGATCCGGCGCCTTTTCCTGTCGCCGCCTCCACAGGGCCCCTGTCTGGAGAGGGAGATAAGGCTGGGCGGGCCGGAGCAGGCCTTGTCTGGGGCAGGGACTGGCTCTCTTCAAGGGTCCCTCCGAGCTCCTTTCCTCTGCCTGGGCACAGTCTGCTGGTTTCTGCTCTCCCAGCCCAGAAGGGCCCAGTGTCCTGCACGTTTGCCGCAAGGCATGGTCACCCCTCTCTCTCGGGCCAGCGGGGTGAGCCGTAACCCAGCAGCGACTCCCCAAACAGCTGCGGACTGCAAATCAAGAAAAGAGACCGTGGCTGTGCTGCAGCAGGGGATATCTCAAAGAGGAAAGCCCAGGGCCCGCAGGATCTGCTAGAGGGGACGTGCTGGCGATTAGCTAGCCGCGATAATTTTATGCGTGCCCGTGGGACGCCTGTCAGTCAGGCGGGCTCATCAGTGCGGTTTTGACCTTGTGGGACAGGCTGACAGCTCTGCAGGCAGGGTAAGGTTATTGCGCTGCAGAGGGCACAGGAAAGATTTATTATTTTTTTCCATTGGTCGTCGAGGATGAGCAAACCTGATGGGAGCAGAGGGCTCGCAGGGCGTGAGGTTGCCTAACCCCCGTGGAACGGGGCCAGGTTGCAGTATAATAATTAATTGAGCAAAGGGTCAGAGCAGTTGACTGCTGCCAGGGTTTGCTGTGCTAAGAGAGCCTGAGGTAAAAGCACTAGTAGAAGGATACAAATCCAAGATTTTTAATCGGGGACAGGAAGAATCGGTGCAGAAGCCTCGTCTGCCAGGCGTTCCCAGGAGTGGCCTTGCTGAAGGGGGCTGGGGGGAAGGTGGCCCAGTCTGTTCTTCTCCGAGCCGCCAGCACGGGATGTGGAGTAGCTGGGTGCGGCACCTTGTTCTGTGTCACAATGATCAGTCAAACTTTCCTAGTTCTACAAGCAAGTCTTTTAGACAGATCGCCAAGTGCACAGCACACGATGTTTGGTTTTTACTCTTCTTTTCCATTTATAGTTTGGGGTTTGAGAGCCAGTCTGTAACTATCACTGAAATAGTGCTTTTTATAGAAATAGAGCATTTAATTGGGAGGTGCTGTACTTGCAGGTTCATGACTCAGCAGGGATTCTAGTTAGTTGGAAGGATTAGTGTGCTCACCCTATTTTCCTGGTCCTTTCACAAGCTCCCTCCCTTTAGCCGCATACAGAACACTCACTGAGATTTTAAAAACAATTTTACATAGACTAAAAAAATCCCAGCACCAACGTGGAACAACACGGGCCTTTAAGAAACCTCCAGCGATCTTGTGTTGCATTAACACAGCCAAAAAAAGTCCAGTGAACCCACAACGCCAGCGCTAAGCATCTCTGCAATGGCAAAAAAACAATTTAGAGTCCATTGAACGCACTGAAGATTAAAAAAAATAGTAATAAAAAAAGGAGCTGGGAAAAATATTGCCATGGTTGGCTCAGTTCTCTAACCCTCAAATTATTCTGAAGGTGAAAATGCCAGGTTCCTTGGTATTTGCAGGAGGTGAACAGCTCTTTCCGTTTTCAAAGCAGTTAGCAATGTGTGCCAAAAGGGCTGGAAAGAAGGAAAAACAAGTCATGCAAGCAGCGGGTGTCACTTGTTGCAGTGGAATTTGCCCAACTTTTTTTTTTTTTTTTTTTTTTTTCTCCATGCACACACCCATCACGTATTGATTTTAATTTGCTCCGGTTTTGCAGGTTGCACTGATGTTTCAAAAACCTGAAGTGTATTTGCTTTCCTTAGGTGGCTCAACCCGCCCGTACCATTCCTACCAATTCTTGATATTTTTCATGTGTATGTTTTTTAATTCAATAAAGTTGGGCAACGCACTGTCCCCCCAGCTGTTACACAATTGGAAGTCGTGGTTACACCAGAAAGGTTTGCTGTAGCATGTTTAAAAATTAAGAGTGCAAACAGCCTGCAGTAGCCAGTGAGCTAGTACCTGATGTCTCCAAACTGGTAAACACGAAGTTATATTAATGTTTTATTTTGCAACACAGTCCACAGGAGGCGGTGCCCACCTGAGCGGTCCCCTGGCTGTAGAAGCGTACCCAGATGTGCACAGGAGACAAACCTGTTAACAAAGAGGCATAGTAAGTTCATGCTTTGTTGCCAGGACACAGTACACTGCTGGAAAACAATGGCAATCAGTAATTGCTGGTTGAGTCAAGAATGTGAGTGCATTAACGAGCCTAATTCTCTTGTGCCCTTTGGCCTGGAACTGTACAGTTCATGGAAGCTCCTTAAGTCAACTGCACGCAGGTAGCTACTGGCGTGAAACTTGACACTAAAATACATGTGTTTGGTGTCATATGTACACACATAACAGCCGACAATCATCTACAGCATTTGCGAGGCTGTTGTCCAAGTAGATTTGGCATGAAGGCCATCTTGCCTCCAGCCTTTCATAATCGTTCTTCTTGAACCTGCAGCTGCGGAGACTCCCACACCGAGCAGCGCAGGGCTGCCAGGAGGCACCCTCGGAACACGAGCCCCACTCCTGGCCCTTTGGGAGGGAACGGCTCCCCAGTGGGCCCAAGCGAATGCAACTGGGATTGGGATATAGCAGTGTATTGTGTCCTCCCAATCTGCGGTGTCTGTCCTGCACCCATACCTTTGCGCATTTCTACACCAATGCCGTTTCATTCTTCCAGGCTTCCGATTGCAGTTACAGACCCCAGAGCTGAGCGATACGCTGCGTTGGCAGAGGATGGCTGAGCTGAAGAGAAGGTAGCACTGACTTTCGAGTGAGCCTCGTGGGAAGGCAATTTTAGGATATCCTAAAAGCTCTGTCCTAGTGGGTGACTGACCACCTCAGTGCCTAAAATCCCCTGAGGATTTTACAGGTTTGTCAGTAAATGTTTCACAGATGATAATACAAGAACAGGTTCTTAGCAAAGAACTGAAAATTGCAACGTGCAATTACCTTAA
Organism: Charadrius vociferus; assembly: GCF_000708025.1. Lineage (NCBI taxonomy): Eukaryota > Metazoa > Chordata > Aves > Charadriiformes > Charadriidae > Charadrius > Charadrius vociferus. The sequence goes on from NW_009648255.1 coordinate 2,014,293, forward strand.
CAGAATAGAAGGGATTTGTTTGGAAAAATAAGAAGCTGTGATGACAGAAAAATCTGATTTCCTTAAACGATGATAGATGTCAGTGTGTAAGAAAACAAAATGATAGGAAATTAGACAGTAAAATATTTTGACATGAGCTAATACCCGAAAGTTTCCGCTGTCATATCAAGTAGGCCAGTCTAAGAGAATGGAGGCTGTTGTTAGATCAATTTACTCACTGCATTCAACTAATTTTTTACTTTGTAGATTTTAGAAAGTTGATTTTTTCTTTTACTACCAAATCATTTAGGAGGTTGGCTTCAATTCTTCATGCTGAATCTGTTAAATTAACCAAGAATCTAGAATTATCTGCCATCTCAGTGATAAAAATATGCGTTATCAGCTCTAATAGGACGTCTGATTGCAAGTACGCTTCCAGTATGGGGCGAATACTGAGTTTGCATTGATATGAATGAGTTTGGCACCAAAAGACTTGGCAGTGAAATTTACTCAGGCTGAAGAAACAGTGCTTTACTCTGTCAAATTATGACTTGAAGAGGAATTAGTTAGGCACTTCTATAAAAGATTTATAGAGACTCCAGTTTTGGACTCTAAATTAAGAGCTCAGAGGAACAATGAAGATTATTTGAAATCGTTCCCAGAGGGCGATTTCTTTAAACTCTTACTCACTGGTTTTGAAAGAGAAAAGAGGAATTCAGTAGTGTGAGTTATATCCTGCAGTTTTTACCATGAATAACTTGGTGTGAAACCAGAAGTGTAATTATAAATACAGCCTTTTATATAAGTGTTTCTCTGTTTCACGTTAACTGATTCTTTACCTTCCACTCCCTAAATCTCTCACTTGGTTGGTTTCAGTGGCATTCCTCTGCGTTCCTCCTGGCATTACTCATTTCTTGCTTACTCCACTGAAGCTACAGCTGGTGACTGGCTCTAAGTCTCTATGAAGAAAAGATTAAAACATTGTTCCCCTGTGAAAACAAACCTTTTTTTTTTTTTTAAAGATGCTGTCATCTAGAATGTAAAAATATGCTGCTGAACTGGAATATTTGTGTTCTTCAAACCTTGTACTCAAGATAAAATATTTGTTGCCTTTTGCTTTCACAGTAAAGCTGCGTTTCTGTAAAAGCCTTTTATAGATTTTTTGGAAGACTCTGGTGCAGGCTCTGCAGCATTTGGATGCTGGATAATTGAAGTCTGCATCCTTTACTCGTTTTTTGAGTTTATGGACTCGGGGCTTCAGGTTTCGCATCACAGTACACACTAATTGCTTAGTGTTCCATCAAAAGAAGTATAAGGCATTGGAAAATAAGTCTAAACAAAGAATGCTCACTGTATTTTAAAATCAGTAAGCTTTTCCTGTGGACTGATATTTACCTATTTGCAAACAGTACTTTGATGCATTTGCGAATTGAACATCAAGTTTAAAGTCATTTTAATTCAAACCTGTTTTCCAGCACATTTAAAACTCAAACCTGTGTCTCCCATTGGTATTCAAGAAAAAGTGTGTGGAATTTGATTTGTCAGACCTTATCACGGTCAGACAATGATATGGCAGCAGAAGTCATGTTCAGATGCAGATCAGCGAGAGTCCATTTCATCTGCACATGAGTTACGTGCCTTAAGTAAACTGGTTTGAGGACTAGAAAATGCTAAATGTGTCCAGCTAGAATCGAGTTAATGCACCGGCCTTTGAACTGCAGTGGGCAGCTTCTGAGAAAGGGCAGGGCTGGCAGCAGCAGCACCGTCACCGTCACCGCAAGGACAGCCCAGTCCTCCCTCCTCCGCGTTAAGGTTGCTGTTCCCGTAAGCAGGAGGCAGAGGAACCCTAACGGGTTCAATAGCACCTTGAAGTGGGAGAGATGATGCGCATTAGGTCCACCAGCTCTGACTGGGAGTGCCAAACCCTGTCAGAGGGATGGGGTCAGCAGCTGACTGGACAGTGATGCCTTCAACCATGGCAACTTTATGCCTTAACACATGCCTGTCTGTCTCTAAATGTCCCACTGGCCAAAATGTGAAGATAATTACCTTTAAGGCTAGACCCCTGTGCACCTCGTGAGGCTGGATGCGAGAAGCTTAGCTGGCTTAGGTCTTCCACAGGTCATGTTTGTCTATGACATGGACATCGTGTGGTTATGAGCGGCTGGAGTTACGTGTAAAATGCAGGCAGGCAGATCTGGGAGGGTATAACAATTGCTTTGCACTATCGTAGTTAATTACCCAAAATGTGTAACAGCGACATGATGATGTCTCTGCCGCCAAGTGGTTCTGAGAAGCAGACAGTTTCTGCTATACCTCTGGTTTGACTCAGCACTATTAGCTAATACCCAAAAACATAGAGGGGTATTACATGACCAAAGGCTATTTCGCGTCCCTGAGGTGTGCAGCAGCTAACAGGCTGCTGCTCCAGGCAGAGCTGACACTGCAGCGAGCTCTGCTGTCCCTGTCCCTCGGGGCAGCCTGTCCCTGGAGGGTCAGCAATGTCGCTGGCCAGCGTTGGGAACGGGGGAGAAGGCTTGATGTTATCCCCAGTGGGTGGTCACCACACACTTTAAAGAAGAGAGATGCTCTGCACACATGGCTCTACAAACATGTGCCTCAGAGCCGTCCCGGGGAAGTTACCGTGGGTCTGACAGTACTTCCATCTGGAGATGGGAAAACTGGGAAAATAGCAAACGGGAGAGTATGACATTGAGATACCCCAAACTCACAGCACAGCCCCTTGCTTCAGCGAGAGGCTCTTGCACCCTCTGTCATCGTCATGGTGAAGGACCTGAACTGGGAACCTGCTCGAGTTTGTCCTTCGCGTGCAGTCCTCTGGTGCCGACCCTCCTTGTGTGCAGATGTGGTTCTCACAAACGCATCACCGCTGAACAGGCCGGTAGCTGTGGGCGTATGAACAAGGAGGTGCGGGGTCACGGCGTTAACGGGGAATAAGTCACAGCAGAGCCGCCAGCACAGAGCCTGAACAGAAGCAAGCACCGACGGGACGGAAGAGGACAGGCTGTAACCTGAAAGGCACACAGCAGAGACAGATTTAGCTCTGGTTCATGCAGGAGGATATTTGTCACTGCAGGGAGAGGTCTAAATTATTTTTAGGGGTTGCATCATGAGTCTGCAGCATTAAAGGACAGAAAAGGAAAGATGAGGCTAACTTGTCTGGTGAGGGCTTACCCCGCTGTGGTGCAGCAGGGGGATGCACACGCAGCCCGGGGAAGCCGAGGCGTGCGTGTCGGTACGTACAAGCCACCGAGTGCTGCTGCAAGTGCGATGTCTGGTTTTATTGTTACTTGCTGTGACGCTCGTAGTCTGCAAACCCCAGCACCACAAACGCCATCCTCATCCTGGGCCAGCAGTCTAATGGACAGGCTGAGCCCAAGCCAGCATCAAGGGTGGGCCAGCAGGTGGAGGGAGGTCATCCTCCCCCTCTGCTCTGCCCTGGGGAGGCCACATCTGGAGCACTGTGTCCAGTTTGGGGCTCCCCGGGTCATGAAGGACAGGGAACTGCTGGAGAGGGTCCAGCAAAGGGCTACGGAGATGATGAGGGGACTGGAGCATCTTTCTGATGAGGAAAGGCTGAGGGATGTGGGGCTGTTCAGTCTGGAGAAGAGAAGACTGAGAGGGATCTCATCAATGCTGATCAATCCTTCAAGGGAGGCTGCCAGGGGGATGGGAACAGTGTGTTTCCAGTGGTGCCCAGTGACAGGACAAGAGGGAATGGGCACAAACGTGACCATGGGAAGTTCCTTCTCAACCTGAGGAGGGCTTTCTCTGCTGTGAGGGTGGCAGAGCAGTGGCACAGGCTGCCCAGAGAGGTGGGGGAGTCTCCCCCTCTGGAGCCATTCCAAACCCTCCTGGACGCCGTCCTGTGCCACTGCTGGAGGTGCCCCTGCTCTGGCAGGAGGTGGGATGGGGGAGCTCCAGAGGGCCCTTCCAGCCCACACCAGTCTGGGATGCCGTGATTCCCTAGTAAACTCTGTTTAAGATTGAATGGCTTTACGCGGGAACTGCCTAACAGAGACATGCCGTGCGGGCTCAGAGCATTGGGAGCCTTGTCTTGTTCTCTGCCCATCCAGGCTGGCTGTGCAGCCCTGGTCCAGCCGCAGCGAGATGCTCCAGTCCGACAGCCGCCTTGCTCCGCAGCAGGAGGCAGAGGTGACTTTCCCAGCCCACCTGCAGCCTTGCTGTCAGCCCAGCCGGGCTCCTTGGGCACGCTGAGGCCGCGGAGAGTGTTTGTGAGGCCGAGAGAGGCCCCGTGCTATGGCAGCGAGTGTGCCGAGGCCACAGGACCACATCCTGCTGGGGGGGTGGCCGTCTCCCGAACCTTTATCTGATAGACTGCAGGAGCAGCTGCACAGTCTAGAAAACATCGAGCTGCAATCAGCCGGCAGTTTCACCAGGTGTTTCCCCTACAGACAAAGATAGTCAGTACAGAAATGCTTCATCTCGTGTAAATATCAAGCAAATCTCTCACCGCTTCATCCATTTGCATATTTGTATTTACTGAAGTGTGGATCAGCACAAAATGAGTATAAGGCAGGGTTAGCGACAGCATATCTGCATGCCGTGCCTCGGGTGCACGCGGGAGTTACCAGAAAGGGCTCGTGGGATGTTGAAGGCTTCTCCGAAAGGGGTGCGAGGGTCACCCGAGGGGCTGCGCACGCTCTCCTGCTCTGCGGCTGGCGTTTTCTTCTGCAGCAAGAACCTCTACTGCTCTGTTAGCCTGAGGAGGAGCCCTTTGTGCGTATAATGTAAAAAGCTGCTTTTAATATTCAACGAATTGTTACCACCACAGCGAACAGAGGATGGCATCGAGCAGAGAGGCGGCAGTGCTGGGGGCGAGTGAAACATGTCAGCTGGCCGCCTTCTGCCACCGTAGGAATTGCTGTAATGGCCTGTGAGCTGCTCAAGCATGTCTTCATGGTTTTGCAAGCTTTTTCTGCCTTTAGAGCGTTTTCAAGTGTCTCATTAACCTCAAGAGGTCTTTTATTCTATTTTTGCCTCCCCAGAGAATGATTCAAAGCAGAGAGATCAGGTCCTTGCCTCTTCATCTCTGCTCCTCCGTCAGGGATTTTACTTTTCCTACAGCATCTGAGTGAAATCTCTACTGAGCTCTGAGTCAGTGGCAATTTTCCAACTGATTGCAGTAAAGCGTGAAATTCTGTCCTTATGGGCAGAGTGGGGCAGCTTAGAAAAATAGCACAGCCTCTGAAAATTTATATATCCTGTTGCCAAAAGTCACTCCCTGGCAAAGTGGAAACTTATTAGAAAGACACCTTCAGCAGTCCCGACAGAAGGAGATGATGCTAAATATGCCGCTGTTCATTGGAGCTCACATCTGAGCGTAGCTCGTGATGCAAGAGTGTGAAAGAGGTTTTAATAATATATCTCGCTAGTGGCTATTGGACAAGATTCACTATACTCTGTGAGGCTAACTATAAGCAGAAATTTAATTCCTTTAGCTATTTACCAGTAGTGAATTTGCTGTGGCTTTGTTTAGATCAGACAACTGTATCCGTGGGGTTTTGTAAGTGGTTGTTTGCCATCTAGTGGGTTGATGCGATTTTGCAGAAAAGCGTTAAGACGATGATTTTTGTATCATCTCTGATGACACACAGCAGCACGGGCAGAGGAGGGATGCTGAGATACCAAGAGCCTCACTAGAAAAGGGAGAGGAAATTAAATTGCTAATGTATGGGCAAGATTTTCCTTACTGATAGAACCAACAGCAATATTAAACACACACAGATATTGCCAACAACAGACCACAAGTCATTTCCAAGTAAAAGAAACTGGTAGTTTGAAATAATTAGTTATAGCTGTCATGAATAGTCTCTGTGCCTCCATTGTGCCAAGAGAAAACCGGCATATAAATGTAGACAGAGCAGACATTTGGGATACCAATACTCCAGAACATTCTCAGTACCAGTTAATTAGGAACAAGGGAAGACTTGAAAATTCACGTTAGTAGGTCATTTATGAGTGTAGGTGGACACATCTTGTTCAATGATTGACATAAATAGGGATTTCTACCATTATAAGCAAAGCTCCGCCATACTGCATAGTACCATATATGAGTACGGCTTTTGTTTAATGTGCCGCGTAAAAGGAAAATTAGAATTGAATAATTGTCACATTTCTGGAAAAGATCACAGTCTGAACTAGGAGATTCTTAAAGATGCTCTAAGCTTTATCTAGTTTCTTGAAAGACTGACACTAGTGTTTCCCTAAATTAATAAAAAACAGGTTTTGGAAGGTGTATGTAGTTTGATACTTGGGTATCAAATACAAGCAAGTAAACTCCTTCATCCCTCCCCCCTTTTTAACTTTTTTTTTTTTTTTCCTTCAATAGAGGCATGTTTTGATGGCGACGCAGGAATTCTTCGTGGGTTGCAAGCTGTGCAAGAGAGCCCGGAGGGAACTCGGGACTGGTCCGGGAGTCTGGCACACTCCGAGGGGACCGCAGCCCAGCACTGGTCCCCGAAGCACCCCATGCAGAGCCAGGGAAGGGGGCGGTGGGGCACCCCCAGCGAGGGACAGCGGTGGCCAGGATGCAGTACCCTGCAGCTTGCCAGCAAGGAGCCCGTGGCATACAGGCAAGTCCCAGTCCCCATTCCTCTTTGCAAATCATTCACAGCTGCTACCGAGCATCCCCACAGCCCTGAACATCCTTTTTCCCCCCTGTAGTGAGCGGGGCTCGCTCTCCAGCAGTCAGGCACCTGGAGGGGGGTTGGGTTCCCCTCTGGGATCACCGCTAGAGAACATGCTCGGGACAGGCATGTCACCTTCGTGCCTCTCAGACGGAGCTGCACCAGGGGCAGCGCTCTGGCACCCCACTGTCATGTTGAGGGCATCCATCCCACCAGACTGCCTGGAGTAGGTCCAGAGTACCCACTGCTGAGAACATCAGTCCTCAGCACCCACTCCCCGTTACGAGCGTTACACGCTCACTAAGGTGGACGTGGGCTGAGATATATGGGATCGCTGGGTCAGAAAGGCCAGAGAAGGGAGGGGGAGGGGGGGGAACCCTATACTTGCTCCTAAGCACATCTTGGACTTTCTCCAGTGACCACCTCAGAAGCAGCTTGATGTGGAGAGCTCCAGCAGGAGAAGCGAGCGCTCCCTGTTCCTTCCCTGAGGAATTCATCTTTCCACACACACCAAACTTGGCACAAGCAGGAAGGTTTGGCTTGAACCGTACCTGTTATTACGAGGGTAAGACGGAAAAGCAGCTGTGTGGCGCTCTGCTCCTGCGCAGGCGGCTCACTGAGGGCTTTCCTCTGTGCTCAGAGGGATAGACACGCTGCCTTGAAACGGCAGGCTGTTCTCGTGTGCAGCCCTCGTGTCCCCAGGCAGTTTGGTTCCTTCTGCAGTAGATAGCTTGAAAAATGGATATCCTATTCCCTCACCGACGGAGCAATCTCTGCAAAGCCCTTCGCTAGACTACAGATAAGAGAAATACTTTATGGTAAATTACTGAGGGCTTCATTATAGGGCCTTTTACCCAGCAGGAGGCAGCACTTTACTACAAAACCAACCAAAACTTAGGAACGTTTGGGTTTGACCTTGGGTAAAACTAGATTTTGAGGTGAATTGAACTGAAAAAAAAAAAAGGTCAAAATAACACCCATCATCTTATCGCTGCCTCCCATAGCTTTGATAGAGGTTTGTACAGAAGTTACCAGTGGATCCCGCAGTACAATCCTCCACCGAAGCAGGGAGGGTAGCAGAGGGTGCTGAGCCAGCTACATGGAGAGGGTGGGAACCACAGAGATGTTTAGAAGGGAAGATCCACATTTACCCTGCGTTAGTTGCAAACAGGACTGTACTAATAAAGGGTTATGTCAGATTCAAAGTATGTTAATTTTGATTTCGTGGTCCTTTTGCACCTGCAAGTATCACCAGCAGAACTGGAAGAAAGACCTTTTGACTTTATTTTGCAGCCAAACAAGACTCATGCTGACTCTATGCTTTCTTGAAGAATGCCAGACATGTGCTTTGGTGTCACAGTGCAACGCAGAGAAGTGATCAGCGTAACTCAGTTGGACCCTTTTAAGCCTATTTGCATACATCATTATCAAAAGAAAATTCGGTTTACTATAATTATAATTTTTACTGCACTGGAACTTAATAGAAGACCTAAATAATTCAATCAGCTGAAAGCGTCAGAATATCAACCACTTACCTGGACAGTTCTGATTCTCCCAAGTCCACACCACATCAAGATAACCAACACACAATTTCAGGTGAGGTGTGAGGCTCCCCCAGAGATTTGCTCCTTCCCTCTAGTGACCCTGGAGCAGAATGAGGTCTCCCCTAAAGGTCTTTGCTCCTTTGAAATAACCCACTGTGCATTCAGAGCTCAACACACAGCATGGCTAAAAACCAGCTGCCACACACTCTCCTGCTTCCCTTGCGTGGCCAGAGCAACACCTACCACAGCTTAGAGCATCTGCAAAGGTGGCCCTGCAAAGAGATGGGGTCAGCTGTGGTGTCACCTCTGTAACTCCAGAACAGCTGTACCAGATGAGACCAAACTTCCCTGCTGCTCAGCATCCTGCTCCCCATGGTGGTGGGACTCTTTTTGAAGAGTCCAAGACCAAAGCAGGACACACAATGGCTTTCTTCAGGTGATCACTCAATGTCCAGCAAATTCAGGAGCTCATGGACTGCAGCTGATAACCTTGTTCTTTTGGGTGAACTTTTCCTGCAGCACATTTCTGGTCTGTGAGCCTGCATGATCCAGCAGACCATGTGATGAGGCAGCCCAGCACCTCCACCTCCACCTCCACCTCCACCTCCACCTCCACCTCCACCTCCACCTCCACCTCCACCTCCACCTCCACCTCCACCTCCACCTCCACCTCCACCACACCCTGCCCACACTCTCCATGCCCCCAGCTGCCACCGCCACCCATTTTATAGCTCTCTACAACCTGCAGCTTATTACCTAAACCCCATCAGCTGGTTCCCTCTTAGCTCTGTAAGCCCAGGCACTCACCTCTACGTACTCACCTCAAGTTCAGTTGTTCCTGAGGAGGTGGAGAAGCCTGGTTTGCTTAATCATTAATGGGAACTTTCCAGACAGTTTTGGCAAAGTCCAGCTGATCCCTTTGCAATGCTGTTTTTCCCAAGTCACAGTTTGGGATGCAGCTATGATGAAGGGACTGCGTGCTGTGTAAGCTCATGTATCAGGCCAAATAAATGAAGGATGTCTCCAATGGGCCATCTTGGGGCCCGGCGGATTTTAGTCTGTCTAAACAAGCTGTGAACATTTAACAAGCTGCTGAAATCCACTGGTGGACAAAAGGCATTTCTGGCATTTTTGGACTTCACGTCAGGCTGTATTTGTTAACCCAAAATGTAATTATCGAAACAATATGCATATATCTAGACCTTTCCTAAAATTACCAGGCCCGGTGGGAAATGCAGTGAGTCCATAGTGTTTGTTGACATTCTCTGCATTTTCTGACATGTCTCTGTTGACATTCTCAAGGCAGCTTGTCACACCAGCAGCCTCGGGTGCGTAGTAAATAACTTAGTGGTGCCTGTGCCTCCTCGGTGATTTACGATGTACACAGAGATACGCTCCACCCAGTCACATCCCGCTGAGACTTTGCTCATCGTTTTCTTGTTCAGAATTACATGAAGGTCCGTGAAACTTCTTCCTTCCCTCTCTTGTCTCTCTGTCGTCTCGCTTAACCTCCTACCGCTTCATACCTGTTCCAGTGCTGTTCTGGGGGACACCTGAGGTAACTCGGGTCCTAGAAGCAGGGAACCTCAACCATGGGGACACTTTACCCCATGGAGACTGTAAAGTGGGTAGAAAGGAGCTGGGAACTTCGAACCACGTTATAGTGTGAACTCCCAGGCTGGCGGGTCACGCAACGTGCCATCAACGGGTGAGACCTTCTGACAAAGATGCCACACTGCAGACAAGTGTGAACTTTGCTTATTGCCAGTGCTCTTGCAGTCATCTACCTGCTTGGGGATACCTTCTGAAAAGCTACGTGGCAGCGGCTTCTTTAATGTCTGTCCTAAAGATCTTCCCTACCAGATAAACAGATACTGCATATAAATAGGCGTCTTTGCCAACGGATTTGCTCTGTCAAGCTTGATCTTTCCTGAAACAAATAGGTGACCGCTACGTCGCACTTTAATCTGACGTGTTCGGGTGCTCGCTTTCCCATTCCTCCATTAATCACAATCCAATCCTTTAGATGGGAAGAAGAGAGATGAACTTTTTCAAAGAAAAATGAAAAGAGGAGTGGACGAGAGAAAGTGACTGATATAGATGCAGAGGTGAAAAGAAAGGGCTCGCTGTACTGATATTAGAGCCATAGATTTAAAGAAAGGAAGATTGAAAGGAAGAGGCAAAATACAGTATACACAAAGCTCCCAAGTGCCTCTCACAACTGTTCATCTGGTGGAGGCTCTTTGGGTAAGGCCATGCGTACAGGACTGGCAGCTGACAGTATTTTAACTGAGATGGATGTACACGGTGAATTCTTCAGGAGCTGCGGAAGTTTAGAAGGCCCATTAGCTGCTCTGGGGGGAAAGACCTGTTTTGCTTGTATTTCCATAGACTTGTGGTCCTGGATGGTATGAGACTCTGTGCTGCTCCTTCTCCCTGAAAGGGTTGGAAGAAACAAATAGAAAAATCCTGAAGATCCTGTTGCATTTAAGTGCTTAGGTGCTTAGATTTCAGATAAGCCTAATGATCTTGCATCATCTTCCCTTTGACTCTTCTGCGGTGAGTCGAGGAGCTCAGGTACCAGCTCTCATTTGTCTGCCGCGCTTGCTGTGCGTGGTGCCTCAGAAAGCTTTCACAGTGCTGCTGGGCTTGTGTGGAAGGAAAAGGAGGCAGGAATCCGCAGCGGTGGGCAACTGAACTACTTCGGTGCTCTCCAGTGCCTTCATGCTGCCATTAGAAGATTTGCAGATGAGGACATTGAAACGATCAAGCAACACGTAATTAAACGGTGGAACCTGTAGCCAATGGATGCTGTGGAGGCCAAGAGTATGGATGGCTTTATAAAGGATCGGGCAAAATCCTGTTATTAAACGCAGTGAGCGGGAAGAAGCATGTGGTGTTAGAGGTCCCTGAAGCATCTATTGGTGATAGCAAAGAGGATGGTGCAGAGCAGGGGTCACTCGATATTTGTCTTCTACATTCTCCGTAAGCATCTGCTACTGGTTGCTGTCGGAGGCACGATGCCGGGCAGCTGGCTCTCGTCTGAGACCACGGATCCACCCCATCACAGCCCTCCCTACAGTTAACAGGCTTATGGGCTTTAGAGTTTAGTACCAGTACTGGTATTTTACACATGGGTTTTATTTCTCGTTTCATAATAGTATGTACAACAGGCTGCTGATAAAACCGTAATGTTTTCCATCATCTGTCCCCACCCCCATTGCATTGCCCTTGTCAAAGGCAATCGGAGCAGCAGGAGGCTGCGAGCGAGAAAGCGAGCTGCTGTGAATACGGAGAGCTAATAGATAGCAGAAAGGGAAGCCCAAAAGCAGAAATAAGCTTTTTGAAGAGGGCGAGTGCTTTTCACATGCGTTCCCCTTGGTGATTAAATGGAGCGGGCTACAGCCAGATGTGAAGTACTCAACAGAGCTGAAACAGTTTGCAAAAAATAGTTTTGAATACTCGGCTTCTATTCAATTTGCTGCTTTTTGTTTATCCACAAAAGTATCTGGAGGGCTGCAAGGTGTTTACCAAGCTATTGATGAATTCTGGCTGGAAGAACTTTGCACAGGACAAATGTTTCTCCCTGTCCAACATTTACTATCTTCTCCCCCCGCCCCCCCCGACACACACACACACTTTCCGTCAGCATCAGCCGTTCTGTCAGGACACAGAAGTAGCAGCAAGTGGCCAGTAGTATGTCTGGCAAAGTGAAGAGTATCAAGTAGTTTGTCCCCTAAAATTATAAGACATGCTCAAAGTAGTTGCGGATACCCTGCACCGGGTTCTAAACAATGCTACCCCCCACCTATGCTCGTAGTACCCCAGTGACTTTGGCCGATGCAGCGAGATGAAGGCAGCTCCTGCTTCCCCACGTAGAAGGAAGAAAGGGGCTTCCAAATCTTTGGCCATCGCCCCGTGAAGCATCGCAGGGCTCAGATGGCTCTAACCTTGGTATAGACCCGGCGGGACACCTCAGTGGTGGTCAGTGAGTCCTGCCGGGGGCTCGGGACTCAGCCCTGGTTTTGGGGGTATTTTGGGTGCTGTAGCAGACAGGATAGTCAGAGGTTCGCAGCTAAGGCAGCGCTTAGGTTATGGACACGCATCTTTCAGAGTACCCGAGGCCGGAGCCTTGGGGATAGAATTTAGGTTTGTCAGAGGTCTTGTGATATTTTAGACACATAATTTACCTCTTCTGTTAATGTAAGGCATCTGCCTGGTGCAGTGCCACCAGGATTAGTCTCTGGTCCCCCGAGCCGTGGAGCAGGAGTACTGTGGAGCTCCTCTGGAGTCCTGTTTGTCCGGCTGATGGAAATCTCAGACTGGCTGGGCCCAGTTATCCTGGAGACATATCATGCTGGATCCAGATCTGCGAGGCATATGGTGAAAACACAGTGAACCTGATGCTGCACAACCTCCGGCGGAGAGCCAGTGTAGCAGTCACAGTCCCGTACACACATGGGATGTGTTTAGAAAGCGCCTTTGATTCTTTGTAGTGTGCCTTGTAGTCAATGTTTTAAAGACATACCTTGTAGGTGCTGGTGGACAACGTCCTTCCACCATTTCTCTGATGCAGATGTTGGTCCTGACCACTCACTGGTTGGGCAGTGGGATGCAGAGGGACTCCATCGAACCAGTGGCCAACGGCAGGCTAGCTAAAGCATGGCTGGAATGAAGGGGGCCCTGTTTTTTTGTTTCCTTCTGAATTCCTGATCTATTTTAGTTTCGCTTCTTCCCTTCAATAGAGAAGAACGGCCAGAGTGGACTGCTGAGGAGCAGCATGAGAGCGGGACACTCACACAGCTCTGCCCGTTCCTGCTGCCCGTGTAACTGAACATCAGCAGCGCCGACATTCGGAGAGCACCGTGGGTCTTCATGAAACTTAACGAGTCAAGGAGAATAAACCAAGTGAGCTCCCACGCATTAAACCCAGAGCTGCGAACGTTTCAGCAACAGGAACGAGACATCACGAAGGTCTAACAAAGAGAGCAGAATCGAGCCCACGCAGAGGGGAAAACATTGGTGATCCATCCCCTGGGCAAGCGGAGCCTGGCAGGCTGCGCCAGCGCGCGGCCGGGATTCAGCGCTGCCCTTGGCGCGGTGCTGGGCCACGCGAAACCCGGCGGTGGCTTCTCTGTGTCATCAGGCCCAGTCCCGGACAGCTGGAAAAACATGCTCTGCTGTTGCCTAAACACCACCTGCATGGAAGCAAAGGATCTTCACACTTGCCTTCTTCAAAGGAAAAACAACACCACTCGCCACGAATGTTTTCCCGTGGGCTGGAAGCCCCAAACCACAAGCAGGCAGGGACCTTGGGCTGCAGAGCTCGTTCGCACATTGTGACACATGGCCTTCTACTGTTGTTTACTCTTAAATGAAGAGCCACCCCACCGAATAGATTTGTGGCCACTGACAGGAGTGTTAGGTGGTAATACAAAGTTATCTTTTACAAAAAATAAGTAAAAACAAAGGACCCTCTTACAGACACACATATTTTCCATGAATTACTGCCAGGAACTAGAAAACAGGTCTTTTTGCTCCTAACCTGGAGGCGTTGCCGTCCCTTCTGTGATTATGTTTTTTTTTAATGCTCTTTAGCCACACACCACAGAGTGAAATCGGGGAAGAAGCAGCCCCTCGGCACCAGCCGGGGGGTCACGGAGGGCTGCGATGCCACCCACCTCCCTGAGCGATCTTCTCTGAGGCTTACTGCCGGCAAAAACGCTGCCTGGTTTGTCAGGGCCCCCCTCGGATTCCAGTTTCCCCATGCCTTACCTGCAAGGCAGACCGAGATCGCACGGCTGGGTTGATCTCCCTCTTGAGGAGGAGCCAGAAGAAGTGAAGAGCAGGGGTGGGGGCAGAGACCAGCGGGCAAAACTGGGCTCTTAAACAATAGCTATTGCTTAAACACATTGGTGCTTCTGTCCTAAAAAAGCCAAGTGATTTCAGCGTGTGCTAAGAGTTGCAGTTAATTAAATGCCAGGATTACCTTTTGAATGCCTTATCTCCACAGAAGATGGACAAGGCAGTTATATGAGAGTATCCGCATTTATAGAAGCAAACAAATCAAAGTATTTTGATCTCCTGAGGTTGTGTGAAACCTGTCAGGGCTCCCTGGGACCAGGGGATGCTCCTACAGCATCGCTGGGGCAGGACGGCGGCCCCGGGCTGGGCTGGGGTCCTGGGCAGGCTTAGGGGTCCCAGGGGGGGCTGGCCAGGGACAGCCAGGTCCTGACACGACCAACCCCAACACAAACCATTTCGAAAGCTCCAGGTCATTTCAGTGAAGCAGTCAAATGAATCAAGTCTGATTTTGCTTCTTTCTTCACCTAACTGGACAACGGGGGAGATCTGCGGTATCATTGAGCCAACTCAATGCTGCTGTAATTTGCCATCTAATTAATCAACGTCTAGTTCCATCACAGGTGCAATATAGATCCTTCCTAACTGGTGCAGGGACGTTTCTATGAAAAAAAACTAAACAAAACCCATAAAATTTGTTTATTTTGTGCTTCTTCCTGCCATTCCTGCGTGAAAAGCCAATAGGAGTACCATCACTGCCCCAAAGCACGAGAAGCGACGTCGCAGGGTGGCCACATCCCATGGGGCAGCGGCCGCGCGAGGCAGCCCCGGTCCACGTTGCTCGAGCCACGGGTGACGCTGGACACTGGTAGGAGTGAGAGAAGCAGCTTTTCTCACCGGAGTACCCCTCGCTGCAAACCCGGTGCCTGGGGTTTGTCGGTGGGGAGGGAAGGGTTTGTGTTCCTGAGGCGGAACGAGCCCAGGGAGCGCGGGGAGCTGTGCGGGTACCGCTGTGACGGGCAACGACCGGAGTAAAGTTCTGGCCCTATTAGAGTTAATAGGAGTTTTGCGTTTGACCTGAGCGGGGCCAAGGATTTTACCCGAGGAGCATTAGTCATCAGCATCGAGATGAATTAGATGACTTGTCAACAAGAAGCAGGCAAGGTTACTCCCATGGGCTGCCGAGCTCGGAATTGGAAAAGCTGGAAAAATAATGTCCAGCTTATTCCGTTTATACCCACACTGCATGTGATGCCTGTATGCAATACCGAAGCGTTTATCGCCTGTTTTATTCTGTTCCTGTCGAACACGCTGGGGAACGCTTTGTTCGGGGAGGCGGGAGGGAATTGCAGGGTAAAATTTCCTTGGAAAACTTCCCAGAACTGGGCTCAGCTCTCGTAAACAAGCCCTGGGAAGGCAGTTTCAGTGTACAACCTATGGTTCATATTTCTAGGAAATACCGTCAAGCGGAGTTACTAACGGCCCCGTGGAAGCGCAGAGGGCTCGGAGAGCTCACAGCCCGGCCCCCCCCGCCGCCACGCTCCCGCAGCGCTTCCGCCAAAATTGTTGCTCGGTTGGTTTGGAGAATGTGATCCGCTTGAGACTTGGTAAACACAGCAAAAATGGCCAAAATTTTAATTTGAATTTTCAAGCGCAGGCAGGTTAGCACTGTGGAGGAAACAACAATTTAATAAGGAGGTTTGTGGGAGATCGCTGTTGTTTGTCTTCTGACTCCAGAAGGTACGATCTTGCCGGCTGGGCACAGAAACAGCTGTTTGGGCAGGAAAAACTGACCAGCGCAGTGCAGATGTCAAGTGATCAGAAACAGCCATTTGCAAAAACTTCACAAGAAGGAATACAATAATTTTGCAGGGAATAATGGAACAAATATATCTGAAACAAAGAATGATTTGCTTGTGAGCAGTGGAAAAGTAGATAAAGTAGTTAAAATTGTTAGAGAAATCAATGGTTCCATATCATTTGCCTGGCTAAATATCTTTCATCTTCATCTTTATCTTACAAACCTTTTTCCGTGGAACTACCTCGTTCTTCGTGTTCCCCTGAGCTGTTGAAACCGGAGGTGTTACTCGTGATGCAGCTCAGCCTTGTCTTACCCTCTGTGCTCCCCCTGACCAGGGCTGGATGGAGAAACCAGTCCTTGCTGCTCCTCTCCCTACAGCCACGGGCACTGAAACCATGCGAGACATGGGTGGGAAATTGGAAGGCAAGAAATCCGTATCTATGTTCTGGAGATGAGAGGAGAAGAAGAAGGGAGCCAGCAGCAGAAGAGGCTCTGCACGTTATACATCTCAGGTGCAGCGGCCACCCTGAGCACTGTGTGGCCAGCAAACGAGCGCTTGTGGGTCCCTGGTCCGACCCAGGCTGGCATGGGTCAATCCTCACCATCAGATGGATGTCTCAATGACGAGAGTCCTCACAGACACATGGGTCTGCGCCGGAGAAACTCATCTCAGGCTTACAGAGGTGCAAACAGCTATGAAGGACACAGAGCTGTTGGAGCGGGGCCAGAGGAGGCCCCGGAGATGCTGGGAGGGCTGGAGCCCCTCTGCTGGGAGGACAGGCTGGGAGAGTTGGGGGGGTTCAGCCTGGAGAAGAGAAGGCCAAAAAGGGGAGAGCTCAGAGCCCCTTCCAGTGCCTGAAGGGGCTCCGGGAGAGCTGGGGAGGGACTCTGGGTCAGGGAGGGGAGCCGTGGGACCAGGGGGAAGGGTTTGACACTGGAAGAGGGGAGATTGAGATGAGATCTGAGGAAGAAATTCTCTCCTGTGTGGGTGGTGATCCCCTGGGGCAGGTTGCCCCGAGAAGCTGTGGCTGCCCCATCCCTGGAGGTGTTCAAGGCCAGGTTGGACGGGGCTTGGAGCAACCTGGGCTGGGGGGAGGTGGCCCTGCCCAGGGCAGGGGATGGCACTGGGCGGGCTTTGAGGTCCCTTCCAACCCAAACCATTCTGTGATTCTATGATAACCAAAACAAGCACAGGAAGAAAGATGGTCATGACAGCACAGGGGAAGAGATTTCCCCCCTGAGAAAGAAGCGATGGTAGCTGCTGATACATTTTTGGCAATCCTCTTGCCCCACTATAGATCATAGAAGAATTTATGCCGGGAGGGACCTTGGGAGGTCATCCCGTCCACCTCCCATTCACAGCAGGGCTGTAGGTCCAGTAGATCCCCTGTGGATCGCACCGGTCAGTGCTTTCAGCAATTGCAGACCATTGCCACTGCGCACAGCTGGACACCAGCTCATCCCGCCGCCGGACACCCCGCTCGGCTCCGACGTCACCAGCTCCCACCCCGTGCGCGGGAGAGTCGCTCCCTGGCTTGCGTTAGCCCACGGACGGGGCCCACGCTCCCATCCTCTCCACAGAAGTGCGACGTGACGAGGGCGGTCTATGGCCCGCGAGGTGCGAGCCAGCTCTTCTGTGCCAAAGCCCTCCGCTTGTTCCCCTTTGTTGTCGTATCATCAGCCGGGCGAAGAAGTGATGCTGAAGTACCAGTTGTTCTTGAGTGTAACGTGAAGCCACCCACTCGCCCAGACTTGCATTCCTGAAAGATACTTGTGATGTGGCACCGCAATTATGGTGGACATCCATTCTTCCAGGAAAAAAAGGGATTATTGTCCTTACGTAAAAATGTTTGTGGAAGCTGCAGCCGATATTTTGAAGAATTATGTTTCCTAGAGAAGTTATGCTGATCTGTAAAACTCGGGTTAAGTTTGGCAATCGCTCATGTTCAGGAGTGCTCAGGTCTGGACTGTGGTCTGGTTTTCTGGCTGTGGGCTCAGGTTTAGTTCCTCAACCTCAGTCTGTGCCCCCAGTATGCAGAGAGGGCTGGAGGGTGGTGGTTTGGGAGCTCTCCCGGTTGGCAGCCTGGGCTCCGGACCACCATGTGCCACGGCTCTGGGTGGTGATGGCTCGCTGTAACGGGGGGACCAGCTGGCTGAGGTAGCCAGGACGCCCCCCGAGCTTGCCTGCTTTCACGGACCCCACGGACATGGCACTGCTGCTGCCCCTGGGGGGCAGGAGGGAGCGCGGTGCCTGATACACCAGGTGGGTTTAGCATCCCATACGGCCAGGGTTGGGATTTGTGCCCCTCTCCGTAGGACTGAAGCTCCTTTCCTCTGCCAAACGCTGCCTGGATAACAGGGTTCTTCAGCAAAGGTGAACTCCCGGCCCCGAGAGGGTCAATGACACGTTCTGTACCGAAAGCTGTGCCAGGCAGAAGGCAGTTTGTTTGCTGGAGGAGAGGAGGGGATGCTCGGCGGAGTCCCGGTGCTGCAGCCGAGGAGGCGTTTGCTGCCACACACACTCGGTGTCCTGGGGACCCTCCGCCGGGGCCGCAGGGAGCTCCCGCAGCGTCTTCCCGGAGGGATTGGGATGGCTCCTGCACGGGACGAGCAAACAAACCCAGAAGATGCAGCGCGGCAGGAACTGCCTGTTCAGAGGGCAGCAGCCATTTAAATCTAGAGTGCTTTGATACATGCTATTTTAAAAAGAACCAATAAAAACTATTTATATATTCGCTCAAGAAGAAAATTTGCAACAGTGGGATTGTATTTTTTTTTAAAATCTCCCCGCTCTCATCTTAACTAGATTGATGATTTCTGTGTTTCTCCTTTTAGAAGGATGACTAGAATAAGTTGCCAGCTGAATTTCTCTTTTATTTTAGTCCAAGTTTTAATTTAAGACAGGAAAAGTGTGGCTAAGCTTCTTATTTTAAGCAATTATATATTGGCACAGAACCCGGGGTCTCTCTAACTACATAGCTATGCATTCCGTATTGTTTCAATCACGTTGAGATTGAAAGGAAGGATGTAAGCGACGGGCGACAGCCAAGCGCTGATGACAAAGCCCTGAGACAGCAGGCGAAGCAGAGCTGCGTTTGCCCCATACATGAGTTTCCCACACAGACCTGGAGATCGCCTGACGGTGACGTGGGTGCTCAGCCCCGATTTGCACATCCCCCTCTGCTGTCAGGTGGGTGACAACACGCGCTCGTACATACATACACACACATCGATAGGCGGGTGCATTAAATTCGTGGTGTCGTGCAGAGGTGTCAGACCGAAACTTGGCATCAAGTTAAGAAATACAGACTATTTTGTCTGTAAAACATGCTTTTAATGGCCAACTTGCTGTATCACCGAACCCCAGTGACATGTCTCGGTGGGTGAATTCAGTGTTTAGTATAGGGTGTAATTCTGGAACTTAAGACCATAAATCCACAAGTTCACACCTATGAATTAACTTCATTCCCGGTAGACTCAATGGTGTGTCCTGTGGGTAAAACAAGGATTTATTGGTCCAGGTGTTGAAAATTAAATGACTGAAATCTCCTTTCCTTGTCTGCCAGAGAAGCCATGGAAATTTCCCATCGTATGCCTCTTCTTACCCTCACACTACTGCTTTTGAACCGAGCTTTGGCTCCACAGCTTTGTTTCCATCCAGAGGCAGCAGAGGTGGCGGCACTCCGGGCTGCAGACCCATGTTATCGTATGGACGTGGTAACGCGGTTTACTGTAGACTTCTTCCCCGCTCCCTCCGCGCTGTGTGATGTCCTGGAGAGCAGGCTGTCTGCATCAAGCCTGCTTTGTACTCTCTGCATGAGCAACCCCGAACAAACCCTCCCGCATCACTGAGAGAACAGTGAAGAAACGGTCACGGACCTTCCCGAAAAAAATCCACTTTTGGTCTTCAGCATCAGGCTTGGATTTGACTTCATGTGTTTTAGAGGCATGAAGTGTAACAGAAGTTAAAAGTATTATATGGCGTTATTGGCACAAAGCACACTTTGCCTGATTCTGCGTAAACGGCAGGGAGCAGGACGGAGCTCTGGACCGGGGAGCCGCACTCTGCCTGGCCAGGTGACCTGCACAGGTGTCCATGGACTTGCTTGGAGAGAGCGGTCCCAGATGGGCTTTCCATATTTTCTATAATGAAATTTAGCGTTAATAAAGCTGTTCTGATCACTTTGCTATATTCTATGATCTAACATTCATCTCCACATTTTAGTCGTTACAAGAATTTTCAGGAATTTGAACATATCAGCGTCTCTCCGGAGTGCCAAGAGCATCAGGAAGTCTGGAGCTGGTTAAGGCATTGCATGGGCCATTGACAGAGGTCTTCTCCTTCCCCTCTGACATCGTTAGCGTCAATGCAAATTTATCTTTTAGATCTACAAACCCATAGCCGGCTTTAAAGCCCTCCCTGATTTTCCATCATCCAGGAATGCTTCAGCAACCGCTTTGTTCTCAGCCGCTGGCCGCGTGGTGAGATCTATCAGCACTTCCTTCTCCAGTCAGCACGGGAATGTTGGAAATAAAATATCGTCTTTTCTGACCAGGGCTTGCTGACCTTGCAGGGCACGGGTGCCAGGTCAGTTGTTCAACACGCATCAGGAGCTCGGGCTGGAGCGCTGGCCGAGACACGCTGCAGAGGTCCCCGGGGAAGGATGTCCCTGGGGCTGGCGGAGGGCTCCAGCCCATCGGCGCTGGGAGGAACCATGTCTCAGGAAATTCTGGAGATCCTCGAGCAAAGCAAAACAAACATACATGAACTCCTGCGGAAGTCAGGGAAGGAGCGCAAGAGCGTAAGGAAGGAATTACCAGTTTTGTTTCACTGTCTCGAAGAGGATTTGGGGAAAATGTGGAGAGTTGGAAAAGACATGACTGGGGATTGGTCCAGCTGGTGCTCGGTGGCTGAGGAGGAGGAGGACAGTAGGGTGGCATAGGCCGGGGGATGGGGACTTCTCCAGGCTGGAGGGATGGTTTGGAAAGGTTGTATCATGGCTATGGGTAGGCAGTGTGGTGGCACCCTGCCCCAGTGACATCAGACACCCTGACACCAGAAGTTCACCATCAGAGCCGGGTCACCTTGGATTAATCCTATCTCCAAGCAATGTTGAGTTTGTTTGCTGTCATTTCCCACCCTGCTCTCACTGCACCCTGCCCACGCGTGGCAACAGCGGAGCCGCAGTGCACAAGGTCTCAGCATCGTTCTGCCAGTTCCCTGGTGCACCACTGTCCCCCAGTGCCTCCATAAATGTCATTGTTGAGGCTGGGAAATGATTCATAGAATCACAGAGGAGTTTGGGTTGGAAGGGACCTTAAAGCCCCCCCAGTGCCACCCCCTGCCCTGGGCAGGGCCACCTCCCCCCAGCCCAGGTTGCTCCAAGCCCCGTCCAACCTGGCCTTGAACACCTCCAGGGATGGGGCAGCCACAGCTTCTCGGGGCAACCTGCCCCAGGGGATCACCCCTGGAGCCCCTTTAGGCACTGGAAGGGGCTCTGAGGTCTCCCCTTTTTCGCCTTCTCTTCTCCAGGCTGAACCCCCCCAACTCTCTCAGCCTGTCCTCCCAGCAGAGGGGCTCCATCCCTCCCAGCATCTCCAGGGCCTCCTCTGGCCCCGCTCCAACAGCTCCGTCTCCTTCTGCTGGTGGGACCCCCGAGCTGGAGGCAGCACTGCAGGGGGGTCTCCCCAGAGCGAAGTAGAGGGGACAAAAATAATGGGGAAAAAACAAGCAAAGAAACACAGACATCCCTGTGAGTGCTGGCAACTAAAAAGGGGGACACAGAAATAGCAAACAGGCTTTCAAAGTTTAGCCTGATCTTCATTTCCCTGTAAATAGAAATTCATTGCACTGGTAATGCTCCAAGGTCCGTTGCGTTTCTCCCCAAAAGGTTTGATGGTGCTTTGATGGATCAGGTTGAGAAACACCTCTCTGGAGTCGCCAGCTCCGCCAGCTGCGAGGGACCGGGCAGCCCTGAGCTCTGACCTGGCAGCAGAACTCAGGCACTCCTATGGTACCATAAACTAATTTTTTTTCTCATTCTAATTCGAGTAAATGCTCATTACCAAATGTTGGCGTCTTACCTGTCAGCGTAACAAATTACAGAGCTCTGGCAGGCTGGAGAGACAAACACCAGCAACGCTCAGTGCTCACAACTTATCAAAGCCCAAAGCTAAATATTTACAGGGCACGCTGCAAGACCCCGAGCTTCGAGCCATAAACCCCGCTGAACACCCCCATCAATTAAGCAGGCACCGAACCATCGCGTTCAATCCCTCAGATCGCTCTCCCTCCAAACCTCTTCCAGCCCTTGCTCAGCTTTGTGCCCGTCTTCTCCTCCCCGCGGGTGCCGCAGCAGGGACGGGGTGAGGGAAGGATGCTGCCCACCCGTGGCTGAGCATCCCCGGGGGCTGCAGAGCATCCCCGCTCCAGCCGCTGCCGCGGCCCCGCTTTCCCAAAGAGAGAGATGTTCAGCGCTGGTGGAATAACATCTCTGAGTTGCCCCAGGCCCCGTTTTCAGAACCGCCGGAGCAGCAGCCGCCCCAGTGAAATCAAGAGGGTTGGGAACGTTTAGGATGGTGGAAAAATCAGGGATGCGGTCACTCGAGCTGCACCCCAAGAGAGAGCTGTGCCATGAGACACAAACCTCGTGGTCACCGCTGAGATCAGGCGTGACTCGGCAGCACCAGCGCTAGCTTCGCTCAACAGCCTTTAATCCTAAACGGCCTAAAGAGGCCGTTCCTCTGGTTCCCCGTTCCTCACGCGCTTTTGATGACCCCTGGCAGGTCCCCCTCCCCACTCCCCGCCGCCCTCCGGCCGCAAAGCCAAAGCCAAAACTCACCCGGCAAACACTACGGAAAGTCGGCAGGAGAATAGTTCAGAAAGCAGATTCTACTGCCGCGCTCTGCAAGGAACTTTCAAAAAAGCTGTGGGCTGCCTCTGCGACCCAGCGGAATATACATATTACAGTAAAAAGCATTACAGTTACTTTTTTTCCTGATTTCCCCCCACCCCCCATCTTAACTCCCCCTTTTTGGCAACAACTTTTTGCAAAAGATACATTTTTCTAGGTTGGAAAATTTCAAATTTTATTTCTACTCAGCCTTGAACGATCTCTGAGTTCATTTCTTCACGTGCGGACTTCTCATTCATTTTTACCCCCTCTTTACCTTTTTGGCTTTCAGTCTTTTTTACAGTACTTCCTCCACTTCGGAATCATTTGAGAGTGACAAAGAAAATCAAACAAACTGGGAATTTTCCAGTTTTGGAGAAATTTTGAAGAGTTACATAACAGAGAAGACAATGTAAAAAAGAAAGAAAAACACATTTTTAAAATTACATTCAGTTATGAAGGGGAGAAAAAGCAGGAAAAAAGAGGGGAAATCAAAACAGTTAAATATTTAAAATTATTTTTCAGCAGCATTAAATCTTTAAAATTGCTCAATTTCAAACCTGAAAGAAGCAGCAAATTTGATTATTTTTTTTCCACAGACATATATAAACAGTGAAAGGATAAAGTACGCTGAGATGAAATAAGAAGGAAAATTATCTTTTTACAGCCAGAAAGTGATTGAGGAAAGCAGAAAGCCCTTACGTGCTCAAATGATCTCAGCAGTGTCTAAAGCCACCGAGACCTCGTGCGTCTCAGAAGCAAAGGCTGCGGGGTTGGGGTCCGGGTTTGTTTCTAACCCCCTCTCCTGACCTGCGGGCCATTAGGCTGAAGAAGAAATCTCCGTTTCACATGCGGACGTGGAAGCTGCTTCTACACCAGCAAACATCCCGGTGCCAGGGAGCGCTCCCGAACGCTGGCACTCCATCACCTGGTTGGTCATTGATGCCTTAGAGCTCTCCTGCTGCACAAAGCTCTCCATGGCCCGTGCCAACAAGTGGTCTACCCCATGGTTTTCCATGGCCGTATTTTGGAGATAAAAGAGGTCCGCAGTATGGCAGTGGGATGGCTCTGCACCGGAGCAGTCCCGGACATGTTTGGTTTTCTGGCACGGCCACAGAGGTGCCAGCAGATCTACAGGTAGGTGGTGGCCTCTCGGCTCTCCCGCTCCCTAGCCTGTGCGACGGCAACGTTGATGCACTGAAGCCACCCCCCCGCATTCTTCTCGTC
>NW_009648255.1:2038223-2043932 GCF_000708025.1 Charadrius vociferus
GGTCTTGCTGTCGGTGAAGATCTCAAAGGCCCGGGGCAGGCTGCGGTCCCTGCGCTTCTTTGCCACCACTTTAACACTCTGCACCTTGCTGAGCTCAATGGGGCAGTCGTCGGGGTCGTCTTTCTGAAACACAGGGAAGACAGGCACAACCAAGTTCATCTGGTAGAGCTTCCACCGTCTTAATAACCAGTTGATGTCTCTAGAGCTGGGCTTGTAAACATTGCTCGTGTGGGCAAACGGACTGATGGGGACTTCCCAAAAGAGCCTCAGGGAAGCTAGAAACCCGCCTCCCACGCAGTGCCACGCTCCCCTACTGAACACCATTGGGTTTCATGGGCTGTCATGGTCTACTGTACCCAATGGCCAAAGGTCCACACCAACGCCTGCACTTTTTAGTTCCAGCTTCAGCTATTAACATAGGATTAGATTTTCCTTTCTCTGGCTTCTAATAACGGTGACCGCTTCCTCTACTGTTCTAAGGAAAAGCCCATCTGAAAAGACCATCCAAAAGAAGTCCCAAGCCCAATGGCTGTGATTCCTCTCTGGGATTTGATAGTCCCCTACCATCACCACTGACCTGCCATTTTTCCACATCTATAACAAATACTCAGGGTGCGTTTCCCAACTTTTGGAGATCTTCTGTGTCGCATACACCTGGGCAATCCCATCCTTTCTGATTGAAAACAGCGCTTCAGTCCATCCCTTGACCGGAGCAGCTCTCCAGCAAGAGAGGCTGGCACGACCCCCCGGCAGGGCCAGTGGTGGGGTGAGCAGACAGACCCCTCCGGGACACGGGAGGTCCCTGGGCTGCAAGCAGCAGGGACAGCACAGAGCTGTCACCTTCCCAACACATCTCCATCCCCAGCATGGCTGCTGCGCGTTCTGGGATGGGGCATTTATTTGTCCGTCTCATTCCTTTTTTATCAGGGACCCCGTTCCAGACCTGGGAAGTTTTCTTTAAATGGATAATTTCCCACTAAAATGTTCGGTTCTGACCAAACGAATCCATGAACATCTCCATGTTCATCTCCAACTTCAGATGGGAACAAATGTTTCCAGAGCCATCACCGATTCCCTGTGCACGACCATGGGACCACAGCGGTGGCCCACCCTACCCTGCTTCCACAAACCCCGATTAAGGGCTTATCGACAGTATTAAGCTGTCTCCGCACTGAAACCTCACCTGGGATAAACATTATGACAATTTTACCACAGAAAATGCAAAGCAACGATAGACTCGAGAACCAAAACCTTTGCACCCCATGAGCCAGACCCTCAGACTTAGAAGCCCATTGAGCAAAAATGATATATTCCCTTCATGACCACACTCTGTCTGACCTCAAGTTGCTAAAGAAAGTTGATTGTACCCCAGGCACATTTCTGTGAAGGAGTTTACCACAATTTTCCAGGAGTTTAGGATATGGCTGGCTTTCAGACCTCTTATATTTTGGCTTTCTCCTGGCCACAGAGTTGCTTAAACAGAGCGAATATTGTCCACATGGTTACTGGGACAAAGGGAAGGTTCATGGTGGGGCTCCAGGAAAAAGCAGGCACAGCCAGCTGGCCATCTCACAATACTTCTTCTGTATTAGGTTTGTGCTTTTTAAGTGATCAGCGTGGAAAGACCAAACACCCACGCAGCACCCAGCCCTGCTCCACACGGCCAGAGATGACGGGCAGAGCCACCACGCTCTGCCAGGAGAGCACCGTCCGGCCCTGGGGACGGCCACGAGCAGCAGACGGGGCTGGGCAGGAGCCTCGACCACCGCTGTTGCCAGCCACAGCCCATGGCCCCACATCTTGCAATGCTTTCGGCACCGGTACCCGGCTAGCGGGGGGCAGGGCTGGTCCTCCCACCGGGTGCTGGAGATGCGCAGGAGCAGACCTCCTGTGTGGTCTGAAAGTCCCCCTTTTATTGTCCAAACCACTTCTGTGAGGCTTCATACCTCCAGCCCTGCTTAAAGGGCTTAACATTTTCTGTTTGGTGTCTGCAATAGTCATAGAATCATAGAAACACAGACTGGTTTGGGTTGGAAGGGACCTTAAAGCCCCCCCAGTGCCACCCCCTGCCCTGGGCAGGGCCACCTCCCCCCAGCCCAGGTTGCTCCAAGCCCCGTCCAACCTGGCCTTGAACACTTCCAGGCATGAGGTGACTACTGACCAGTGATTATGAGAATTTGGTGACCTTGACCAGTGATTGACCTTGACCAGTGATTCTTTATTTCCTTGAATAAACACAAATTCAATAAATTCTGCTCAGGTAAATATATTTTTTCCACTTGCAAAGGGCACGGCGTGGCACAGTGAGGTAAGTAGCGGCCACAGCCAACGTGTCACAAGTGAGCTGTGATTTCTGGGTCCCCAGTTTTCACGGGACCAGCAGTGTTCGGGGGGAAGATGGTTATGTTCAGCGTACCGGGAAAGTCAGGCCCTTCTGAAAACCTCAGGGCAGTCTCCAGAATCAAGAACTGTTGCCCAGTTTTGGAAGTCTTGCCTGCTTTTGGACATTAATTGCACATTCTTGAGATCGCAGCGTTATAATTGATGTGATTTGTGCAGGAAATACAAGCGTGTTTAAAGCAAGGTGATGCTCAAATGCTTTTCTCCCAAAGGAACGGGGGTGTTTTTTGCTTTCACTTCTACCCTCATCTAAATTCAGAGAAATTCTGCTGAAATTTCTGTGAAATTGTTTGACATTTATACTGATAGCACACAGGGACAAGAGAATGTGTCCCAGGGCGTGGCAGAGCAGGTAATTGAATCCAGTCCTCATTAGTTAGACCACGAGCAGTAAAAAACCTCTGGGAAATGGTGATGGGGAAGAGGGAAAAGAGAGAAATCAAACTGACGGTCTTCTGACTTACGGATTTTCCTTTCCGAAAAAGCAGCTGGTTGCCAGCCAGAGTGAAGTAGCGAGTTTTCCACCTTTTGATAAACTTCCACCGGACTTGCTTCTCCTTCAGCTTGCCTTCAATCAGAGGTTGGCCATCCTGATTCACAACTGGGGAGGGGAACACACAACGCGGGGGTTATTTCTGCCCTCCCTTCGCCCCAGCCGAAAACCAGGCTTTTGCTGCGATGCAGAAAAGGGGTTTTTTTTTGTGGTTTAGCTGTGTCAGCCCCACGACCACATTCCTCCCGACCTCAGGCATTCAGCTGCCGCTGCACAAAGACATTTCGGCCCTCGGTCGTGTTTCGCTTGGGAGGCCGTGCGGATGGAGCTGAGAGCTCGGACTCCTCTGTCCATCACTTTTGCTATTCCCTGCGCCGTCACGTACTCCTCCCCACCGTTACGCCTCCCGATTGTTCCTCAGCCCTGCAGCAACCATTTGTAATTTCACGCAGCCGAAAGCAGGCGTTTACATTGTCTCTGAGGCTTTAATCCACGCTACAGAGTTCCGTACAGTTATATTCCCGCTGTGCCGCGTTTTGGGTAGGAATATTTGGAGGCTACCACCCTCCATTAACCGCAATAACTCGCTTCATTGCAGCAGCAGCCCTATGGAGAAGGAATTAGGAACCAGAAGTGGGGTGTCCAGGTGGGGTTGGGAGACCAGGCGCCGTCCCACGGGAATGACTGCCGACCTCTCATGGGTTAAATCCAGCCCAGAGATGGGACTTTTTGCTGAGAAAGGGGTTGGTGGGTCCCAGGGCTTTGTCTCCCAGGCGTGACCCTTCCCTTCCTCACCCTCCCGGCACGTGACTCCTTCTTCTCTTGGGAAAGGGATGTGTTTATTATCAGCCCTCCCTTATCCAGCGCTCCAGCAGTAACCTAGCTCTGCGCTTTGTGGAGGTCACTCCCTGTTACATCGTTATTATCTTCTCTAGTTCTCTCCTCAGGAATAGCCCAAGAGCCATTTAACATTAGCAATCCATTTTTGTAAAAAATAATCCTTACAACGTCCTGTAAATCTCGCAGCACTGACCGGTTGGGAACGCGATGTTTTCTGTCACTTTTGCATTTCTAAAATAACACAATTTATTTTTTACATCCGGACTGCCAACTCCCAGCTCAGCCCCTGGGGACCCGGTGTCTGTCCTGCTCCCTCGGGAACACTCATGGTCTTTTCGTCATGTTACCCGTTGAGCACATTGAGGCTCACACCAGCTTGTGGCAAAATTAACTTGCAAACCATGAGCGTGTCATTGGCCAGTGACGCTGCCTCGCCGGCGCCCTGGGTGCTCAGAGCGAAAACAGCATTTCTGCCACGCGTGCGCGTAAACGCCGCCCTCACTGAGCCGACTTCAAATACAAGATGGGCCACTCCGCCCGAGCCACAGAGGAGGAAGGAGGAGAAGGAGAGGCGCAAAAGCTTCTGTCCCCACTGACCACCCGCGCTAGAGTGGGTTGCCCAAGAATAAAACGTAATTAAAAATGCATAGTGTGTGCTATCGAGTCCAATAACCGCAATGACTGCAGTCGGCGTGGAAGCAGAAATACAGGCACGCTCAGCTACTTCAGCTCGGCCGCTTTCCAGTCCGTTCATCTTCTGTAGCGGTCTGAAAAGCGCCTTCAAGTTGCCTTAGAAAAACAACTTATGTTTGTCACTATAGATTTCCCTTCAATCAATTCCCTTAAAAATAAAAAACAAATAAAGTCTCTAGGAAAGGGAAACAAACCCCTTTTATCTCTTATTGCATAATGATTGCTATATGTAAAATTACCTTCAGAATTCCAAGCACAGCGTGAATATGGGGAAACCTTGCACTTCCCTTTACCGTGTGTTTATAAGGTTGTGGCCACCTCTACCGCCAGCCCCGTGCCCACGGTGCTCACCTGGGATCAACATTCACCGGCGCTTATCCTCGGCTGGGAGCACGCGAGGTTTTGGGAGCTGGAAGATCGTTCCCAAACCTTGCACGCAAAAAGGCATTTTCCAGCACAAGAAAAGCCCGGCAGCCAAGGGGATCACCGTGGGCTTTAAACCACGACTGCAGAGCAACCTCGAGCCACTGCCCCTCCCGCACGGAGCAATTTAAAAACTCCCCAGTACCGCAGCTGGGTTTCTTTTTCCTTTCTCTTCCCTTTTTACACCGATAGACGGGACGCGATGGATCAGATAGGCTGAAGAGCAGTCCAAAGTGTAAGCAGCCTGAGAATGGATGTTTTTTGACGTGATGTTTGATTTGGAGCCCTTCCCAGCATCTGTCAGATGGTCGGTTATCCTCTGGCTGGCCGGACTTGCATACCTTCGCGTGAAAGTTTATCCAGTAAAGCTTTTGCTTGAGAGCGTTCGCTATCGGCTGCGCCTGAGCCTTTCAGAGCCCCAAAGGCAGAAGGTTGGTGCGATGCTGAGGACGCGAGGAGAGCGGGGTGGCCGAGCGCAGCCGCCAAAGCTAGCACCTGGGGTTGCAAAGGCTTTATAGCTTTTTTTGGACACGCACCTCCTGTCTGGTAGAGGAAAAGCAAACCACGCAAATACAGCGCAACAGATTTAGATAAAGAATATATT
Source organism: Charadrius vociferus (assembly GCF_000708025.1). Classification (NCBI taxonomy): domain Eukaryota; kingdom Metazoa; phylum Chordata; class Aves; order Charadriiformes; family Charadriidae; genus Charadrius; species Charadrius vociferus. The sequence goes on from NW_009648255.1 coordinate 2,043,677, forward strand.
TTTTCCCCAGCGTTGTTTATATTGGCAGAGAGGCAGGCTTTGGGGGTCTTCAGTGTGTACTGTTTCAATTTCCTCAAGAAAGGCTATAAATATTTCTGCCTCTGCAGATAGGGAGTTTTTGGAAGGAGCTGGGCTGAATGAAAAGAGGGGTGGCCAAGTTTCCGCTCCGATGGGGAACTGCGGCTGTGATTTCCATGACAAACCCAGGTCGCGCTCCGCTCCTCGCAGCCCGCTGCATCCCTCACTCCACGCAGCC
>NW_009648255.1:2043946-2060055 GCF_000708025.1 Charadrius vociferus
GCCGGTGCCGGTGCCGGCGCGTTACACCACCCAACCTCGCACGGCACAAAGTAAAGCAGAGGCTTGCTTTCTCCCTGCTTAATTATAGTCACTGTAAAAGGGCACAAGTTTACAGAGAAGCTGGTTTGGGGCTGCACCCATTTCACAACACGCTCTTTAGTGGGACAGAGCCTCATGCTGGAACCCCTCTGCTGGGAGGACAGGCTGGGAGAGTTGGGGGGGGTCAGCCTGGAGAAGAGAAGGCGAAAAAGGGGAGACCTCAGAGCCCCTTCCAGTGCCTAAAGGGGCTACAAGAGAGCTGCGGAGGGACTTTTTACACAGGCGTGTAGTGACAGGATGAGGGGGGATGACTTTGAACTGGAAGAGAGGAGATTGAGATGAGATCTGAGGAAGAACTTCTTGGCTGTGTGGGTGGTGATCCCCTGGGGCAGGTTGCCCCGAGAAGCTGTGGCTGCCCCATCCCTGGAGGTGTTCAAGGCCAGGTTGGACGGGGCTTGGAGCAACCTGGGCTGGGGGGAGGTGTCCTTGCCCAGGGCAGGGGGTGGCACTGGGGGGGCTTTGAGGTCCCTTCCAACCTAAACCATTCTAGATCCTATGATTTTATAATGCACCCCTTAATAAAAACTTTGCAACGGTCTTAAATATTGTTTTCAGAACTACCACAGATACATATTTCCACTTATTTTAGAGATTTGCTCAACTGGCAGTCTTTTCTCCCCAACCTTTCAGAGAAGCATAGCCAGGGCAGGGGCTGTTTCCAAATAAATATCCAGTTTACGTGAAAGTCCTGGAGATGGGACCAAGAAAAGGCAAAGCTGAGGGGATTTAAAGTCTTCCTTGGCCATGAGGATGTTGCGACGTGCAGTGACGTGGTGCTCCTGAGACAGCTCTGTGCTGCGGGTGGCTGCGGGCGGGCTCCGTCCTGCCTCCACGCCACGGCCGGGGATGTGCGCAGGGATGGGGTCTGGGGATGGATGTTACAGCTGGGGTGGAGATTTTTAAACCTTCTGCTGGACAGGGTGGGCAGGGGGGGATGGAAAAGGCCCCGGGGAATCTCTCTGCTCTATGGCAGGGGAAACCAAAATGGAGCAGCCCAGACTCTGTGCATCCCTCTGCCTCCCTGACATGAATTTCTGAAGCACTGATGCCTTTGTGAAGAAGCCTCGTGGCATGCAGTCTACACTGAATTTGTACTCCTATAAAACACCTAGGGTTATCTGTCGAGGAATCGACAGCAAAAAATTCCTGCTTAGGCATGTTCCCATTTTCTAGGCAAGAGAAAGAGCATCCTGTGGCAAAGCTCCCTCATAACTAACCCTGTTCAGAACAGAGAGCAGCCGAAATCCAGCTCACACAGGCAACAAGGTGCACACCAGGTACCACCAAAAGCCACTGAACAAAAAATACCAGAGAAAATAATCTGTTTTGAGCAAGTAAAAAGCTGGGTTGGTTTTCTCTTTTTTTATTTTTTTTTTTCTTTTTTTCAGATAATTTGTTTCTGCAAACCAACTGGGTCCACGGACCATCAGACTCGAGGTGAGCCTTGGCTTTTGAGCCCGAGCAGCACCGCACGGTCATTTCTGCCCGCAGCCGCACCGATGTCCTTTAGAAGGGACACCATCTGCTGGCAGCGGCTTTGTGGGGGAAACGTACTGGGAACAGAAGGGCTGTTTTTCTTTCTAAGCAGCTTTCTGCGGCTGTATTGGGTATTGTCTGGCATTTCTGCAGCTGAGATTTGCTGGGTTACCCATAATGGTCATCCTTAAGAGTCATTCCCCTTTGGGAGCTGAGCAGAAGGACAGACCCGTAGGGCCAGCAGCTGTCTAGCAGGTCTGAGTGCGAGTCCTCGTGCTCTCGTACCAGCCACTTCGTCTTCTGATGACTCTGTTCCCCATTTACACAATCAGCATTATAATTTGTCAGATTTGCGAGAACAGATAAATAGTTTCAAATTTTTATAATTAGTTTTAAACAGCATCTAAGCTGTTATTTTGCTTATTGTGCAAATGCCTCATCAAATTTCTAACTTAATGATGTACAGCGTAACATCCCTGTCAGTCCCATCATTTGCCTTTCCCATGTGCACTCTCTTGGTGGAGGATGTTTCTTCACCATGAGAATATGCAGTTTGGTGTCAGAAAATGACCCTCTCAGTAGCATGTGGGTGATAACAACAGGGCATGGCTCTCTATCGTCTCCCAGGACCAAGTGTCAGAACTGCTGTGACAAAGTCTGCCCAGCGAGAGACAGAGAGCAAAAAGCTGTGAATCTGAGAAACTCAAACCAGCAGCACCAAGCAGCCAGATTTCCTGGAGCGTGCATAAAAAAAACAGAGGAGAGAACTTCACTTTAATAAAAATGACAAAGATAGGACAGGAAACGATTTTTTTTACTCCTACACGATAACTATAAAGAATTAATAATGTGCACAGTAACTTTCAGAGCATGACGACAACTGTATAAGCACCTAGATACAGCAAAAGAAGGACTTGATACCAAAAGACAATTGCTCAGTGGTTGGGTCTTGTGCATCTACCTGGTTCCTGGTCCCATGGAAACAGCTTTGATACTAATTCCAGTGCAGTAGGAATATGCTTTAACCCAAACTAAGAAGGTGTAAAGCACAAAAGGTTTGGAGACCAGAAGATACCGAGATGGCTGGTGGTGAGGAATGCAACGTGAGAAAGGAAGTGAATGTGCAATTTTAGCCTAAAGTAGATTTTTATGGCCAAAATCTTTCAAAAACAGGATTTACTAAAGAAATCCCGATCTCTTTAAGCACCCGGTGGCTGGAATCAACGCTAACAGAGCACTTCTCGTGTACATCCACAAAGAATCCCATGGGGAATTCTGATGTCAGCTTCCAAAGTTGTCGTAATGAACCTGATGCCAGAATGTCTGAGGGTCTGATTAGAAGAAAAAGATTCATGAAAGATAAGAATGAAGCTTTTTTCCAATATTTTTCTAAGTCCTTTTGCTTATTTTCATTGCGGTTAACTTCACAGACTCAGAGAATAATTCAGCTGGAAGAGAGCTCAAGGGGTCTCTCATCCAACCTCCTGCCCAAAGCAAGGTCACCAGTGGGGTCAGACTAGGTTGCTTATGGATTTATCTATCCGGGACTTGAAAATCTCAACAACATCTCTAGGCAAGCTCTTCCAATGCTTGCTCGTCCTCACAGTGGGAAGGTTTTCCCTTGTAGGCAGTCTGAACTTCTCCTGTTCCAATTTATGCCTGTCGTCTCTTGCCCTCCCACCACACACCACCGAGAAGAGCCTGGCTGTATCTTCATGATGATGTCCCTGTAGTTATGGACAGACTACTATGAAGTCCCCCTTCAGCTCTGCCTGCACCAGTCCTTGTCCCTGTGCCTCCTCACGGGGAAAGAACTTCAGCCCCCAAACCTCTTGCTGGAGCCTGTCCCGATCCTCATGAGGATTCTGCTGGCTCACCACTGTGGCCGTTCGGTACCTGCAGAGCAGGAGTAAGCACACGGAGCTGTGTTAGTGAGGGACAGCATGAGTAAATCCTTACTGCCTCAGAAAGGCAGAGCTTTACTCTTCTGTCTGAACTCTTCCCAAAACCAAATGCAGTGGCTGGTGACCCCCGCTTCTTCCCACGGCCGAGCAGGGTTATGTGAAAGAGGCATCTGCACTTCTAATAGTTAGAAGGTTGTTTAAAAACGCAATCAACTGCCAAGTGGAGCGTGCACATTCCTTATACACATATTGATTATTGGAAAATGATGTCTAGTTTTGATTTCTTCGTGTTGCATGGATAAGGACAAATCAAAAGACTTCAGAAAAGTGATACAAAAATGATTTAAGATTGATCTTTCATATGATTATTCATATCACGACAAACTAATGAAGTGGAATCTCCTTAATTTGCCCAAGCAAAAATCAAAATGTGACATCATAAAGTCTACAAATAGAGATTTGCTGCATAGCGGGGAAGGGCATAACGTGATGCGGTGTTTAGAGACAGATTAGAAATAACACCACATTTTAACAGTGTGGTTAAATTACCTGAGCAACAACTTAGGCATGTCATGGGTTCGCCTTCACTCGGCTTTTAAAAATCAGGTTTAGACATCTTTAGAAAAATATGCAAAGATAATACAGATCAAAGAGAAAACCTTTCTTTGATATAAGCGTTATTGGACTAGATTCTTTGACTATTGTTCTATAGAAGGTCAGACTAGGTGATCACATAACCTCGGGGTTTGACATCACTCTGTGTGGTGGTATGCTGACGTGTATGATGAGATCTTTAGCTTGAAAAAAAGGAGTTAAAGGATTCAAAAGGTTCTATTTACTATATATTTGTCATTACTTTTTTTTTTTCTGCAGAACACACAATAAAGCTAAAAATATTACCCAGACTCAAAATAAAAAAATATTTACTATAATATCCATTGCTTCTTAAACCACCTCAATACCGAGACACTAACTCCAAAATCAATTTAACGCTGAATAATACCCGTTGATGTAAGCGTCCATCAGAATTATTTTCTATCAATCCAGAAAGCGTCCATCAGAATTATTTTCTATCAATTGTATTTTGCTTTCTTTGTAGAACTACAATGCATCAGACTTTGAGTAGTTTGGGTACTGAATAAGAAGTAAAAAAAACTTCCAAACTCTTCCAAGATGAACTCAAGACAGATAAAAACCAAAGCATTAAATCTTACATTTGATGAAACATAGAATCATCCACAAAAATTCAGTCCAATCATGAATGATCTCAATGATAATAAACTCCTCTTAACTTGAAAGAATGGAATGTGTGGGTGGCAAGCAGACAAAGATAAATGCAATTAACCTAAGGGAATATGGATTCACTCTCTCTCATTAATCATCACATTTGGTTTTGTTGAAAACCTGGAAAGGACCCACTACAGAATGCCACTTTTTAGAATTTTCAAGTAAGCATTATAGCCGGGATATCTCGGTTCAAGCCAGGATATCTCAGTTCACTAGATAATCACCACTGCTAGCAAAAGATAAATGTATTCAGGAGTTAATATGGTGTAGGCTATTCTGAGTGAATTGCTTTTTTTAAAGAGGAATTCATAAAAAAATCCTCAGTTTTACCCGAATCATTGCCCACGGGCACAACGTCTCTTCTGCAGCCCACAGGGATTACTGCAATTTCTTTGTAAGCTTCCAGAATAGGGAATGTACCGCAATTCCCTCTCCGGCTATCAAGTGGTTTTACTGATTTATTTTTTTTTTTTGTGCAAGAGCTCGTGAAGCCAACTGTCAATACAGGAGGTTATGTTGAAATGAGGCTCTTAAAGGCAGCTTTTCCTAACAAGAGGCACATACTGCATTTACCAAAATTTCAAATGTCGTGTATCTGTGCTTGAATGGTCGTGATTTAAAAAAAAAAAAATAATAGCTTAATCTGTCTGCAGACGTGCATCTGAGCATATGAGCAGGGTTTGTGGGAATTCTCTTCCCCCTTGGCTTGGGGCTGGCAGGAAAAAAACAATTTGGGATGATTTAACAGCACTTCTGGAAAAGCGCGGTGGTAGAAGAAATGCTTCGCAATGAGAAGAATGCATGAGAATTACTCAAACTTTCTCTGGGTTAATTGCCACTTTGGGTAGATCCACCGCATTGCTTAAGCGTAACTGCCTCTTTCCTCGCAAACTCGGCTGCCAAGTGCAGCCTGGCTCCGAAAACCCTCCCAGCTACATCCCCCAAAAACCCCATCATTGATCTGACATCCTAAGGCAACATCGAGGCTTTAAGGCATAATGCTTTCCTAAGTCTGGAGGATAAATGGCATCTTGCAACACGGCATCCAAAAAATGCAACAAAAGCCAACATGAACAAAAAAACCCAAAAGACAGTAATAGAAAAAGAATTTGCCTCTGAATTCCTTATTTAGGAAGAATTTGGTTGCTAAACAGCATTGCTGAGAGGAAGAAATTACTTTCTTGTCTTTCAAAAGTATTTGAGATTCCAAAGGGTCTCTCCCACTGCGGAGTGAGAAGAAAAGATGTTTTACAGCCTTTACATTTCTTACCAGTTCAAGGAGACCCCTAAATCCTCTTTCTTGTGGCAGATCCTATAAACCCCAAAAGACCCTGGAGTGTCTCCCACTCTGGTACGACTCTTCCCAGCTGCCGCAGCTCTACATCACCAATACTAAGGTGAATTTGTCATTCACCTGCAGATTTTTATTCCACTGAGCACTGTCTTCCACATTCCTTTCCTACACCTGAGCTTTCATGTGACCCATTCAATACTTTATTTTCTTGATCTTCTAAAGGCTTTTAGAGCTGGGAAGCAAATAATGATATTCACAATATGCCTTACTCTCTTTGTCTCACTTTAAAGAAAATTTTGTAAGTGCGTGCTCATAAAAAGGACAGTTACAGTCCAAAAATATTCTATGCCCAGTTCCTCCTGTTCCTGACCCTCCTCAAAGGCATCCCTGAACTCTCAGCCCTGCCTCTAGAACAAAGGGGAAACAGTGATTTTGTAGATGTTGGTGTTTGTAAAGTCTTCTCCCACCTCTCCTGGGCTATGGCCGCAGACGGCCCGCTGGCTGGGCAGGGGGAGGATGGGCTGGATGGGGCAGAGGCGGGTGGACCTGTGGGCAGCGATAGCCCTGCAGACTCCAGGCACCCCCTCGGGGCCTGCAGTGCCGCTTCCAAATGGCATAGAATCATCAAATCATTTTTTGTTGGAAGAGAACTTTGAGATCGTCGAGTCCAACCGTTAACCCAGCACTGCCAAAGCCACCACTAAAACACATCCCTCAGCACCACATCTGCCCATCTGTTAAACACCTCCAGGGACGGCGACTCCACCACTGCCCTGGGCAGCCTGTTCCAGTGCTTGACAACCCTTTCCGTGAAGAAATTTTTCCTGACACCCGTCCTAAACCTCCCCTGGCGCAACTTGAGGCCGTTTCCTCTTGTCCTATCCAGGCATTCTCTGTCCTCTCGAGTACGCGTGGTCCTCATGGTACTCAAGAAAAAGAAAGCAAACTCTCAAGTTATCGCATCTGCTGAGAAGGCAGCATTGCACTTAACGCCTTAATGCTGCATTTGTAATTTTTTCCACCAGGCTGTAGTTGACATCATACGCATACAAGCTAGATAAAAGGTAACTCTAAAAAAAAAAGTTGGTTTTCCGCTCCTAGAAGAGGCAGTATAATTCTCAAGGGCCTGTGCCTGCACACCTCCACACAGAGCGGATTTTCGCTCTTTTTGGGAAGGAGAGAACTGCTGCGCTGCTGGGTGGAAACCGCTCGGGCCGGAGGGCTGAGCTTTGAATGTGTTAATCCCTTCGGCTGACCGCAGGGTGTAAACGGAGAACCGCATTTCGACACCCGGGGAAGCGGGATCAGCACGGGAGTTTCACTGCAGCCTCTTCACAGCAGCTAGGGGAAACGGTGAACCCTTAGAAGAGATGTGACCTTCTCACTCCCCTCCGTGGGATATTGCGACACCAAATCTGCAACCTACATCACCGCAATGGGATTGTTCCCCAGCCCGACACAACGATGAAGGAGCCAACCCCCGCGGCAGGCGCTCCACAGCAGGCGTTACGCTCCCACATCCCGAGGACCGTTGGCGTCAGGCAGAGTGCACAGTTTACCCTACTCGAGATGTCGGCTCAAGTGCTCTGCAAACAGACTCAAGAGCCCCTTGTCAGCAGTACCGAGACGGTCCCCACTTTCATAAGCTCTTGTTGTGCTAACCCAAGAGCACTGAAGAGCTCTCTGGGAACTGCTGCCTGCTGCCACAGGCTTTTATTGCCGTTTGCCTGGAGTTCAGACCCGTTTGAAAATACCAGCTCTATACTGGTAGTGCCGGTGGGGTCTGGATCGCAGACCCAACACCACGCTCCTGGCAGCAGAGCCATGGTGTTGTGCCACGCGGACCTCCCCGCACCACGTCCTCCTTCCAGCCCTTCTTAGACCTCTCCTTGGAGGACACGGCGCCTTGGCAGGAGAGCAACAGGGAAGCAAGGTGTTGGCTGTCCTTTGATGTCTCCATCGGCAGTGTCATCAGCAAAACCCATGGCATCAACAAGGAAACGGTGCCCCATGTCACCCCCAAGGATTGCCTTTGCCACCTTCATCTGTCCTGTTGGCTCTAATACAGCTGCCCTACCAGCATCATCAATAGCTTGCTACAAACATTCCCCTTCTTGGACTCGTTAAATGTCTTTGAAAATTCAAAACAAAGCTATTTCATTAAGCTTTGAAATTTTAAGCAAAACAGATTGCTTTTCCTTGTAGCTTGACATACGCCTGTCACCGACGTGATGGACAAACCACAGCAAGACCACGGTGCTGAGATGAAATTTCAGCTCAAAGCGTGATTTCCTTTATGGTCATTGAGTCCCTAGAGAGTTGTGGAAGGAGGAATATGGTCAAACACCCATGAAACGAGCACGGGCAGCCCAGCCTGCAGCAGAGGCTGTGCCACTCTCGCAAGACTTACTAAATTCAGGGTTGATGAAATATAAAGAGACTCTAACTGTTAAAATAAATAGCCAAAACAGCCAATTATTCAAAGGTTCGGCCCAAATATTCAAAATTCTTGGCCAGAATTGTGCAGACTTTTACAGAGTGGCAAAAAACATCTAAGAAAAAGGGCATTCCTCTAAATTTCAGTGCACTGATCGAAAACACATGGGTATCAGAAAGCTTCAAAAAAAAAGGTCACCAGGACCTTTTACCTGGGAAAAAGCATATTTTCCACTCACCCTGTTTTCTAAAATAGCTGAAGTATTATGGCTGTTGTTAAGCACTGCCTCATTCCTGGGAAGATGCGTACTATGGATTCAATTCTATTAAAGCAAATAATTCGGAGAAGGAAGAAGACATGAATCAGCTGCAGTATCTACACCAATGTCCCCTGACATGTAGCACTTGCGCAGTCTTCCGGAGGACCTGGGACATGGTCCAGCAGATGCAGCTCCTTTATCTGGACACTGCACGATGGTGCAGATCCCTCCCGCTCCCCAGGGCTTAGCAGTCATGCAGATTTATGAGTCCGCATTAATTTTGGATACACCAAATATAAGGGTTGTAAGCATACACAATATAAGGTTTTCTAAGCGCGCACCAAATAAGGTTTGTGCTTGACACTGTATCTCACCAGAGATGCTCAGACAAGAGGAGTTTAATGGAGAATTCCAATTAAAACAGACACTGCCTATGCCATGCTGGAAGGTTTGCTCTCCCTTTTCCCCATCCTCCGCCCACCACGCACAGCCCAGCAGCGACAAAGGCAGACCGCTTACCTGTTGCCTTTTCGGGGTTATTGCACATGAAGCACTGCCAAGTTCCCGCTTCCTCGCTGTAGCCGAATAAATCAAAGAACCTCACTTCTTCCAGGTGCATCTGCACGTGGTCCAGGTCCTAGGCCAATAACGAGAGAAAACAAACTCACTCACGAGGTGAACCTCTGCATGGTTAACAGCTCGTAACCCGAAATCGCAGAGGGATGCACAGCGGGCACTGATGAGTGTCCTCTTCCATCCGTCTCCTATGGGCAAACCACCTACAGGGGCAAAAAGTGCTGAGCAGGATGGATCTCTCTCTCTATCATTGGTGGCAGCTAATAGAGAGAGATATATATATATGAAAATAGGTCAGTAGGAGGCAGAGGACTGGTCTAGGTTGTTTTTTTTTTCCTCTTCAACACTGCCGCCAGCAGTGTGCTCAGTGGTCCTGCCCGGCACGTCTCCCACTACCTGAACCACCTTGATTACCTCCAACCCTCTCTCAGGACTTTTTTCAATGATTCAGAAGGTAGCGGTCTCTGCTAACAGTGCTGTCCACCCGGATCCCCCATCACAGCAAGAATTAGTGGCTGGGGACCACTTCATTTTTCTTTTTTTCTTTTTTTTTTTTTTTAAAGGAAGAACAGAGGCTCTGAACCCAGCCGCCCGCGTGAAGCACTAACACAAATGTTTAATGTGAATGTTAACATGAACTTTTCCAAAAACCCAGCAACGACAGGGTTGATTTATCTCACACGAAACACACCCAGGTAAATGTGACATTATTCTGCCAGTGACAAGGCAGGGAAGTAAGGATTGTGCATCTCCAAAGTAAACTGAATGTCTGACTTGATCAAAGAAACCTACGGAAAGTATACTTGCGGCTTCAAGTACGAGAAAAGCCAGAGGGTACTATTTTTGAGGCAATTAATAATACTGCATAATTCAGTGTGTTTTAAACCCAGCTCTTTAATTTTAAAACAGATTGTGATCTCCCAATTAAACAAACGTTGGTGTAAAATAACGGCAACCAAGTTACTCCCTGCAAACACAAAGGGAATTGCCAGGACGGCTCAGAAAACACTCTATTTGTTTGCGTGGGGTCTCCACGGATCTGCAACGCCGCACGCAGCAGCCCAAAGAAAACACGGATTTACGCAGTCAGTGAGGAAAATGCCATCCCTTGCCAGGGACATTAGTTCAGCGCACTGAACAGAGCTGTGCAGAGGACGGAGTTGTCCGATTCGGGCCTTTTCAGACAAGCTTTAGGGAAGGAGAGGGAGCAGGAGCCCGGCTGGCTCGGGGAGACCCGGCAGCACGGCCTCTCTCCTCCCCGGCCTCTTTCAACCTGGGAAATAGCCAGGAAAATGCTATTTTCGAAATGCCCGAGACCACTTCAGAGCTCCGGCCGTCGCCCTGGATAACAAGCTCAGCTGAGCCAAACGTTGCGTTTTAAAGGCCAGCTTGGAGCAACCTGGGCTGGGGGGAGGTGGCCCTGCCCAGGGCAGGGGGTGGCACTGGGGGGGCTTTGAGGTCCCTTCCAACCCAAACCCTTCTGTGATTCTATGAACAGGAGCTCTCATGTACCCCCACCCTCTCCACACTGGAGGAGGGATTTTAGGCTGTCTGAAGGATGGCAAAGCAGAAGGGGGAGCACGACTCATCACCTGAGGAGCTCCAAATGACCAAGGTTTTCTTCCCTTTCCAGCAGAGGAATTGGCTTCACAACACACGGGAAGACAATGCCCATGTGCTGAAGGTCTCGGACACAGGTTGGCTTTGCTTGCAAGAGGGTGGTGCAGGGAGCAGCCCCACAGCCCAGCTGGGGAGATGAGCCACCGGGCTGCAGCAGGGACATCCCTGCACCCGCTGGCCACCTCGGTGGGCTCCCTCCTAACGCTCGGCTGTGCAATCACAGCAACCCAGACTGGTCAGGGCTGGAAGGGCCCTCTGGAGCTCCCCCATCCCACCTCCTGCCAGAGCAGGGGCACCTCCAGCAGTGGCACAGGACGGCGTCCAGGCGGGTTTGGGATGGCTCCAGAGGGGGAGACTCCCCCACCTCTCTGGGCAGCCTCTGCCACTGCTCTGCCGCCCTCACGGGAGAGAAGTTCCTTACAGCTCCCGTGCCTGTCCCCGGGGTCAGGGCTGCGTCCGTACCTCCGCGCAGTCGGCTGCTGGGCTGCCCTCTCCCAGCGTGCTCAGACTGTTTTATACTGGGGATCACAAGTAAAACTTGATTAGTTTGCTCTGTAAGGGCTCTTTATGCATTGCTGAAGTTCTCGTTTTCCTCCAAAGAGGAATTCTATACATCCGAGGAATTCAGCTGGCTGCTGTGCTGTGCTGGGCACGGGAGCGCTGTGCGGCTTCTCTCCGTGCCTCTCCCGCCGGCCCGTGGGCAGTGGGTCTGATGGTCTGGGGCTCCCTGCCTCCCTTCCCACGCTCGGTGCGTGATGTGGGATCCCGAGCAGATCCCCCCCGGGCAGGAGAGCGGAGTCCTCAGGAGGAACAGACCACGGCAGCACCCCCCAGGGGTCTCCTCTTGGCTGCGGGCTCCCGCTGGAGGGGCAGAAATCCCTGCGAGCAGGGGACGGCAGAGCAGAGCACGGCCAGCGACGCGCCATGCCCCAACCTGCCCTGGTCCTCCTCCCGCTGTGGCATCTGGGAGGACACCAGATGGGCAAAACAACGATGGTACTGCTCTCCGGGTCTGCGCAGGACATTATAAAGGCACGTGGATCACACTGAACAAAAAGCCTCGGAGTTTCTCCATCCTGGGAAAAATCTTGTTGGTGACTGCAATGAGCCAACTCTAGACTGAAAGAGAGCAAATACCACTGAAATATCAATGCAGCAATCTTTCCTTTCCACTCTGCACTCTAGTACGCTTGAAATAATCTGCAGTAAGCCACTTAGTTCAGGAGGGGAAGCACAAGGAAAAAGCCTAATTGGAGAGGAGAGATATATCTCATCCCCACGCTCCGTCATCCTGAAAACTTCAGTGACTCCATTGTGGAAATGTGGCGCTTCTTTCTGCTGCGCAAACGGAGACAGCAAACAAAGGAAAGGGTAGAACAGACCGAACAAGGGCTTAAAAATGTTAATTATTCTCTTGCAAGGCTGCTCGACAAAAGACCCTCCTAAGGCATCACATGGGGCTCGTAAAGTAGTCACCATCTCGCTCTTCTGACACAGCATGAGTCAACACAAAGAATTCGGCAACGAGCTCAAAACCGGCTCAGTGTTTGTAATGTGGCCTGCGTGTACTTTGATAAAGAGCTATGAAGCAATCAAGCGGAAATCTGTTAGGATGTACATCTGGAAATGCTTTATTTCTGGCACATCTGAAGCCGTGTTGTATAAATATTTTTCGTGGCATGAGCAGGCTGCCCAGTGAAACACGACATGCTTTTCTGTAAGCCAGGTATTCGCCGCAATTCCTTGCACACGCATCCTGGGCCAAATTCAGAAACGGCTCAAGCTGATGTAAATCTGAAACTATTCCTCAGAATTTACTCTGGAATAAATCATTCCTGTAATGGATTTTTTTTCTCCAGGTTTGCAAAACGCTTAAGAATACATATGAAAAAAAAAAAAAAAAAAGTCTAAATTCATTAGCTCTGGGCCAGCCACAGAGGGCAAAAGCGGAGCCATCGCAGAGCCGTGTTGCAGCGCGGACTCTGCTGCGGCTCCTTTCAGCTTTTGGGGGTTGGACCTGCCCCACGTGCTCACAGCACAGAAATCCCTCAGTTCTGATAAAGCGCTCAGATATTGCTGCCATACGACATGGAAAACTTAATATAAAATATCATACAGGATGCTGACACTGCGTTTGTATCGACAGATTTCAAAATATTTTAATTTAAAAGTGCTGCGCTCATTGAAACAACCACAGCCCCACAATTTTGCTTGCTGCACTACTGGCAGAGGAATAATATTAACAGCCACAATAATTTTGTCAAATCATTCCCAATATTTGAAGTTCTATTAGCAGTGGGAAGAACTTCTGACATGACAATTTCAGATTACTGCGGAAGCTCCGTCTGTCGAGCAAAGTAAGGACTAGGTCGTGCCGGGAACGCTCCGGCTGGTTTTTTGGGGGATGTAAAAGCTAAAGGAAACCTTCCTTATGGCAGGGGGGGGGGGGCGTCCCGGAAACTCAATGGAACTTCTCTCAGTAAGCTGAATGCAAATTGCACTAGAAACAAACTCAGGTTTCTGGATTAATAAGCAAAACCAAAAAGGAGAAAGTACATCCAGCAGCGCACTGCGGAGCGCAGGACTGAACGTTACAGTCTTGTACCATTTCAGATGCATTACATCTGCCGGACTGTCTCAGCCTCCGAAGGCTGTTAGGCAATCTGCAGCTCCCGGAGTTTCCAAACTTCCATTCACTGCTTAATTCATTAAATCAGTGAAGATCGGTATCTCATTTTCCAGCTCTGCTATTTTGGGAACTCAGAGATACTCTTACTGTCATGGAGTGATGGAAGTTGCCAAAATAGGCCAAATGCTGGTATCTGAGCAGCAGTAGGATTATGCAACCGATGCGCTGGAGACTAGTCACGTTTCTGGGGTGTTGGACATGTTTTGTAGACTGTGTGTGCACGATGCACGACATCTAATCCTACCCATGAAGGCACGCTCTTCCCTAAGCTCTTTATTCACCCCAAACTCCTTTACGCTCCACCAGCTCCGACTTTTGTCTGGTAGGTCTTGGCACGGGCTCAAGCGAAGCCAGTATGGAACCGAAAAGCAGTTGTAATGCCGTTGGGATGCGCCAGGCTAGGATTTCAATAGCGGCTAAAATACTTAGTGCAAGCTCCGCTGTGTCTAAGTAAAACTAGCCCAAAAAGTGGGTCTCAGATGTGGGGGTCCCCTACTCCTCTTACAAGCCGCAGCAGGAGTTCCCGCTTCAATCCAACATTATCCTGGGGGTTCAGAAGGTGTTTCTAACAAAACTCCTGTTTTTAAGTCAGCCATAACCTTAGTAAATTAATCTTATTCGATCAGACGTCGTCACGCGTACAATATTGTGAGAGACAGTATTTTAAAATCATGTTTGACAATTCATTTCATCCAGTTGAGCCGCATGGAGATGTTCAGGAATAAACAGATATTTGTTTTACAATCCTACAGCGTCCTTTTCCAAGAAGCCTGATTAATAGCTTTGAAATAGCAGTCGCTGAAATCCCAGAGACAGTAAACAGATTTGAAAGAGTAATCTTTTAAACTGATGGGGGTAACTAATGGTGCATGTGCAAATGATCATTTCCATAAAATCCCAGTCTGTGTTTAACTAGGTGCGTTTCCAAGAGGCTGCCAAACAGCCCACAGTGGCAGCTAGTCTGAATCTAGAGTTTGAAACTGCAAGCAGGAAAAAAATCCATATGTAGCATCCCTAGTTTTCATCACGTTGGGAACAATCCACATGGAGCGTGGCTGGGGGGCAGGGGGGAGAACAAGCCTGCAGAGCTTTCAAAGCCCAGTACAAAACAACACTGTGGACCCTCTGCGGAGGTTGAACATGTAACGGCTGGTGAAGGTTTTTCAACCACCCCAGAAGCCGAGCGCTTCATATAGAAGGGAGGTCGGAGGCACGCACTGCGGATCGCCGTACGGCCATCCCGGAGAAGAGGACTTGGCACGTCAGTAAGTGCAAATGCTCTGAAGACGCCGGAGTGAAGGGAAAGGGGCAGGGAAAGGGGGTTTGTCTTTCACAATTTGAGCACAGAAGAGTCTTGCTGCAGCTCTTGTAAAAGTCTGTCTACAGCTGTTGAAAAGTCAGGGCAAAGTTCTTCAACTATTTTTTGTTTTCTGAGAAAAAAGCCAAGCTTACCTTTTGGTGTGGAAACGTAGACTGGATCATGGCCGTTTCAAAACTGTGCGTCCCCTTGAGCTGTGTCTTCTCCCACAGGGCCTTAAGGACTTGCACAGAATTGCTCTGTATGGACAAAGGTTCCGTGAACAAGCTCTGAAAAAAAATGTCGAAAACAGGATTTCAAGCATTTTTTACTTGGCCACTAACAAAGAGCATCTTGTGCTTACGATGGGACAGCCATGCGAATAACCAGGGATTAGTTCATTTCCCTGTAAGGCGTTACGTTGGATCATTATGCACACAATTAAAGAAATCCTCAAATATTTCGTTTCCTTTCAGGCTGTACATTACATGCCTCTAAAGCCTGTGGCTCACCAA
This sequence comes from Charadrius vociferus, assembly GCF_000708025.1. Classification (NCBI taxonomy): domain Eukaryota; kingdom Metazoa; phylum Chordata; class Aves; order Charadriiformes; family Charadriidae; genus Charadrius; species Charadrius vociferus. The sequence continues at coordinate 2,059,400 of NW_009648255.1, forward strand.
AGATTATCTATCAACTACCACTCTGCAGAGCAACTTGCACGCCATTTTGGTATCGAAACGCTCGTTTATCCCAACGGGAGCAGCACGGGCCTCTGTGAACCAGGTGTGGATCTCAGCGACATGCATCTTTGTGGATAAAACAGGTCACGTACAGTTAATGCGGAGAGGTGCTTCGCTCCGCTGCAGGTCGGGGTATGGTAATTTGGAGCTGGCTGCAGCTCTTGGTCCGTGTGCGGAGAAAAGTAACCGTGCAACGTCTGCAGCTGCACTGAACAGGCAGCGGGATGAAATGCAGGGGGAAAAAACCTCCACAGAACACGTTCAACACAGATTTTGCTGGCAGAGTACAGGAATTTCCAGCCCCTGAATATTCACAAAACAAGATGAAACCCGTGTGGAAGTGCTCTCACCTCTACAGCTCCCCATTTCAAAGGGCAGCAAGGATACAACCTTATCCTGCCTTGAATTATTGCAGTATTTCACAGCATCCCAGACCAGTGACGGTTGGCAGGGCCCTCTGGAGCTCCCCCAGTGCCACCCCCACCAGAGCAGGGGCACCTCCAGCAGTGGCACAGGATGGCGTCCAGGCGGGTTTGGGATGGCTCCAGAGGGGGAGACTCCCCCACCTCTCTGGGCAGCCTGTGCCACTGCTCTGC
>NW_009648255.1:2060314-2075486 GCF_000708025.1 Charadrius vociferus
GCTCCAGATGTGGCCTCCCCAGGGCAGAGCAGAGGGGGAGGACGACCTCCCTCCACCTACTGGCCACACTCTTCCTGATGCCCCCCAGGGTGCCATTGGCCTTCTTGGCCACCAGGGCACATTGCTGGCTCATGGGCATCCTGTTGGCCACCAGGACTCCCAGGTCCCTTTCCACAGAGACATGAAGTTCTTTGTTGTATAAACTGACCACAAAGTCAATGCTACAAGGACTCTACTGTGGCTGAGAGAGCTTAGCGTTTCTGCCCCTACTACACCTATTACATGATCTTGTAATTTAAAAATGCATTTGCGTGCAGGAGCCAAGTTAAGAGTGTACAAGCAAATCTGATTTTCTGTATTTCAAGCATTTGATTTCGCAATATGAATGATGTCCTTTTAACATAGGTTTCCTGGATGGACATTTGTTCTTCTCTCTCCAAACAGCAACCCGACAATCCCAATTGCGCTGTCTGCCATCCCATTGACACAGACACGCTTTAGTCAGACTCAACCAGGGATTTTCTCGTGGCCAAGGCAATGCATTTTTTCCAGCTAAGCTGTCAGAAACAGCCAGATCATTTTGTCCGAATTAAAAGGGAGAAGCAGTCCGCTCTGGGCAGCCGCTGGCACGAGAAAATGGCAGCCCAATTACTTTGTGTTTGGCAAATTTAGGAGGGACTCTAGGGAAGGTGTTAGGAAGGGACCCGTCAGGCAGCCCCGTGCTCGCCGGTGCGACCGCAGTGGCGTGACAATGTCCCGCCTGATGAGGGAAATTAAACCATAAATCGTATAGCCCTAGAGGATGATTTTAATGAATGAATCTGTGAAACTAAGCATCCTGCCTATTAAATAACCTCTCTAACATCACCCCTTATTCGGATTTTTTTCCCTTTTGTTAATCATCGCTGAACTGTAAGACAATTTCTCCACTGACATGTTCCCTTCCTACTGCCCTGCACTAATAATTTGCCATTTCACAACTTCTATCCAAGGATTTCGAAACATGGTGTAACTATTCACTGATATTTTTAAAATTCAATGGAAAGCGGGTTCATGTAGTTAAGGATCTGTTCGGGAGGCCCGAGAGAAAAAGCCTCTCTTCTCGCTTTTACTTTTGCAGAATGCAATGTCATGCAGAATATGGAGCGACTAGCAAAAAAGGAATAAAAATATGGTTACTGGTATTGAGACCTTCAGAAACCATGTATTAGTTGTCTGTCTGTGAATCTATGATGGATCTGCTGAAAACTACATTTTTATCACGAGCCTTTCGTTTCACTCATTATTAACACACTATAGATATATTTTATGTAACTCTGTGGAACTCAGTAGTCCCGAAAAAAGATGGAAGTGGCAGGGCCAAATCCAGAGTAATCTGGGAAGGGGTTTTCCAATGAAAAATGCATCAGGAAAAGGCGAGGCACCGGGATTAAAGGTGGAGCGAGGGATTACATTGTCGGTGGAACTGATTCAAGCCATGAAGCACGGGCAGAGCAGAGGTCAGTGTGTTAAAATCCGTCGGCCGTGCAGCGGGGAGCGAAGCGTGGCAGCTCTGCCCCCCGCCTCCTCGGCTGCTGCTCCTCCTTGCTCGTTTTTGTGCCCTTTAGTACTTTTGTCCGTATTTTCCAACATCTGTTTTCCTCTCGTCAGCAATAAAATGATACCTTTGTAACATAATTCATTCATTTTCTCTAAGCCCTGTTAAAATTCAACCTCTTTCTTCAGGTTTTCATTTACAGAGTAATTCACCTCCTTTATTTTCCCCTTTCACCTTGTCTTCTCACTCCTGTTTCTGCCTCTACTCTTTGCTTCCTTTGCTCTGCTCTGCCACTGTCCTCTCCTTCCCTGACCACCTCCTACTGACCTGCGTTTTTGAAGACCAGCGTTTGTATTTATTTCTAGGAACGAACACAGGGAAGAGTGATTTGAGCTGTTAAATTCACAGCGTAAGTCGCTGCGCATGTTTTAAATTTCAGATAAATTCTTTGTACTTCTAAGGTTGCATTAGGGCGGGATGAACGGCGGTGAATGGCTCCGCGTAGGTTAAGAAACTGAACGTTACTATTTTAACACAAAAGCCATCTGTTTCATCTTGAAGTGTGAATGTAGGGTTTTCTCTTACAATTTCGCACTATTTGTAACCTATTAGGAAATCCCACCTATGTCCAAATGCTGGGCTGTATTTGGAAACGGTCTTAAACGTAAGAAAATAGCTTTAGGGTTGGTGGGAGACCAGTGCTGAGTGGATTTGCAAATCCCGCTCAGTCAAAACTTTGGCAGTAAACACTCCTGGTGGGCGCTGCGCCTCCGACCTCCGCCTGTGGCCCTGGGGTTGGTTCTGCTCTCCCGAAAATCCACCGCAATATGCCTGTTCCTTTGCAAAGCGCCTGGGATATACTGGAAGTTTGGCCTGAATGAGGCCGATAGGTTTGGTCCCATGTTTTTATCTCCACACTTTGTAATCTCCCCAGACAGTTTGATTTTGTTGCATTTAATAGAAATAGAAAAACTTATAAACTGCAAAATCACTTCAACCTGCTATAAAGACTTTCTGAGGAATCACAAGGGTCACAAAGCACTGTGGATTAGACACATATTTAAAGAGAATAACCATTAATACAGTTTTTCCAAGTACAACGTTAACAATATAGAGGTGCCACTGATTTGGACTGCACGCACCTGCTGGAAGAGGAACATGATGTGGATCCACAGCGGAGGCTGCCGGCTGACCAGGGTGAAACTGGATTTACTGTACAAGCAGTAATGGCCCTTCAGGGGACAGCTGAAGAAGAGCTTTGCTACGCAACTTCTAACAGTATCTGGAAAAAAATAGACAGAATATTAAAATCAACTACATAAAAGACAGAAACCTCGCTGTCCATTACCAGCGTACACACGGTCCAGCAGTGCCCGGGTGTATTTCCGCTACGGGGGTATCTCAGTCAGTTCAGCCCCTGCGGCATTCAGAAGGACACCGCTGTCTCTGCGCCCTGAAATTAAACACAAGCCATCTGACAGTACCAGAGGAATTCAGTCTCCAGTGCTTTAAATCTTACGTAGTAATCATCTACTCCCGAATGCCAAAGGTGCCCGACAGCGCGCAGCGGGCTGTGTGTCCTCTCCGTCCTTTCTCGCGCGTTTGGTACCGTCCTTTAGCTTATCAGACAGACCTGTCAAACCTCTGCATCGCTTATTCTTATTTAAAGTGTTTGTTGGAAAACAAAACCCCATCCCATATTAGGAAAGAGCCATATGGGGGCCTGACACCCGTGGGATGCTCGCCGGGACCCCACGCATCTGAAAGCCGGTGTCCGTAGGGACGGAGCAGTGCGGCGCGCAGCTCCCGGCCGGGAGCGGGCTCATCCGGCCCCAGAGAAAAACTGCGGTACTTCCCATTTGCGATGGATCCTCCAGGAGCCAAAAGATGCATAAATCGCTTTACAGCACTACTGTGCATCTATCACGTTTCCTGCACAGGCCGTCTCAGTGATTCATCCCCAGAAATACCACAGTCTCAAAGAAGAGCATCAGTGAGTATTCACTGAGCCCTGTGTCCCCGCGGGGACAGGGGTGACTCGCGCCCCTACAGCCACTCTCTCCGTCCACCCCGCAGCCCCAGCCCAAGCTCAGGTCCGCCTCAACCTGCCCGTGCAGGGATGCTCTGGATACAGCTTGGCTTCTGGGGGCTCCAGGTCCTGCAAACCCCACTTCTTATCAAGCAGATATGCTACAAGTCTGCCGGTCATACCCGATTTTTACATGCCAAGCCATGGCTGCAGCTTTCACAGCAGTTTTCTGAGAGGCACAACGCACAAGGGACAGGAATCATCGCTGCCGCTGCGCCGCAAGGGACAATGCGACACGATGACTTGCTCAAATCAGCGCCAGGGCAGCGGCTGGCGGAGCCACAGACTTCGCAGCAAAAAACCACGCGGAGAGGAAAAGGCATGGAGCTCCAGGTCCAACAAGGACAAGGGGCAGCAAATGCCTTCGCAGTCACACGCGGGGAGAGGTGGGATGTGTCCGCTCACCGCGGTGGCTCGGTGTCACCCGCTCAACACACAGCTTTTCTCCAAAAGTGCAGTTTGACTCACATTCCCAGCTCCGGGGCACTACGGACAGAGAAAACCTCTCCAGTTCTCACCGCTCTGTCAAATAGCGACCATTTATGCCACCTGTGATCATGTCATCTCTTGACAGAAGTCCCGCGGCGGTTGCCTGCAGTCTGAAGGTGTCCTTTGGGATCGGCTGCTCAGCGCAAAAGCTATTTGCTACGTAACGTTGCCTGACTCTGAACTTCCCGTGCTGGTTTTAACTGGAAATGAAGCCCTTGAGATGCACAATTCTGCTTTTGCAAAATATTGACCTTGGACCCTCATTTTCTGTGTTTGGATGACTACTCATAATGATAACAGCATGTTAGGCGTAACCTCATCAGGCTTCTTTATTAACTTAAAATAGTGGTATCATTTTATAGCCCCTTTGGACAGGAACAAGCGGCTACCCACGGTAAAAAGGCACGGAAAACAAGGGATGGAGATCCTTAGACGATGACCTTGATGCAAACACAGGAGAGAGCTGCACCCTCTTCACCCAGCTGGAGAGTTGAACTGGGAAGGGGAGAGGAACAACCGGTCCCACCAGCAGCCGCCGCCGCTGTACTGGTTTCCCAGCTAAGGGCAGAAACGACAGACAAACAGACAAGCGGTGGCTGATGAGCCCGCTAGACTGGATCAGGCACAAAGCCACCGCTGTTCACCTCTCCTGTGGCCCCGTCCCACCGGCGCCCGCAGGGGCAGAGCCAGAGGGGTTTGAAGGAGAAGGGAGAGCAGCACGGGCGGTGGCGGCAGTGGCCATCCGGGTCTCGGCCACGGCGTGCACGGCGGGACTCGCGCAGTCGGGAAGGCGGACACGGAGCAGCTGTGCAGGGAGCGTTACTCAGGGTCGCGTGCTACCCTGGTGAGTCACCCTGCGGTGAAGGTGCAGGAATAAAACGCTGCGAGAAAATATCCTGACTGGAAAAATGAGTTGTAAATTTTTAGCAAATGTGGCTAACGGGAGACAGTTTAAACACAGCCTTCTCCATCTACTGACAATGAGCGCCAGCGACAAGGAAGACTGATATCGGAAGGCAGCCTCTCTGTCCAGCAACAGACCATATTGAAACACTTGTTGGTTTTAACATTTTTCATTTAATCAAGATGTGAAAGCATAGGAAAAAAAATGTAATAAATTCTATATTTCACATAAAAACACCACATGGGAGGAATGAGTTTACCAGGGGTACAAAAGGATGGGTCCCTCGAGCAAAAGTATTGATGGATCAGATTGTCACTGAAAACGCAGAAAATTCAGAACTGGGATGTTGGAACCCACCTAAGATGCTACAGAGAGGCCAGATGGCTGTTAGGCTGGGAGAAGAAACTTCAGAAGCTGGCAAGTGGAACCCACTTTATTATTCTTTGACAAAGCTGTTTGAATTCACCAAGAAAAGGAAGTCCCCAGTGTGAAGCTGGGACTGCAGAGCTCATTGGGACTCCACCGTAGCACAGGTGAAGAGATCTGAGAGGTAAAGGCACAGGAAGATTAAAGTTAGACTCCACAAAAACCAGTAGAGTCACTGCACACACAGTGGGGAAACACGCTCGAGCCAAGGCAATGCATGTTTGGGAGTGAGCACAAGAACCAAACCAGACTGTAGAGAAAGGGATGACAACAGCACTCCTTCCTCAGAAGAACACTTACACGGTATAATCAGCAACGTTACAGCAGATGAAGGTTGGATTATTTGGAAGCCAATGGGGTGTTCATCAGTCTGTAATCATAGGCAGGTGCATCAGCCCATGTGGGGCCCGAAGGAGCAGTATTGAAAGCAGAAGAAAAGGCACAGGCATGAGGAGGTCGGCGGGTCAGACCAGGCAGTGAGCTTTCCTCCCAGACAGGGAGTCCGTGAACCAAGTCAAAATGATGTTAAGCTGCACAGGTCTACAGACATCATCTGGACCACTCCCCTCCAAGGAGACAGGAGGAAGGACCTAGACCAGCCCCAGCTCTCCTAACCCATGGGTGAGTCAACAAGAAAAGCTATCTCTAGTTGTCTCTGAGGAGGACATTTAGCAGAGGACAACTTTGAAGACATTTCCTTTGCTCTGTGACAGCAATGAAAGAGGAGCTGAAGTGGAGCCACTGCTTTCAGCTTCACCGAACGTACCAACAAAAGAGGCACACTTGTTGGTGTGAGGAAATGTGGCATTCTTTCTCTCATGTAGGCCTGAAAAAAATGAGTATATTAAAGGAGAATGTTGTCTTGAGGAAGGGAAGAACCTATGTGAAGTGGTGGCCTGATGCCAAGCATTGGACATTTGCAGGCTGCTCTTCGAAGATGACAATATTGATTTGCGCGCATTGGCTAAATCCTGTGGAATGTGGAAGTGCTGTTTGGGTCGTGTCAACTGCCTGAGCACAAACATACTCTCAGATCTACAGTGGGACAATATTAGAAGTGTATGACCGTAAGCTTTCAGCAGTAGAAAGCCTTAAGTTAAAAAAAAAAAAAAAGTAGAAAAGTAGAAAGCTTAAAGTTAAACTGACAAAGATGCAAATGCTGCTAAACTGAGAGAACAGTTCTGAAACAAAAACTAAGTGAGCTGCAGATGACAGGTACATCAAGCCCCAAAGCAACACCTGAGCAGGAAAAAGATGGGGCATAAAATCCCCTCTTGGATTAGTATCTGTGGGGAAAATGTGAGGAGTTTAATCTAATCACCCAAACCAGTAACCTGCCAAGGTTCACGTTCAATATAAAGAGGAGTTTGAGAAACTGAAGGGGTTAATTAGAGTGACCCTAAATCCTGGGACATATTAAGGCACAGAAATAAATGACATCTCCAAAGAGGCTGTTGACAGAAATGCCCTTCCAGCAGCATGGTCCAAACGAAAGACCCCTGGTTTATGCGTCACAGATGCTAACAAAACACTCAACCAGAAGTAGAGGTTTGGCCTTGGTCCATGTATGTGAAAAGTGTAATGCTTCATTATGGGAAATCACTCTTAGCTAAAAGTGACCATAAACCATGTACTGCCACTGCGAAAAGGAGCTGGCAGTCAGTGCCTTCCTCTCCACCGAGTACGGCGGTTATTTTTTCAGTTACAAATGTATGAATTGACAAGAAACCTGGCAGGCATTTAAAGGCTGCAGGCAAGCGTTGGAGTGCATTAAGCAACCAAGAGTCCAGAGCTGGGTTTCTTGTCACCCACAGGAGGTCCCCATCAAGCTGATTAAACCCCACCTGGGCAGTCTCCCACAGAAGTCATTGCGACTGTGAGCAGAGGGTGGCAGAGCTCCAGGACACCAGCCCCTAGTTAGCAATTAAGAAAGGGTGATCAGTGCCAGGCGGGGTTGTGTTTGACGGGACTGTGAAGGAGGTTCCTATGGAGAGACACGAAAACCTAACAAATTGCTTCGCAAGACATTGGGGATGACACAGAGAAAAATACTGAGGCTGATAATACATGCCAAAATAACTGTCAGCTGAGGCGCCGGAGTTCACGCTGGCTGAGCACAAAGTTAGTTCCTGGAAAAGAGCAGCAGTCATTTGTCAATACCAACTGAACAAAACCTCCTACTCAGACAGTCTTCAAACCTTTGGTATGAGATGAGCAATTACTCATAGCTGTTTCTGCCACGTTTGATGTGCTGGATTTGCCAATGCCTGATAACAAGCCAAAGGTTACTACGTGTGTTTCTCAATGGTTTGCAACGAACTACCAGGTTCAACATATAACAGCTAATCTCAGTTGTCCCAAAGTCAGTGGAAAGCGGTAGTTAAAGAATAAACCTTTTCTGATGAAGACTAAGATGACTCTGATCCATATCTAGCACTGTGACATTGTATTTTGCTCAAGTGCAAACCGACACACCAATACCACGGGAATCCATTTTTATGGTCCCAGGAGAGTCATCAATACACAGGCAAGGCAAAATGAATTTCTTGTCATCTTCTGGGTGCATGAAGCTGCCCAGAATGAAGCTGGGCACATTTTCAAGAAAATTACACGTCAGCAAAATATCTACATTGTGCCATTTCATAAAATGTTTAAAATGGAAAAAAACCCTGCTCATTTGCGGAATAGCCAGGGGCCCGTTGTATCACTAACTGCTGTGCACAGACAGATCTCTTGCTAAGAATAGAAATTGTCATAGTCACACAGGTCAAGTCATAGTCTTCTAAAACCTGACAGCACCCACTGAAGGTGAAGGAGCAGAACTGAGCGCCCTGCGGTCCTGCCCACTGGAGCACTTCCCACCCAGGAATCAGAGAATCACAGAATGGTTTGGGTTGGAAGGGACCTTGAAGACCATCCGGTTCCACCCCCCTGCCCTGGGCAGGGCCACCTCCCCCCAGCCCAGGTTGCTCCAAGCCCCGTCCAACCTGGCCTTGAACACCTCCAGGGATGGGGCAGCCACAGCTTCTCGGGGCAACCTGCCCCAGGGGCTCACCACACTCACAGGGAAATTTTTTTCCTCATATCTCATCTAAATCTCCCCTCTTCCAGTTTGAAGCCATTCCCCCTCATCCTATCACTACATGCCTTTTTTAAAAGTCCTCCTCCAGCCTTTCTGTAGGCCCCCTTCTGATACTGGAAGGCTGCTATATGGTCTCCCTGGAGCTTTCTCTTCTTCAGGCTGAACCCCCCCAACTCTCCCAGCCTGTCCTCCCAGCAGAGGGGCTCCAGCCCTCCCAGCATCTCCATGGCCTCGTCTGGAACCGCTCCAACAGGTCCGTGTCCTTCTTATGTTGGGGGCTCCAGAGCTGAACGCAATGTTCCAGGTGGGGTCTCACAAGAGCAGAGTAGAGGGGAACCTACGCTTATACTCACAAGTAACCAAGCGCTCAAGTATCTGGCCAAAGTTTTGAGAGATCTTTAACTGCTGCAGCTTTCTCCTTCTATTATGAAGGATAAAATAGGTTTAAACTTTTATTCAGATGTAACCATGGCAGTAGAGTTCTCTTGTACTACATCCCATATAAAAGCATTGCAGATGTTGTAAATATTATCCAACAGGTTATCAGAGCCTTTTGTGCTAAAATATCCCCCCAAATGTCTGTATTATATATGGCAACTGTTATCCTAACACCCAGCTGTTGTTAGACACTAACTTTTGTATACTACGTTTTCATTTTTCGGAAGCCAAACCAAAGCATTGAATGTTTCTGGAAGTGACAATGTTACTCTTTTCAAGTATTTTCCCTCTTATACAGCAATTTCGATTCAGCGCCTAGGCATGGTATCCCACTGTAGTATTTAGAATGTATAAACATTCACCCCACGGTTTGATATTCCTACTATAATATTGCACTTCTATAATATCTTATTCAAGGATCCCAAAGAACCATTACTTAAACCTCAAAAGGTCGTTTTTGCTGTACCTTGTGGCTAAGTTAGAAGTGTGGCAGGATCATTTAGGAGCGAAGCATGCGTGTAACACATCCGTGTTCACACGTGTGCTCAGACACACTCCAGCAGAGTATGAGAAAGGGGATTTTAAAATCATTGTAGTATTTACGAATTGTATGTACTTATGTACTCAGTATGTTACGCAGCTTAAGAGGACACATTCGGGGCTTTCCTAAAACGCACGTACATCGGTTGGCTGAGCTTTAGGAAGGCTCTGTTGCATACTTTTCCGAGTACAGTTATATGCAAGTTACATAAAACACTATGAACCAAATATCAACCCTGTGTAATCCCAGTGGGTTCCGGAGGAGTTAAAGCAGCGATAATACAACATCGTAAGAGCTGTTCACCCCTGTTGACTCGAAGGCCGTCATTTCTAGGGAAAACAGCGCGCTGCATTTGCGCTTGGCAACGCACAGCGGCTGACGGAGGGAATCTGATGAGTGAGCGGGGATCGGGTCTGTAGGTTTAGCTCGGAAAAGGGACCATATAAACATTTTTGCTAGAAACAACAAAAATAAATCACTTGCAGGCTTGAGTTAACAAAAAAAAAAAAAAAGCTTTGAAGGTGAAAAGAAACCAGTCTCAGCCCACGAAGGTGGAGACAACTTAGTTCCCTGAATCTCTGTGTAATTCCCCGTGTGGAAACACGTAACCATTCACCCTGACTTCGCCTGGTAAGGAAAGATTAATTAAGCCCCAAGAAACTTTCCAGATATCAGTAAGACACAAAACACAGGAGATTCCTCTCAACAAAACCTACTTGCTCTGCAAGAGCTCGGCCAGCACACGGCACATCTTGGTGAGTGCCGGTAATCCAATGTTGACTAAAGGTCCTTTTGATGTGATTTAAAGCAATGAAGTCCAAATTATGGCAAAGATGGATCTGCAACTCTTTAAAATAATTGGTCAAAAGTATGTAAGGGAGGGAGGAAGGAAAAAATTAACTAATTTCCCTGAGGACATTAAGCCTATTACATTGGTCACATTTAAGCTACACATTTACAGACTCTAGAACCAGTTTTGTACTTTAAAAACTACTGTCACTTCCAAATGTGGAAAGCAAATTTGAAGCAGGGTGTTTATGCCAACTTCTATTTCACTGAGTAACCTGTCCCACCTGACCTAAATTAGGATTTATGGAAACACCATTGCAACTGCTAGATCTGCGACTCTAATAGCACTTGTACACCGCACGGGCTTAGAGAGGCTTTGGCTGTGGAAAAAGCAGGAAAAGAAGGAGAAGAAGGAGGAGAAGAAGGAGCGAAAAGGAAAAAAGGAAAAAGGAAAAAGGAAAAAGGAAAAAGGAAAAAGGAAAAAGGAGAAGGAGAAGGAGAAGGAGAAGGAGAAGGAGAAGGAGAAGGAGAAGGAGAAGGAGAAGGAGAAGGAGAAGGAGAAGGAGAAGGAGAAGGAGAAGGAGAAGGAAAAAAAACACCAGAGAGAGACTTGTCTTACAACCATTTAAGAGTGCTGGCTCTTGGAGCTGGATGATGGATAGGATCGTTTTGCTTGGACCAGGAAAATCCCTTGTACATGTCAACACATCCAAAGATACTGCACGAGGAGGAAAGGGACCGCTCAGGGACAAGATGATACAACACCAGGTACGGCTCCATTGTGGTGTTAACTTAGCATAGGCAGTCACGGGTAAATGCACACGCCGCCCCGGTCTGGACACCACTCACCCCCATAGCCGTGCTGCTGCTGTTTTATTTGCGTGAAAAATGAGCTTCTCCTGCACCCATGAGCTGCTGTCGGCTGAGCCGTGCTCCGACTTTCTCAGAGAGAATTACAGCCCATTTTGTACATCTTGTCAGCCCTCCTGTTGGTAACGGCAGAGAAACCAACTTCTCAGCGCTTGGGACGTCAGCCTGTGCCCCACACGCAGGTGGGAAGGTGGCCAACCTGGATCCACCCCCTCCTCGGGGAGAGGCCAGCCCGCTCGGGTGCGAAGCAGGTGTATTAGGTGACAAGTCTGTGTATGTCGATGAAAGTTTGTTTCGGCTAAGCACCAGCACAGTGAGCTCAGCAAAGGAGAAACGTTCATAGCTCTGCTTCATCTCGTGAGCAGCAAATCCCTGCTGCTGCTGAGTGTCTGCGGTAACACACCCGACAGACAGAGCGATGGCTTGTTTTAGAATCATAGGGTCATAGAAGGGTTTGGGTTGGAAGGGACTTTGAAGACCCCCCAGTGCCACCCCCTGCCCTGGGCAAGGACACCTCCCACCAGCCCAGGTTACTCCAAGCCCCGTCCAACCTGGCCTTGAACACCTCCAGGGATGGGGCAGCCACAGCTTCTCGGGGCAACCTGCCCCAGGGGATCACCGCCCGCACAGGGAAATATTTCTTCCTCATATCTCATTTAAATCTCCCCTCTTCCAGTTTGAAGCCATTCCCCCTCGTCCTATCACCACATGCCCTTGTCAAAAGTCCCCCCCCAGCTCTCCTGGAGCCCCTTTAGGCACTGGAAGGGGCTCTGAGCTCTCCCCTTTTTCGCCTTCTCCAGGCTGAACCCCCCCAACTCTCCCAGCCTGTCCTCCCAGCAGAGGGGCTCCAGCCCTCCCAGCATCTCCGGGGCCTCCTCTGGCCCCGCTCCAACAGGTCCACGTCTTTCCTATGTTTCCTTGTGTCCAGTAACTATGAATTATCCCTCTTGACGAGCACCTAAGAGCAGACCTAAGCCAAGACATTTTAGAGCTCTGTCCACCCCTCACCTCAAGCCGTTCCTCCTCTCAGCCTGCCCCGCGCGTCGTGCCCGGCTGTCCCTGCATCCTGCTCTCCCGCATCCCTGGCAGCAGCGGCTGCTGACACTTGGGCACATTTTCTCCACAAAGAAGGATGAGTTCTCCTCATTCCTCAGCCTGGAAGGCTTTGGCTTGGCTTGGAAGGAGAGGCCGAGTAACCCAAGGAAAGGATTTTAAAACATGAAGAAGGTGTGAAAGGCAAAGCAAGGCACAAACCAACCCCACGCAGTCACCAAATGCCCCAGATGGCACAGACTCCTCAAGATCCCAAGGAAACGCTCCTCCCGTCAAGAAACATTTCTCATCACCTCTCTTGGCAAGTCTCGAACTTCTAGCAAGATAATAAGCAACAACTTGGTTTTCCTACAGGCAATAAGAGAATATATGTTCCAATTTTAAAGTTTGCTATTAAGTCATTGAGCCTGGGGAAAAAGAACAAAATATAAACAGAAGAATGTCAGTAGAGTTGTTAACTGTTGTTTATTCCAGCTTAACGTGCCAGACTAAACCAGGAAGACCATAGGCAAGTAGGTACAGAGTCACTGGTTCTGGGAACAATTAATGCATTATTTGATTTACATTGGTAATCCTTTACTATTTAATAAAATCTGTTAATAGGAGTAAAAGTATGCTCATAAATTTCCCAAATAGAATCAAAGCCACCCATAAACATGAAACCAGGGAATAAGAAATGGATACAACTTTTTAAATTTCAGTTTCAAGCCTTTTTCAGCTTCCTCAGTTTCCTTTGCCTGATGCCTTCAGTTTGGATTACAAATATGTATGCAAACAATACATATGTTTATAGGAGAAAAGAGTAATTTTTAAAGCAACCAGGCTCAAGAAATGCCGATTTATATTTTTTTAAACACTCCTAGCTTTGCATGCATGCCGAAACTCAGTCCGACAGACTTCACCTCCAGTACATTACACAAAAGTTAACGGAGAGGGCATGACTACCATGGGGCCTGGACAGCCACTACAGTGCACTCGATGCACAGAGTCCAAATCTGAGTGGCAAACCCCACATTTAATCGAATCATAGAATCATAGAGTGGCATAGGTTGGAAGGGACCTCAAAGCCCCCCCAGTGCCACCCCTTGCCCTGGGCAGGGACACCTCCCCCCAGCCCAGGTTGCTCCAAGCCCCGTCCAACCTGGCCTTGAATACCTCCAGGGATGGGGCAGCCACAGCTTCTCGGGGCAACCTGCCCCAGGGGATCACCACCCGCACAGCAAAGAATTTCTTCCTCATCTCTCATCTAAATCTCCCCTCTTTCAGTTTGAAGCCATTCCCCCTCATCCCATCACTCCATGCCCTTGGAAAAAGTCCCTCCCCAGCTCTCCTGGAGCCCCTTTAGGCACTGGAAGGGGCTCTGAGCTCTCCCCTTTTTCGCCTTCTCTTCTCCAGGCTGAACCCCCCCAACTCTCCCAGCCTGTCCTCCCAGCAGAGGGGCTCCAGCCCTCCCAGCATCTTTGAGCACATACAGAGTAGTTTGACTTTATAACCCCCTCTATCTTCCTTCCCTTTACCATCGGGATAAGAAAAAGCCTACATCATTTGGGAAGGTACAACAGTAAAATATCTCTGCCACATTGTCCAATCCTCAGAAGCAAAGGCGCATTTCCCTTTCCATTGCCTATATCGATGAATGACGTGCGCAGGGTCCTGGGGAAACGTGCCCCTCCTGCCGCTGCCCGGCTCCTCTGTGTCCCAGCCGCATCCCCCTGCCATCCCTGCCGCGTGTCCCCAGCCTGGCAGAGGGCTGCTGGCTCACCCTGCCCGCACGGCAGGCACAGACAGCTCCTGCAGGGACCATCAGGTCCATCCTGGTCCAACCCAGAAGCTCAGAAGTCAAAGTCCTCTGGTTTGGCTTTCCCCCTGGGAGAGTGACACCACCACCTCACCAGAAACCTCCCAGCTACCAGGTAAAGTGCATCTGGAGACCAGCCTCTTTCAACTGGGGCTTCCAGATTAGGTGTAAAGCCCGCGTGATTCGCTATTATCACATATGTGAGGGCAGCAAGTTATGAGAGTGTTCATGTTCCTGTTACGCTCCCCGTTGCGCTGGGAGTTTCTCGGCGGTCTGACGGCGCAGATCACGGCAAGCGCGATGGCCATCCCGTGAGTTAGCGCTCCCGTTCTCCCTGCCAGCCCTCACATTTGGGATGCATTTGAAATACCAGCCCTGCAGAATAAAATGCCAACTAATGTTTTTTTTTGGCCTAGCAGCAGCGGAGTTGATCTCTGGAAACACGGGCCTGAGCCTCTGCAACTTTGTGGTCCCACTGAAGGAGCAGAGGTCCATCTGTTCCAAATCAACGTTTGGCTTATGGAATGCTGGAATTTATCAGACCGGTGCAGGGGCGAGCACTGCAGGGGAGCAATGAGCTTTTCCATCTTCACCGTCATGTGGTACCGATTATCTCTCAGTACAGCATAAAACATAATAACAACCAGATTTAGGGCCAGTGTACTGCAACCTGTTTCCCCTGCCGCCTCCTCCTTTTCAGCATTCTATCATTAATCCCATAAGATGTTTGCTGTTTGTATTTCCTCCCGTAGGGCACCGAGGAGCCAGGAGTGACTTACTGCTATAAAATGGTTATGATATTTTTCATCAGATGGCACTGCGCTTTGAATGTGGCTTCAGTGGCCAAGGATGGACTGATGCACCACATCTCCCTGGGCTCTATCCTTTTAAAAAGGAGGCTGGAGATGTGCAAATCCTTCAGTATCCTCTACACATACACATTATCAAATGCTTTCTTTCCAACAGCTCACGTGACACTCAGTGCTCTGAGCTGTAGGCATTAATGGTGGCATTTTTCCCCCAATTATCTAAAGAGCAAGTAGAACTAGAGTGGAAAACAAGGACCTGCCCTCGAGTTCTAACCAAATCCAGTAGTCATACAGGCTTGTGTCTGGGAACCATCTGACACCAGCCACTCCCCGCGGCAGGGGGGGCA
>NW_009648255.1:2075528-2103137 GCF_000708025.1 Charadrius vociferus
AACAAGAAGAATAAGTCCAAAATCATCTGACACGCAGGGTTCAAGGTGAGACCCGAGAGGCTAGAGCCTGTGGACCCCACCTGCTGCTCAAGAATGCTCTGTTTCGTGCAGGGGAAATCAGGGCTAAAACAGGTAAAACAGGAATGTCATCTTTCACCTAAGCCTTTCAGAGAGACCTACTCACACCATTGCCAGCCCTATCTCCCCTGATGGGTACTTGAGACCTAGAAAACCAGAAAGGCTGAAGAACCTTTCAGAAAGCACCTACTGCAGCGAGTGGAGAAACTGCAAATGCCATGCGGGGATCTCGAACACAGGCTCTTGTTTTTCATAGACCCATAGAATGCTTTGTGTTGGAAGAGACCTTAAAGACCATCTAGTTCCACCCCCCTGCCCTGGGCAGGGCCACCTCCCCCCAGCCCAGGTTGCTCCAAGCCCCGTCCAACCTGGCCTTGAACACCTCCAGGGATGGGGCAATCTTCTTAATCAGCGGGACCCCAGCCACACCAAGGCAGCAGATATCCTGCCCTGCATACACTGAAAAGCAATAATAAAAGTCAGGAGCATTCAGGAAATTATAGACGCACGAGTCTGGGCCACTGCCATCTGCAAGATCCTGGAGGTATCTATAAGATATAAGATCACAAACCATCTGGAAAAATATGGGCTGATGAAAACTCCTTTGCTTATCTCCATGAAAGCTAAAGCGCCTGACAAATATGGTGACATTTTATTATTTTTTTTTAGGGATTAAGAGGATTAAAGTTATCAAGATGACATAAAAGAATGCCTCAAATTGCTTAAGGTGTGGCAGAGATGTGAATCTGCGTAAAGTGGTTCAAACTGAGCAGGAACTGAACCAAACCATCAGCCCCAAAGTGGAACAAGCTAAAATAAATGGATTTTTGTGGTTTTGGATGCCTTCTTTCCGCCTCAGTTTAAATCCCCTCTCTGACTGCAGTCTTAGTTCCAAAAGATTCCCTTACGCACATGCACACATGCATTTGGTAAGCTGTCGTAGCTCGCCTGTTCTTCAAAACACCCTCAACCTGACCATTTCCTTAGACTAAGGACAGACCTGGCCAATCTTAACGGCCCAATCTTAACCCTGCTTCTGCTGTAGGACCATCACCCAATTCACAGCTCTGCCCTGCCTGAAGCACACGCAACCGAAAATAGCAAATACTACATGAGACAACAGAGCTGAGGACATGTCCATTTCTTAATGTTTACAGGAGGCAGCTTCAAATTAACCGTCACAGACTGACCATGGATCCACCCTCACAATTCTTGACCTGTGTCCCTTTCAGAGCCGTAAAGTCACTCAAGTTAATATTACATAAATTTTTACATATAGCAATAAATGAAATGAGCTTATAAATCAACAAGGAGGCTGAAAAAAACCACACCCTGTAAAGCAAAAACATTTTGTGAAGGCTAGTACCTACACAGCAAATGTCTGAATCAACAGTAAAAAAGAAAAATTGCATATCATGGACGATGTTACAGAGGAGGGGATGCAGTCAAAGACACTCAGGGGACCTGGAGTGGGCACCAGATCTGCCCCCTCGCCCACACTGGGAGTCAAGAGTGCCTGTGACGTTGGAGTTTCACAGCACAACTGGCTGACGCGATAAGGCAAGCTTCAGAAGAAATAAAATCTTATATTAATCCAACTGATGTACGTGGAAAAAATAGAGATGCTTTTGGGAGCACCAACCTTTCTTCAGATCTGTCAGACCTCGCGGCCTTGCCTTGCCTCGGCCGGCTCTCACGTTTCTTTAATCTGCTTTTAACCTCCACAGCCGCCTCCACCAGCACAAGCTAGAGAGCTTTTTCTCCTGTTTAAGCTGAATCTGTTTTATTTGTATTTAAGCTCTTTATTTTTTGCCTTGTCCAGCATGGGCTGCTCCCTTAACTGTCTTGCACGTAGCTGAAAATTGCTGTCAAGTCCTCCTTCGGTTTTCTGCTACTTTGGTTAAGAAACCAAATTTTCTCCATTTTTGTCCTTTCGAGGGTTGTTGGACTGGCAATTCTGATTCAAGTTGGAAAGTCCCACCGGTACCTTATCTCGGTATTAGCTCACGAAGGGCGAGTAAGAGCTGTAAGCGTAGAGCGCAAGTACAGACCGAGCACACAGCAGTGCTGTCCCTCCTGCTCTCCCCGGACCTCCATCTGTTGCTCCGGCGTTTCCAGAGTCAGGGCTGGGATTATTTTGATAACCTTTGGGCTCTAATTCACGAATTTACCTAATCACTTTTGAAACCAGGTGCCCTTTCAGCATACTTAATGTACTGTAGCAATCAGTTCTGCCATTTAATTACATGTTTCTAATCATGTGGTAACAGTTGCCTGTTTTGTGTATTTTGAATTTACTTCCTGACAACTTCATTACATGTATTGGGACAGACAGCGAGGCACCACTCCCAATTGATCTTCTCAGCCATCCATGATGCTGCAAATCTCTATCAGCTGTCTCTTTTCTGCGCTGTGGAGTCCCAGTGCATTTTTCTTCATATGGAGATCCCCAATTACCCTCCTGCTCCTGCTACAGGTTTACTTTGTCCTTCAAGATTCAGGCTCCGATTAACGCAGACAACGACATAAGGATGTCATTTGATGTTTTGATTTTTCTTCATAATTCTTCTCTTGTCCATTCGCTTTTGTGTCAGCTGCTGAGTGCTGAACTGAAAGTCTTCTGTCATTCTGCAAAGCGGTGACTCCGTACCGAGAAGACCTCCAGCAGCCTCCTGCTTTCATCCCTGCTTCTAACACCGGGTATTAACGCCGCAGGTCTGGCAGGGGCCATGCACGCTAGTTCTGGATGTACCCAAAGGCACGCAAGCTTCTTCTGTCCTCACCGGTACGGCACGGCAGCATCCTTTCGGGGATGCTACCCAGTGGAATTCCAATAAGGAATTCACCACGTTGACAGAGAGTCTGCCCAAAGGTGAGACAGCATCCTCACCAGAAATGCAAGCGGGGGGTTGAATTCTCTTTAAGTGAAGTGAACAGCATTTGGCCCATCATTACCTTGAAATTCTTACAACTGACGTTAATGCTCCGCTCAGCTGCGTGTCAGCTGCCGCTTGAAAGCCCGGGGACGGCACGGCTCTAACGAACGGGCACGCGCGGAAATTTGCATTCTCCATTATCAGCACACTGCAGCGCTATTTCCTTGCAACAGATTTTGCCACTATTTCCTTCAAGTACTCTGTTTCATGGGAGACTGCTCTAAAGTGCCTTTCTTTTAATATTTTCCCTGGTTTACATATTAAATTTCCGGTTCAACAAACTCCTACATAACACACATAAAATTAGCCAACTATGTATATTAATATTTTCTAACATTTTCTTACTATTTTCTCAATGTCTTATTTGAAAAGTAAACCAGATACATTGGAATGGGCCTTTATAGTGTGCGGGAATCACAGAAGTCCAATAACTGCAAGGTTTTTTGATGGAGTGGTTTATGTAATATCTGAAATATTAACAAAGCCGTCCCCTGCGTAATGAGCCAGACGGCATTTCTTCAACATATTTAGAATGAGTCACATAAATCTCCCATTCAGCACATGTGTCCCTACTCAAAGAATTTCCCTAAGAATGCTAGTTGAGGATTTTCAGGAAATTACAATAGTTTCAATGAATTTAGAAATAGTCACATGCTTAGAACATGTCATAATAGGTACTTCAGAAAGGAAACTGAGCAATATATTTGAAAATATTCAACGTATTGTATTTGATTAATAGAAGGTCATAGCACTTCAAAAGCCAGATTGTTCACTCTCATGTTTCCACTGCAATTTTATGGAAAAAAACCCCAACGTTTTATCATTAATCCTACCAAATAAGTATTTCGAATAGTAAACCTGGAATTTAAGACATTTAGGCAATTCTTCAGAAACATAAGCTTTTAAAATATCTGTAGTTGTATCTCTTTTATGAGTGGAAAAATGGTTTTCAACCTCCTGACCACTGAAAAAGTAAACAAACAAATATTTTACCAACAAAAGTTGATATTTGATAGACCTGAAGTTACGTCCTATTAGAAGATGACATTTTAAGTGACTGCAAATTAATTTAATTTATTGAGTCAGCTACTCTTTGGAATCACAGTGGCCCATTGGAGGGTTGGGCCGTAAATAGCTCACAACCACCACCAGCAAGTGGTTAGACGCACGCAAAGCCATGTTAAAGGCAGCGACTGCTGCTCGGCACAAGCGAGAGGCTCACAACCCAACTTCTTTACTTCAAAGAGGAGCATCAAAGACCCATCTTGCAGCATATCGCCCACCTCCCCCTGCAGTCTCACAAAACCAGCTTTCTCCCACTTGAAAACTAATACCCACCCATGATGAAAGCAGAAAACATTAAACAGCCCCAGGGAAGTGGTGAGATAGGATCCAACCCAACCCAACACACTGGGCATCTCATTCTATCGCGCCTTCAAGAAGCTTTGCCTCTGGGCTGGAATGTGCTGATCTGAGGGTCCTGAACCACTTAATTTCAGAGAATCACAGCATCCCAGACCGGTCAGGGTTGGCAGGGCCCTCTGGAGCTCCCCCAGTGCCACCCCCCGCCAGAGCAGGGGCACCTCCAGCAGTGGCACAGGACGGCGTCCAGGCGGGGTTGGGATGGCTCCAGAGGGGGAGACTCCCCCACCTCTCTGGGCAGCCTGTGCCACTGCTCTGCCGCCCTCACAGCAGAGAAGGCCCTCCTCAGGTGGAGAGGGAACTGCCCCTGGTCACGTTTGTGCCCGTTCCCTCTTGTCCTGTCACTGGGCACCACTGGAAACAGACTGTTCCCATCCCCCTGGCACCTCCCTTGAAGGATTGATCAGCATTGATAAGATCCCTCTCAGTCTTCTCTCCTCCAGACTGAACAGCCCCACGTCCCTCAGCCTTTCCTCATCAGAAAGATGCTCCAGTCCCCTCAGCATCTCCGTAGCCCTTCGCTGGACCCTCTCCAGCAGTTCCCTGTCCTTCTTGACCCGGGGAGCCCCGAACTGGACACAGTGCTCCAGATGTGGCCTCCCCGGGGCAGAGCAGAGGGGGAGGATGACCTCCCTCCACCTACTGGCCACACTCTTCCTGATGCCCCCCAGGATGCCATTGGCCTTCTTGGCCACCAGGGCACACTGCTGGCTCATGGGCATCCTGCTGTCCACCAGGACTCCCAGGTCCCTTTCCACAGAGCTGCTCTGCAGGAGGTCAGCCCCCAACCTGATCATGCATGGGATACTTCTGGTGTATCTTGTGAGTCAATGGATTTAATAATATCATGACAATGAGGAAGGAGGCACAGATCTGCTCTAGCCCAACCCAGCAGGCCAAGAAGGTGGCTTAACTACTAGCACGTGCTTACCCATACGCCTGCGTGGCTGAGACCGACCCATGGCACGTGCACTCTGTTGCACTCAACGCTCCGCAACTGTTAACGCAGCTCCCGAATGTACAGCCTGGAGCTGGGCGACATTCCCCTCGCCTGCCTGCCCTGCAGACCTGCCCAGAGCTATTGCCAGCCCCAGACGACCGCCACGGCTCTTCAGCCCTGAGTGACAGGTCCTGCCCTTTTCCAGAGAGCTCGGGGTTTGTCCCTACGCCAGCCGAAAGGCAATCCTCACATTAACATTCACGGGAGCCTGGGGTAGGCGAGGGCTGCACTGTGTCCCTGAAGGAGAAGAACAACAGTCCTGGAAGATGTCAAAACACTGCAGTTTGTGAATGACATTGTTTTATAAAACTAATGTTCCTCCCCACCCACGAGCTGTGTACTCTTTGCCACCCATTTGCTTGAACCCGGAGAGGAGTTTCAGCGTAGCGTTAAAGTTTTTGTGATGGGAAAGGCTCAGCCCTCTTACCTTCAATAACACACTGATCCGGGACAGGAATTTTCCTCCCCATCTCCGTGACATATGCTTTCACTTTACCCAGGTTTTCCTTCAAGTGCAAGTAGAGCTTGTCCTGGTATTCCACGGGGCTCGTCACTGCCTCCTCACTTCCCTCGAGGGCCTTTTCTTTAGTAGATTCTGGCAAATTTGCTGATTCTGTGTAATCGATACTTGGGTGTGAAACCAAAGAGTTTCCCAGTTGCGTCGCTTCAGTATCAACGCTAAAAGGCAATTTGTCATTCTCTTGGCCGATGTAGATCTCGGTGAAGGAGATGCCAGCAGTTATCTCCCCGTTCTCCTCGTCCTGCCCACTCTCTGAGTTTACCCCCTTCACGCGGACTGCGTGCAAAGCGAGGCTTTTGGACCTGGAAGGCAAATAAGGAAAGGAACAATGTTTTGGAATAGAGGCAGGACACAAAAATCACCCGAACACGCGCTCTTCCGAGTGACCTTGTGCAGCTGGTTCAGAGAGCTGACCGTGGGGCTCGCTTAGCCAGAGGCAAGTATCTTTTGGTAAATATGCATTTCAAAAGCAAAACTCAAGCCACAGCTTTAATGAGCAAATGAAACTAAATAATATCCATATAGCACGACATCTGCATGCCGGGGAGGGAGCTAGTCAACCTACGTGCAAGAAACTTATAACCCCAGGCCTGGAGTATACGTTTATTGATCACATCATAAAAATGCCATCCAGCAGCCCTTTAACTGAGCCAAGGTTCAGCCTCCCGGTCTTTGTTGCCCCGCACCTATATGCTGAGGATGAAGTTGAGCCTCCGAAAGAGCAAGAAGGGCAAAAGTGAAGGGGCTGAAAGGGCAAATACTGGAACAGGAAGAGAGAACCCTCCGTGGTGGAGCTGCGGTGCACGGGCAGCCTACGGCCACCGTGGGGGCACCCTGCTGTCCGAGCCCTCGTCACACCCGGGGTACCGGAGGGTCGCACTCATCTCACACCGCGCACGGGCAAAATTGGATTCAAACACTCGATGCGTATTGTTAGCAATAATACCCAGGAGAGGCCTCTGTAGTGTATCTTCCTTTCTAGTAATATTTATATGCAAATATTTTCCTATCCCTTGTGCTGGTTTGGGCCACAGGAGAGATTAAATAAACAATTTAGAAAGATTTTACCCAGCCTTTGAACTCACGGATATGAGACTTGGTTAAAATGAGACTTATGATGCCCATAGGTATCGTGCAAGCGGACCAATTTCTCAACGTTTCCATAAAGTTTTATTACAAAGCTGATCTTCGTGAAAACCACTCACACATTTTACGGAGCCGTACCTGTTAAATCTCATATCCTTCCTTTCTTCTTTAGAAACCTGGCCTAAGCTGTATCTCCGCACTGAGCCGGGAGTACTGTTGTCGACATTTATTTTCTCTTCAAAAGCCTGTATTTTAACTTGAAGCTTTTCATCGTCCTCATTTCCATTCATCACAGATTTTAAATCGTCCAGTGGTACAGGAGATTCTGTTTCAGTATCGTTTTCCACCCTAAGGAAGTAGAAAGCAGAGATTTAACTCTGGCACACTGTGTTCACAGTGATGCCGATGCTGCATTTCTGCCTCTGACTCATATTATGTATCTGGTAAAATATTTATGTTTCGGCAGAGATTCTCTTAGAGGTTGATTAATCCTTTTCAAAAACATCTTCTAGACCAACGCCTCTGTCCGATGGATCGGAAACATCGAACATCTCTGACAACGCTGGGTTAGAAATTGCGTGTGCTCTATCTGCAGAAGCACACCCCAACTCTTGCCCAGATAGTCCCACGGCAAAGTTTTTTAATGGAACTTAAACCATTTTCTCAAGCTTGCTACACAGTGACTTATTACATTATTGCCATAAACCAAAAGTAGAGCTAATTGCAGAGTTTATAGAAGTCCGTGGTTTTAAAGGTTTGACGAAAGTACATTCAGTTCCTACCAAATTATTGTACTCTGAGTAAGAAAAATATCTTTTAAAACTCGGCACATGGAGAGAAACGGGCTCAGGAAAAGTTCTAAGCAATGTGACTGAAGTTCAGCAAAAGAGAAAGAGAAAAATGAAGAGTTAAAATGAACTTGTAGGATTGCAGGACAAGCTGTATTATTTCAAATTTGATTGTTATTTTAATCTTAGAATATGTAAACTTTTAATGCAAAATTCAAAGATAACTTTAAAACAAATCGAAGGGAAGCTGTTAATCTTAAAGAACAAAAACAAAACTGCCGTCAAATATACTGCTGGTAAAAACTTTGCTTTCTGGTGATGAAAATATCCTCTGACCAGTGACAAACGTCGTCTTCACTGGAGGCCCCACAGTGCTGCCACAGGGGCAGTTTTCGTCCCAGGACGAAGGACCCCCAACCCCACCCCCGGGCACGGGGATGCGCAGCGGTGTCCCACCCTGCCCCAAACCAGGTTTCCCAGGTTAAGGTTTTCGGACCGAGTGCTGGATTCTCCAAAACAGGGCTCCTGAAAACAGAGTTTGCTGGGTTCCTACGCAGCTCACAGCCCACAGCGAGACACAGCTCCTCCGAATATCGGGCCATTTGCCAGAAACCTAACCGGCGGGTACCCGCACCCTCCCTTGAAGATGCTGCAGGGCCTTTACGCAGCAGCAGGACTGAATTTCCCGGGGGACCGAGAGCACTCTCTGGCAAAAGCACTGTCGCTCCTTCCCCTTTTCTTCAGGGAGATGCCTTTCGCTGGGGATTTATATGTTCCCATCTTACTCCTGCAACTATGGAGTAACTGGACCAAAAAATTCATGAAGGCAAAGACGATCAGAAGTCTCTTACAGAATTAAGGGGTATTTGACAGTGTTTACTTTTTAAACTCTACCCACAGCTCTAAAACAAGCTCGGTTTGCTTCTGACCATTTCTTTGGGTTGTTTTTTCCCCAATGAGCAAACATCTGAATAACTAAATCTGTAAAATATGGATATGGAAAGCCACAAATGAGAGTTTTAACATAGCACTTTCAAAGCAGCAGAGTCATGCTCACAGTCGGGAAGCCTATTAAAAACTCCCAAATACTGCAAATTACCAATTGTGGAAACAAAAAAGGATGTTTAGAAAAAAAACAACCACAAATACTGCATCGCAAAATGCACTTTTTCCTTTGTTTTGATAAAGGCAGTTCAGGATATTTCTCAGGGGAGCTGGCAAGTTTTGTCTTGCTTTGTTTTTAATTTAGGCAAGATCTCATAATACATTAACACTGCAGAACACTTTGAAAAAAAAATATTCTTCTGTAGTAATGAACCTTGGCGTGACCTTTACTAACAAATCTTTCTGGAGATGTGGGACAAGATTTAATTTATTAGAAAGCTGTCACTCCAACATAACTCTCAACACTGCTCCCATTGTGGGAAGTAAGCACTAAGAGAAATGTCTGTTACACACGTATACACACGTAAAGCCCTCCGGCTACAGAGAGGGGACTGATGGACTGATGGGCTTTATGAATGACAGACCCAAACCAGCAAGCCGTGATGACGTTTGGAAATAAAAACGGCCTTTTATAACAGCACCTTTTTAGTCCAGCGTTCTCCACTGATGGTTTTGTGAAGGAAATAGAAGAAAACGCTTCTGCTAAAGAAATATATTAATGAATCCTATTTGCCGTACATAAAGCAGCAGTAAGTCAGTAAATACAGGGCTCATCTCTGCCCGGTGCTCCTCAAACCCTACAGGTTCCCAGGATGTCAGCGCTGGGGAAGGGAGGCAGCACGCTCAGCCCCGAGCACATCCCCAGGGGACCACTTGCTCTCACGTGTACCCGCTCTGCGCTCGCAGCAATTCCCGGGAAGCCAAAAGCACGTATCCCGAGCGAAACGTTCAATGAAGCCTCCACCCCGTGCCCAACGGGACGCCTGGCAGGCCGTCCTGCTGGCCTCCCCTTCCAGCAACAGTAAAATAAACTATTGTTTGCAATCTTGGCAAGAGACATTAGGTACATTGCTGAGGTTGCTGGAGTAGGATCAGCTTACACCAATGCTCAGGCTGTTTTCGAGAGGAAAAGGATGCACAAACCTATGGAGCAATCCTAAGGCCCTGGCTTGCAAAGAGAGTGCTACGCTGCTCATGGTTTCACTGCTTTTACCTTCCCTGTAGAAAGAGATCTAAACATACGGGTCAGCAAGTCAAGAAGAAGAGCGTTTCTCCAGACCACCAGCACCAGTACCAACATCACCAGTCAGGTGCTTAAAATGGGAAAAAGAGCACACGCAAATAGAAATTGCTAAAAGTACACTCGAGATGGGATTGGTTCCAGGGCTTTGACCCTGCGTGGGTGGAGGCAACACGAATGGATCAAGTGCGGGTCCCCGTGGGTCATCAACGTACAGACATAATCACCTCCTCAAATATGGCAGAAGCGCAGGTTTGAAGAAGGCTGGTGAGGGATAGCGATGGGGAGCTCAAACCCTCCGGCTCACGGTTGGGAAGCCCGTCAAGAGCTTCCAAGTGTTGCTGGGAACAATCATGGAATCGTCATGAGCCAGGTAACGCTCAAGGCTGAGGTGCCGCAGGGAGCTGGAGCTGCATCCTCCGCCACTTCGCCCGCAGCCTCCGCACGCGGGGCGCTAATGGGGGAGGCCAGAACGTTTCCATAGCTGACACCCACGGACACAGGCAGCGGGCAGGGGACACGGAGCGGCAAGGGATGCTTCATGCAGACAGGCTTCGTGGTGCCTGTGCTGAATTAAATCACACCATAGTCCCTTACCAACGTAGGAAAGTCTTAGATGCCGTTACAGCTCTCTCTACCACTACAAATGTCGATTTAAAGAAGGAGAAATACTGTAGAAAATGAAAGGCAAAATAATGGTAAAGGAATGCTCGATGGTGCCATGTGCTAGACCTGTCCTCTCCTTTAAGGAGAGGAGACAATTTCATCCAGCCACCACACTGCAGTGAGCAGCGCTGGGGTAGCCCCTTATGCTCAGTTCTTACCCAGAAGGAGGGTTTGGAAGCGTCATTAGATTTTCTTTCTTTCTTTCCTTCCCTTCTTCTTTTAGTTGACCACACTATACTTCTAGGTTGGATCAGTCCATTAAAACTCTGTATGTGTTCTTAAAAAGCACCTCTGAGACTGAATAACTTGCAATTTTGTGACAGTAAGGGGCAACAGAGCATCGCATGGTTTTAATTATACTCTCCACTAACGGCATGTAAAATTCCCTGTGTCAAACAACTCCAAGCCAGCCATCGCTCTGAAGAAATCAGTTTCTTCTTATGTAAACACATGATTCTGGAAGGAATGGTTATAATCCAGCCACACATTTTAAAATCCTGTTTTCCTTTCACAGCATAAATACTCCAGATTGCTGCTCTTTAAAAACCAGCGCAGTTCAGCAACGGCAGCAGCTCTGGAGGTGAGAGGGTATTTCCACGTCGACGTCCGAACCAGGCCCACTTACAAGTCCGAAGAAACGCCGCTTAAATCAGCGGAAAACTCTCATTTTAGCCCTTAGTGCTGCCCCACACTTTTTCTTGTCTGATTTAGCTGATACTATGTTTGATTCAGGCCTGAATTGCAAACCCAAAGAATACCTATAAATTGTAATTGTGGAAAATCAGTGTTTCTCTCTGCTCTTGATAGCCACGTTGAGATAACAAGAGGATAGCAGCTGCAAGCGTACAAGGAACTGGGGTCACAGAGGATTACAGATGAAGCAGGAAAAAATAAAATAAAATAAAAAATAAAAATCAAGAGGCAGATAGAGAATAAGAGATAACATCAGAAAAGTTTGTTTGAAAGGGTCCAGGCCCTGCCAGCAGCCCGAGACAGTGCCGTGTGGGGCAGACATGTCCCACGATGCCGTTTCTTACCCAGGGGAGCACCAGGAACAAGTTTTCCTGCCCATCGCTTCTGGCTACGCTCACTTCGCCTCACGGCGAGCACGGCTGTAGCACGGGGACTGTCCCGCCTCATAAAAGCAGCAATTTATCCACAGAAATGTTAAAAACTGATAACAACAAAGCAAATAGGGGGGAGGGACGTCTATTTTAAGTTCCTTCCACGGCAGACTTAAGGCCAAACTCTGCCTGCCCTTAAACCAGAAGAAACCCTGAGCAGCTCCGGGATACGGTGGGTGCATTCGCATTGTCTCCCCCCCCCACGTTGCCCCCCGGCAGCGTTCATGCTCCAAAGACAGCAGTTACAGCTTCATTCCCTTACATGCGTGGCCATGTTGGCACTCGGAAGCAAATACAACTTCGACGAGCAACCAACCAAAGCCTTTTCCTTTCATGCTCAGGATAATCAGTAGAGGTTTTTTCCTGAAGGAAAATAAGAATGTTTTCTGAAAAATCCCCTGAAAAATATTATCATTTCCTCCCTTCTCCTCCCCCAGCTTCTCCACCAAAACAGTGTTTTGCATCTCTAACCACACTCACGCAGACGAAGCAGCTTCTACTCCCCAGCAGAGCAAGTCCTTAGCAAAGGGGAATTTTAGAGAGAAATGGGGAACTGCAGCAACGACATTTTAATGAGAACCTTTTCTTGTTTTTTACTGTTTTTTATCAGCTCCAGAGATAAATGTTAAGCACAGAAGATAATAAGGAATAGGAATAAGAAACAGGAATATCACAACATGTTAGCAAATAAAGTAATTTTTCTACCATAAATCAAGGGCCCCCCGATGGGCCGTGTGAATAATTATTATGCTCCGTTACTGCAGCCTCAACTCCTGTCCTGCTTCACTGCAGTCCCCAGAGTACGTGCCATCCTCCAGGTCCCCTTCGCTAAGTGACGTGTGGCATACCCTCCTTCACAGTTGAACTTGACTGGTTTGGAAAACACGTATGTCATTTCGTGCTCACTTTGCCATCTCCACTTGGGCTTTTTCACTCTCTTCAATGAAACTTATCACGAAGCGAGTGCCGAGGGCTCGATTTCAGCAGAGGTTTCTGCCACCAGGTGAAGTTGGGACACTTCTTACAGCCTTGTAAAATGAGGGACCATATCAGGGTTCCTCTCCTTTTTCATTTTTAACTCTCTCCAGGATACCAATTAATTGTTTCTTGAATGACCTCAATGTTTTGGCTCCAACTCCGCAAGCCTGTCTCCAAGGCTGTCCCTTCATGGTTATGAGTTTTCTGACATCTGTGTTAAATTTTATCACAGAATTACTATCCTTTTGTGCCCTCTTGACCTATTTCAGTATACACAACACTAAGTCTCTTCCTAATTAAAAGTGACTACTACCATATATTTCAATAACACCTACATTCTTACTGTGACGAACGCAGCAATGCTCCCGATGCTTTAACCTTGGGATACGCATTTAAAAGCAGCTGAGTGAGCAGAACATCTTTTTGTACAAGCTTGAGAAAAAAATTTCAGACTTTGTTTTAGCAAACCTTTACCAGGGAGGTACGCCAGTCATTGTTCCCATCAGCTCCAGCGGTTATCTCCCAGAATAAGCTCAGGGAGAATTGTGCAGCCTGACTTCACTGATTTATTTTTAACTGAGGCTTTTCAGATTGCGTTAGTCTACTTATCTGAGACGCGGCTTTCTTCCTACTCTTTAAGTGCTAAAACTTGAACACTCTCTTTATTCTTCAGTGCCAAATGACGCAATTTGTGTTGTATGATGTTCCGAGGTCATTCTGCCCGGTAGCGTGGAGCTGGTGTCTGCACTGCACCTACAGCTCTTACTGCCACCCGTTAATTACACATTCCCGCTTCAGTGCCACCCATCCCTGCGCTTGCATTTGAAACGCGTACCTCAAATTACTTCTACAAGTAGGGATGTTGTCCATCAGGTGCCTGGAAACTGTTTTAGATGCTTAAATGACCCTTTAACTAACGCAATCCAACGGCTGAGCATATACCAGAACGATACAAGGGAGATTTCAAGATCAATATGAAAAAGGCAATGTAGCAACTTACAGGAACTGCAGTACATCTTACTTTCAGCTGACCGTTCATTCATTGCACCATGAATATATTTAATGCAAATTTATGCTGCCTCACACAGCCACGGAGATGGTTGTGGCTTTATCGTACAAAAAATAACTTCACCTGGCTGCTGACGCGCTGTCGTTCTCTAGCTGTCGGGCGAGGAGCTTGGCTATGGCACTGAAACTGTTGCTCATGCGGTAGATATCTCTGCTCTGGGTGCCCAAGATGCTCGAGAAGGTGTCGGTGAGACTCTTAATTTCCAGCAAAAGAATATGGTGAAACGAGTGCTCCATGTTGGCCAGCTGGTTCACCAAATGCAGCAGGCATATTCTGGCTCGCTCCTAGACGACGCAAGGAGACAAAAACAATTTTCAACACTTTATTTCATTGTTTGCTTGTGCAAGGGAGGTTTGTGTGCCTGCTGCTGATAAAAGCCCTGTCACTGGGGAATAGCGGCCACCCCGCGATAACTAACAAAAAGGCAACTGCATCAAACATGGAGTTTATTTTTGTGTACTATTGACGTTATATTTATTCCTCTTGGTATTACCTAACCCGGCCTAACTTCAGGACAGCTCGTCTCCTCCTCTACCCTAGAGTCAGAGTCCCTAAAGCCCCTTTGGAGGGCCCGGCATCGCCCTGGGGTGGGAGATCAGCCCGGCGGAGTGCTCAGAGCACCACAGCAGACCTAGCTCCCCTGTCGCCTTTGATCAGCCTTATGAGCCTGGCCCAGCTACGTCACCCCCTACACCCACTCTCCTGCCCTTTTTTCGCTTTATTCTGGGCTGTGTGTCCAGGCAAACTCTCTTGCAGGGGGCCAAGTGCTCACACGCGCTGCTCCAGCTCTCGGGGGCTTCTCCCCAGGGTCTTTTTCCTCATGTTTGTACCCGACGTGTTGCACGTGGAGCCCACGGAGGTATTAGCATGGACACAAACGCATTATAACCTGCCCGGAGGCTTCAGCCCAGCCCGGAGCAGACCCCACGGCTCAGGTCTGCGCTGGTTTGTGGCACTGCATGAACCGTGACCGACTGTTTTTGTGTCTTCATTACAGCCTCATTGTATTAACGCTCTAATTTCCAGATTTTTGCTTTGTCCATGTTACTCTCCATAACTGCCAATAGCCAAGGGCACTTGCAGTGAATTCTGCGTATGCCATTAGCTGTTACAAATACTCAGCCAGAAGCAAACATCTATTTTTCAGACCATAAAAAGTTTCCCAATCACGACTTTCTCTCTGGAGCTGTTGGGTGTCGCTGATTCGCTGTATTTAGCGGTGTCACCTAAGAGCCTGTCGGCAGCGGTGCTGCCCAGACGGAGCGGGAGTCCTGCGGCACAGCGCCGGTGGCGGAGCGAGGTGCAGCGGGCAGGAGCAGGGCACTGCCAGCACCTCTTCTCACCAATGGCCAGAGATTAAAGTACCTCCTAAATCACTGGAGGGGGGGGGTGGGTTGTTCTCTCCTCTCATAGCAATTCATTTAGGAGCAACGCTCAGATTAGACCCGTGACTAACACTGCCACAAAGCAAAGTTTAAAATGAGATTTCATTTTAAGATCTCCTCACAAGCGATAAGGCGCTGTCTGGGGGTTGTATCAATCACTGCCAACACACTGAAGTCTGATATGCCCTCTGTAGCCAAAGTTTTGCTCGCCAATTTATCAGCAAGATCGCATCCCCCACAAATTAGGATTAAAGGGGCTGTTTCAGATCACAATGTTAAACATGGAAATATTTTCTCGCATACTTTATCATCTCCGCTTGGCAAGGGCACGCAGTTCCAGTCCCAACTATTTCTGTATGTACATGTACAAATTCACATACTAAAACACAAACCTCGAAGGTGAAAAAATGCATTAGGGTTCCTCTGTTTCGTTATAATTGTCCTAAGTGTATTAAGTTCCACAGTCCTAAAAATATCTAAGTGGGAAAAGCAGCAATTAACTCAGGAGTTCATATCAGATCCTCCACCAGGGTAACCGGGTATGGCTCCGCTCAGTGAAACCCACTTGGTACTCAGCCGATTGTTACAGAAATTGGGAAATATTTTGATTTTGGACGCTGTGCTGAAACGCAAACAAAAGCACTTTAGGAAAAGAAAAACTCTTTTTCCCAAGGGTCAGCAGAAAAGGAGGGGAAGTCGTGTGCCATACACATCCTCAAACTGCGGGATAATCGCATTATTACCTTTTCTCTGCTGGGACCATGTAACAGGAGAGGAAAAAATTGCTGGAAGTTTGATTCCAAGTACAGCTGGGCCATCAGCATACACGGGGGACTTTGGCAGAAGACGGCCCAAGCATCACAAGCAAGATGTTTTTTGAGGGAAAAGTCAACTTATTTTAAGCAAAAGAGGATCTGCTACACTGGGCCGTGACAGAGATAAATGAGAAAAGCGTATCAGACAAATTGCTTCGCTTCAGCCGTGGGGGGAAAAAACTACAGCTACATCCCGGGCTGGGCCTGGCCGGTGTGACGGAATGAGCTTTTTTCCTCTCAATGGTTTGAAAGAGGTCGACTTTTTTGGTACATATTCACTAGTTTATTTGGAAGACAATCCTCCCTCCAAGAGATAAACACAGGCTCAATTAACATTTAAAACACATTTTTGTTTCCTAAACAAACTGTGCAGCAGACGTAACTGGAAGAGAAGTTTTGACCATTTTCATGTCACTTTGATCCAGCTGGAGCATCTCCAGCCATGCTGAAATGCTGCTACTCGCCTGGAGTGAGGTAAAAGAACAATAAACTCGACTGAGTAATATAATATGCAACTGTTGTACAAAACAAAATTACAGCAAAATAGCTCAACATGAAAGCGGTCATTATCCCTCCCACAATTTTTATCCAAAAAATTTTCAGAAAGCCTATTTGGGTATACATAAGCCATTGTTATTTTAACTCTGCTTATTTTATGTATTCACATATTTTTTTCACCAGCATCCCTTGCATTTGATGGCATTACGTCTGCCAGTAGGTGAAGGTCTGAAAAACAGGCAATGAGGTGTGGCAAAGTATTTTGCTTTATCTTAAAATCAGGCTCAGGAGACCACAAAGAGAGATCACAAGGCTTTCAGAAGTAACTCTGATTCCCAGTTGGTTCAAAACATAGAGTTATTGGGGAAAAAAAAAAAGTTATTAAAATGTTCGATTGACCTATGCCCCAAGATGGTGTTTTGCTTTGCACAAATTTATGGTTAAGGCGCAAGTTCTGATTTCAACTTCACCCATGAGACCGTCACTGACATCAGCAGAAGTGGCGCGGGTAAACAAGGGGGCAACATTTAAAATAAAGGGATCTATTTTCAGCCAAACCTCTCATCTCTCCAGGAGTCTGCCTGAACCGCCAGGGTGGAGAGTGCAGTTCAGTGAAAGCACAAGAGGTTCCTTCTAGAAGCCCACAGAAAGGATTTTGTGCTCATATCTGCCATCTATACCACGGAGGGCCAAGCCTCAATCCTTGCCGCCCCTTTCCCCCAACTAAACCTCCCAGCCAAATAAAATGTCCATGAATAAAATGTCAATGAATAAAATTCCAACACTACCACTGCCGTTTCCTTCCCCGCTTGTTTTGCTTGGCGGGGACGGGGATGCTGATGCAGGTCTATAAGTAAGAGCCAGCGGCGTATCTGCAAGACGGCGCCGGTACAGGAAAAGGAGGAGGGGGAGAAGTGACAGCGGAGGATTCCGGGAGGGCACTGCCACGGTGGCAGCGCGGAGAGACCGTCGGCAGCGCCTGTGTCTGCAGGGACTGCTTTGGTCCTTGCGTGTTTCCACTCGGACCTGAGCTAAATAAATTAACTGGCTGCAGTGGTGATTGTAACTTAGTAGTTACGTTCACAGATCAGAGTATTATTTTAATTCTTTCTTGTGGGTGCACTCATTGTTATATACTGAGCCTTTAAGGTCTGGCCAGCTTGTACAACGCCAGACGTGTTTCTACTTATTTTATCGCGGGCTGATTGTCTGCATTGCAGTGAGCGATGCCCCATACATCAGGGAAATCCACAGTGCGTTCAGAAAGGCATTTTTTTCCCTTTCAAGAAGCCTGATTTGCACGGGAACATCCAGAGACATGACTCGTCTCTTGGCTTACGGTAAGGTGGGGGCAAAACCTGCACCAGGAACCGCCGGAGTAAAGCAAACAAAACCTTTACAAGAGAAAAGGAGGACAATGAGAGATCCGCTGTGGTACTAAACACACGAGAGCCGCAAGGGTCGCCATGTCTGGTCTGCTGCAAGCCCAGGCAATTGTGGACCAACAAACATCCCGCCAAAGTGGCTCCTCATCCCCCCACAGAACAGCGGGCCACAAAGCACTCAAGATCCCTGAAATAAAATAAAAAACCTCTTAGGGTGAAGAGACAAAACTCACAAGTAGAAGGTGAGAGAAAGACCATCAGTTGTAACGTCTGCGAAGGAAGAGGGACCAATGTGCAAAAGTCCAGGTGACGAGGGGAGCAGACCACGTGCCACATCACGGAAGAGGCAAAAGCCCCATGAAACAAAGTATTCCACAAGGAGGAAATGGGGAACTAAGCCCTCCCCAGCAAGTCTAGGACGCGATTTGCACCCAAAATGGTGCCTCGCCTTGACTCCAGCATGGAATGCCCAACCATCACCCAAGCACGTAACTGAACTGGGAGTGTGGCACCACCAGGAGCACATCCAAGCCCTTCGAGAGCAACAGCGACACAGACGTACTGTTCCCCACCAGGGAAAGGCAGGAGGCACCAGGTCTTCCAGCAGAGAGCCACGGCGCTGGCAGAGGCGGCTGCCAGACTGGGCTGGGGCACCAGGGCTCTGCAGACAGCGCCCCAGACCTGCTGGCTCCTCAGCCCACCCCCAAGTTCCTGTGCATCGCACTTGGACCTCTCCTCACCTGGCGAGCTTGCCTTTATTTTCTCACCAAGTTGTTCTCCCTGGCTTGAGGCACAGAATTAGGAGCCTCTTTCGTCCACCCCGGCTCCTCTGCCTGGCACAGAGACAGGACAATGGGGACAACCTCCGGAGAAGATCCAGTGGTGAGGTTTCAACGTGCGTAACCCACGTCCAGGGGACGGCACCGTGCAAGCCTGGCGCCAGGGGCAGGAGCCTCTGGTAGCCTCAGTGCGGGGGGACCTCCAGCAAGCCCAGCGTGACCACGTGGCAGCCTCACGACTGGTACGGCTCAGAGGTGACCGCAGAGACAAAAATCAGCCCAGGGAACCACTCAGACATTTCAGTCGGGGCAGCTCTTCCATTATTCAGGTATTTTTTATAAAACAAGTAATGCACTTTTTCCTGATGCTGTCTGTGGGAGTAATTCCTTAATTTATTGTATAATACCTAATAAAATCAGACATGTTGGGTGGCATGGCTCTTCCATCAATAGGACAGGTTTCTTTTGGTGGTGTTTTTTTTTTTTTTTAAAGCCAATGAAATCCTCACTGTCAATGAAGCTAGGCATACATCTATTTTTTTTTCTAAGAACATTCTTTTAGAATTAATTTTGAGAATTGTTTTCTATATCTAGGCTTTTTCCCCTTTTGCTAAGTAAATTGTGATATTTGCATTAACTTCTAGGTCCTTTGTACCCCAAAAGATTATTCATATTCACAGCCTCCCTGTTTCAGGGGCTGCCTGGTTTGGGTTTTTTGTTTGTTTGGGGTTTTTTTGCAACATTCAATTTAAGTAGATTCTGTCTGGAGCCCCAACCCTAATCTATTTAAATCTATCTGGGGCTATTTGGAGGAGCCATTTGTCTCTCGTGGGGAAGTTCACCTCCGCCACCCTTTGCGTGTCGCTTTTATCGATGGTTTTGAGTATGTTTTTGAGTCTCCTCCGCGTCACTAAAGCAGAGCCCACTACAAACAAGCGAGACGCGTGTCACCTCTGCAAACACGCGGCGCCTGCGGCGGCAGAGCGGGCTGGAATGGAGTCCGGTGCTCCGGCAGCAGCTCGCAACTGCTTAGAAAAATAAGACATACGCCACGGGCCATAACGCCAATTACTCGACACTTTAGAAGAGAGAGGCTGGAGGTTCATTATTGCATGCAGGCTTGCCCAGGCTGCGCCTGTAACACTTCGTAGCTACACGTATGCACACAAACCAGTGGATTAAAATATATAAGGAGAAAATGCTCTGCAAATGGCTTCTTTGTAAAGTGTGCTGTGGCCTGTAATGTCCAACAATATAGGAAATACAACATGTCCAGTCGGTTGCTTGCTTATTCTTGGTACAAAACAATAGCAAAAAAAAAGCAGCAATATAAATTCTGTCCCTTCTAAGTAGCAGAACACAGCAGAAAAGAAGCCTCAGAGACACTGGCATGGCAAGAGCTGGTTCGACACGCTCAAACACAGAATCCGAATGAAATCCTTCAACTCTGATCCCAGCTGTGCTCATTTGAGGATTAGCTAGTTATAAGCTGTAAAGCTTTTAGGAGATGTTGCCTCTTAAGTACTAAACGCAGAATGAAACACGGTCAGCTGCAGTTCTTCTAAAGGTAAATTTTGCTGGGGGGATGTAAGTCAACAAGGAGAGAACAACAAACTTCATTTGGCTCAGTCTTCTGATTTTGGCTTCTCCCCCCGCCCCCTCCCGCAACAGAAATAAGATTTACAAAGCCAAACCAAATCTGGTTTTGATTCTTACAAGATGAATTGCATTTTAAATGAATATAAAGCTCAAGATCAGTAGAAATCGCAAGCATAACGTCTTCCTGCGCTGCACCCACAGCACCCAGGCACCCGTCGCCCCCGACGCAGACAAACTCCAGTTGACTTAGTGCAAGTTTCGCCTCAAGGATCACCTAAAGGACACGGAAGCTGCAGGATTCAGCTCTTTACTGCCATGAATTATCCAGGTTACTGTAGGGCAGGCACCAGTGCCACACTTAAGCAAACGGTTAGATTTATTACTTACCATTCATTTTCTAGTATATAATCGAGTTTTGTCCCAGCCATAAAAATTTGAATTATTTACCAGAAACTCTTTGAATTCAGCAGAACATTATTTTTGCCTTTACAGAACCATGGTTTGATGTGGAAGGAAAATGTCTATTAACAGCGGTGAAAGACACATAAGCTCATACCTGGGAACGAAAATAAAATCTCATCAAATATCATGCTGTGCGATAAGTAAGTCTAACCAGTTTGGTGTCCTCAGGACACCCAAGGTCTTGAGGAAACAGGTAGTTTAGAAGCTCGTGGTGATAACTCTCCTCCAGGCTGTGTTTTTAGGAGCCGGGGATAGCAACAGGGTAAGACAGGTCTCGTCGGGTCTGCGGCATTTCCCAGTCCCAGTGGGACAGGGCTAACAGCGGATCTTCACAAGCAGCATCCCCGGGGACAGGGGGATCTTTGGGCTGCTCATCGGAGCTGGAATTCTGGGGGGGGCAGAGGGCTCTGGGACCCGAGAGCTGCCCGCCCGTCTCTGTGCGCTGCGTTTGGATCTGTTCAGGGCACCTGCATTAGGTGAACATCACTCCCGCATCCAGACTGCACAGTTATGACTGAAGCAAATTCATTACGCCGCCATGAAACTCCTGTAGTTTTTTAAGGGTTTGTCACCGTAAATCCTTTTTAGGCATAACGTTCCCATTGGGCCGGATCCCAAACCAAGATGTTCCTGTGATGAGGCTTGAGCACAGCATCACCACTGCGCGTTTTCATTACAAAGACATTTGGCTGAAGTATCCAGTTAACGACGGCTATGAAGCCAAAATATCTGGCTTACACTATACGAGGAAGTTCATATTTCACTGCGTGATTACAACATTCCTGAAGGCTGTATGCATCTACAATATGATATCATGCAAAGAGTGTGCAAAATATGGTTTTCTTTTTCTCTGCCTTTCTTTTCACATATAGGTACACTACACCCCAACTCAGCTAAGCCCCTGGAGTAACGACAATTATGTGCTTTTATCAAATAGAAGTTTTAGCCATTCCATAAAGAGACAATTCCTATAAACAGAACGTATATGTGCGCAGACTAGATACACAGTAAATAATAATAATTTATATATTTATCTTTCCAGTTATGAGAATTTTAATATTGGTCTTTTTCATGCTTGTTAAGCTCTTCTAGAAAGTTTCTTTCTTTCCCACTAATTACACCCCATTTCTGCAGACACCCGTTACTACATGACTGTTCCTTGGTTAGAAGATCGAAGGGCAGTGTCAGTCACTAAAATACCACATCTGATTTTTGGGGTACCTGCTCTCCTAGCCATACTGGTATTACAGTCGAGACCTACCGTGGTCTTATGACCAGGAATATCTTCTGGTAGGGCAGTCTGGTTACTCATGAAGGAAGGAATACTTAGATGGATTAGTTTGCACCAGATTTAGAAA
Source organism: Charadrius vociferus (assembly GCF_000708025.1). Taxonomy (NCBI): domain Eukaryota; kingdom Metazoa; phylum Chordata; class Aves; order Charadriiformes; family Charadriidae; genus Charadrius; species Charadrius vociferus. The sequence goes on from NW_009648255.1 coordinate 2,097,662, forward strand.
AAAAAAAAACACCAAACCCAACCAACCCAACCCCAAAACCAACCAACCGACTTCTTCTGTTTTTAAACTTACCTCATCGATATGTCCAACAGCTCCAAAGATCTTTGCTGTTTGCCCAATCAAACTTGGAAAACTCTCACCAATTTCTTTCAGCATCGGAAGAAAAGCGGCTAAGGCTGTTGGTTCATAGCCAGCTATTTCTAGCAGTATGTTTAGAATAATGTCACTATGGTTAGGGTCTCGCAAGTGTCCAAACAGAAATGGAATACCCTCTTTCAGCACCTATTAAGAAAAATCAGATGGAAGCGGTGAATATATTTTTTAATCGTGAACACATATAGCTAAAAGAGGTACTGTACACTGGAGTGATAAAAATAAACCGCTAGACTTAGTAAACTAGTTTTCCACCCGTGCTGACCTTTGCAGAGAGCTATCGCTGAGGTCAATCCAAGTTCAGCTCAACATATGGAATAAGGGTAAGCTGTAGCCTTGAAATATTGCAGTTATGCATATATAAGTAAGGAAATTCCCAATTGTTAAAAAAGTCAAAATAAAAAAACCCTCACCAGATATTTCCCTTGCTCTGGGCCAGTTTTATACTTTTTTGATTAAAACAACATAGGACTTAGCCTTCCTCAACGATACAGTAAATTAAAGTACTAGTAGAAATTTTTGGGTTCCACTGTAAATTAAATAATGTGGCAAGGTTAATAGCTGGAACAGAGGAAAAAATAAGAGGCAAGATCCTCACTGCACAAAAAAATGCTTTAGGCAAGATTTCATTTCTTGTAACACCACAGTTTTCAAGAGGCTGAGGGTGTCGTCCTTAAAATCACCTTACAAACAGGATACAGTGTATAAAATAGTCTACTGAATGATTATTTTTAATATAAACACACACATACACTAATACACCTCTGATTCAGGGAAACTGTTACATCTGCGTAAAAGATTTCAACACAGAAATGGGGCAGAAAGTGACTCAATCTTCTGTTATTTTTTTTGAGGATCATCAATTTTAGCAAGTCAACACCTGTGATTCTGGCAAAAATACTGCAGGTGGGGGGGTTGAAGAAGTTGTTAGTAGTAATACGTGATAATAATAGTCATAATGATAACGCCAAGCAACTTCAGACACACCAGCTCCTTGCTTCCAAAAGGAGCTCTGCTTCCTCTGGGACTGTGTGCCCTGATAAAGTTCCCTGGGCTGCCTGGGGAAAGACACTAACTACTGTTGATTCTTCTTTTCCAAAGATTTTATGAATTTCATAAACTCGCAAAGTGGGTAGTTTTGTGCCTTGTTCTAATGCACTGGGTGATGTCAATGGCATGCAATTTCCAAAGCATAATACATTTTGCCTTAATTAATTAACCTCCATCTCACTCCTAATCAATTCCTAACCCATTTTCCTTTTCCATGATATGTAATTTAATACAGCCCATATATTCTAACGGAAACGTGGTTAAGGGAATTCGTACTCAGCCAACAGAGGAAGAGCCAAAAAAGTAGAAAACTGGTTTAACACAAACGTTTTGGTCCAGCAGAGTCATTGTTATGTTCTCTTTATGATTAGATGGAGAATTTGGAATGAAATTAAAGAATTCACGAAGAATTAGCGGAGGAAAGCACTGTCATGCATGTTATGGGACTCCTCACTGTTCAGAGAGCAGCTAGCGGGCAGAGCTTGCCAAGTCATCTGAAAGAAATAAACTCCTCCAAAAGGAGGTGAGGCATTTAGCAGTAAGATCTTCCAAACACGGTTTTACCCCCAGTTCTTTCTTCCTAGCCACGATCTGGAAGAGCCTGAGGAGGTGGTGTTGTTCGGCTTGATCCAGCTGAGCCATGAGCGCCACCAGCTCTCTCAGATGGGGCGTTATCGGCTGCGGTTGCTTCTCGTAGAGAGCGGGCAGGACACGCAGCAGCATCGAGTTCCCTAGAACAGAGCAAACGAGAGGCCGGTGACTCACTGTATGTCCGTGTCCCATAGCGAGAGAGAGACCCAGAAAGTCAGCACACACCTGGAGACAGCAGTTTTTAAGAATCACCAGTACAAATACAGAGAGACATGAAACACACTGTAGAAAAAATATCTACTGGGCCAAGAAGAGAAACAATCTAAGTAGAACAAATCATCGCAGGTATAACAACGTAGGTGTAAAAGAAAAATAATCCTATTAACTATAATTTTCATTCTCAAGCACAATATCATGACAAGGCTACTTAATGAACTTTCAGATTTGGATGGTACTCTGTTGAGTCCTAGACCAAACGAAGTGTGATTTAAATTAACCAAAAAAAAAAAAAAAAAGGCTAGAAAGCACATAAAAGCTATATTTCTCCTTTGTTGAGATTCAGACTTTCAAATTAAATAAGCAGCATATGGAAAGAATAGTTGGTTATTAAGAGAACTAAACATGCATGACAGTAAATTTGAACATAAATAGTTAAGGATGCCATTTCCAGGAATAGAAAGGAGCCGGAGAGAGTCAACTGCAGACAGACAAAGATATGCAAAACCCTCTCTCACACATTTTCTTAAGATGTCTGTGCATAATTCAATTTGAAGCCCAGGCTCATACCAAAATATATAACTTCACATTGCTGTACATGCCTCCCTCGATATATTTAAGTTTCACTTGAAGAACATATGGAAAACATCTGCCTATTGCAGTGGAGTATGGCTCCTTTTGTAAACCCTTGAAAGTCCTTAAGGTCTCTTTGGATTTGGTTTCCAATAGGAACTAGCTCTCTGGCCTGCTGCTTTTTCTCCCATTTCAATCTGAGCCTTATAATTTTGGAAGATAAACAGGTCACTTCATGGATGGTAGAAAAAGAATATATGGGTCAGACTGGACCACGTCGTGCTCTTGCCAGATACAGAGAACGCACCCCAAGACACTGTTAGGTCTTGCAGCATCACCTCTGAGCCAAGGAACTAACATATAATTCATTGCAGGTTCAGACAACTTCTAGTCGAACAGCTCATAATGATCCCTATGGGGTCCTCACGCCTGGGAGGAGTGCCGCCGCGCTCTCCAGCCAGCCACGCTTCTGCATCCCACCCCGAAACATCTATTCTGCTTGAAGAATTGTTGGCCCCCCAACGATTAGCCATCCTCTTCCTCCGTAACGCTGCTGCCGTGCTAAAGGCGAAGCTCAGACCCCGTCTCCAGTCCCACAGACACGGCGAACTTCTGTCTTGTTTTATAGAGAAAGCACAAAGGCCAGTTGCGAAGGGAAGATATTTGCTGATGAATTACTCTGATCAGATTAGCAAGCTCTTCAGTTCTGGCCATTTTCTAGCCACGTTCTTTGCGCAAATCTCTTCCTGATGCTACAAGTGAATCTGTATAAAAAGCACCACCACTTTTACGAGTGTCACTAATGTACCATGGGATCCACGCAAAGCACCAATTCACCCAGAGTTAGAACTGAAATGGTGAGAGGATGTATTTACTTGAACTTTTCTAGACACACATCTGAATTTGAAATCGAAAAATTTTGTAACAGAATACACTAATAATGTTGTTCTTCCCTGGATAATTTAGTGCTTACAGAGGTAAGCCCTTTCTTTGCCCTTGCACGTGTTTGGTTTCCACTGGAAGTTTTCTGCCCACGTGGAGCAGAGCCCTTAAGCTCCAGCTGAATTTCAGCGATGGTGACAACTGCAAAAGATGAAATTCCCCTGTTCCTGCGCGGGCAAAATTCATTGGCTGTAAAAGTGGTGAGGGAAGGAATTCAGCAGAGACAAACAAAAATTGTCGGGTTTAAATGAGGAACGACAGCCCCTGACCTGATACACGCTACTGCCTGGGCTGGGATATCACAGGCAGAAAGGTATCCGGAAAGTAAAGCTAATTATTCAACCTGAGAAAACAACCATTTTAAGTAGCGACTGCATTAGAGGAGTGATGTAATTTGACATGACACAACATGATGGATTGCAGCCATGGAACTACTCTGAACAAAAATACTTCGTCCAAACACAAATTCGGGCAGTTTCCTACAGCAAAAATTCCTACAGCTGTAGGAAACATATTCACTAACCAAGATAAATGAAAATGAAAAACAAAGGCAATTTAGAAGCAAACCCATCACTTTGGAGTGATATTTAAGTGACCTCACTGACACAGAATTGCTTGTAATTGAATAACCTGTGTATACAAGCTCGTAAACAACCCAAGCAGATGCCACAGTTTGTGTCTGTTCTTCATACAACTTAAGAAAGGTCACGAAGCACAAGCCAAGTCGCTATTTTCTTGTATTTTCATGTTTCGAGTTGGCTCTGAGTGCCTCTCGCCATTTGTTTGTCACACCTTTTCAGTTTCTACGAGCTTTACGCACACGCAGCTCCCCAGCCTTTTGATTCTCGCAGCTCGGGCAGTCAGAGGCCATGTTGTGCCCCTTCCCAAGTAATTCACTTTTTCCCATCTTGCTTCATCTATTTCAGTCTAAACAAAGCGCCTGAAAAGTACGTTTGTTGTCCGAGAACGGAAAAACATTATACTCAGCTCCTTAATTACCTTCTTTCCCTCTTCCTTCCCCTACCACCCTTACCCCCAGTACTTTCCAGATTAGATTTTCTCAGACTTTCCGAGCGGACCACACACTGGGAATTACGCAATTCAGGCAGAGACTCACGTACAGTTGGGGACACCCGATGGCTTCGCACGGCTGGCTGCGAGTCGGGCAGGGGGCTGTGATGGCGCCAGCCCGCCCCGGCTGCCCCCGGACCGTGCCCCGGGCGCGCAGCACAGAGAGCTTGGAAAAAATAAAACAATAAAAGAAAGACCCTGGTAGCACACTGCAAACGTAACACGGACAGAAGGAGCTCTGGAAGCCACGCAGCGGTGTTTCGGCATTCACTCCAAATTGAATATACAAAGGCAGTAGACTAATTTTTTTCCCCGGGATGACTCAAGTTAGGCACACCCCTCCCTGAAAACGTTCACCTATAGTTTACCAAACATTTGAGGTTTCTAATATAGTGCTTCAATGTTAATATTTATTATTCGTGTTTGCAGGAGAGCAGCTGGAAGCCCACCATGGCAGGAACCCCATATACACATAGGGTGAAACAGGAAAAGAGTTTGGTGTATAGGCATAGGATCATAGAATAATTTTGGTTGGAGAAGACCTTTAAAATCATTGAGTTCAACCATTAACGCAGCACTTCCAAGTCCACCACTAAACCATGTCCCTCAGCACCACGGCTACCAGTCTTTTAAATACCTCCAGGGATGGTATCTCCACCACTGCCCTGGGCAGCCTGTTCCAGTGCTTGATAACCCCTTCCGTGAAGAAATTTGTCCTAATACCCATCCTAAACCTCCCCTGGGGCAACTTGAGGCCATTTCCTCTTGTCCCATCACCTGTTCCGTGGGAGCAGAGACCGCCCCCCCCTCGCTCCCCCCTCCTGTCAGGGAGCTGTAGAGAGGAAGAAGGTCTCCCCTCAGCTCCTCTTCTCCAGGCTGA
>NW_009648255.1:2103694-2113038 GCF_000708025.1 Charadrius vociferus
GCTCTCCGGGCTCGGCCATCCAGCCCATTCTTTACCCAGTGAATAGCTGAGTACAGTGGCCAGCAGCCCAACTCGCAGGTAGCCCCAGTTTGCACAATCATGTGGCGCAGCAGCAGCAGGGTCCCAGCAGGCAGCCCTGGGGTGCGTGGGGCAAGGCTGGAGGAACCGGCCAGCGGGCAGCTCCAGCCTCACCCACCTCCTCAGCAGAAGGTGACAGCCGCACAGTGCCTCCCGGTCCCCGCTGCAGGAGGGCGCACCGCTTGCGGTCACACGCACCGCCTGCTGCAGCCGCATCTCCTGCTGGTGGCCCGGGTGTCGGAGATGGAATGAGCAAGAAAAGCAGCACAGAGCCCTCTTTACACACTCCCGTGCGCAGCGACAAGGGGCTAAACCAGACACTCTGAAGGAAAGGGAACACAGATTGCAAGTTAGATGCAATTATATGGGTTTGGGTTTTTTTTGCTGTTCTCTGAATATTTCATAGCCGACATATAATTTGTGCCATATCACCCCTAATCTCACTTAAGCGACGCATCTCCAAAATAATTAATGGCCCATTGAACTGATAAGCTTTCCAGAATTTGAAGCAGATTAACGTCAACAACAACAATACTTAACACTAGATTAACATCTAATCCAAGAATGCCTTATTTTGCATCCTCAAAGTTAACAGAAACAACTCTAATCGCACAGCTACTGATCTAAATGCTGCTGAAACAAGATGCTAGCAGTAATGTATTATCCACGTAGTTATGTTGTTGTTATTGGTAACTGGGGCTAGAAAAGCAAAACTCTAACAAGCTGTCTTTATGAGTTCTCCTCTATTGCTTAAAGCAGTAAACTGTTAGTATATAATAGAAGTTTTTATATATAACTATTAAAAAAGCCACAACATTTAGGTTATACCATACACGTGTACCCAAACCAACTCCAGGTATGTTTATGTTTCTACCAATCCCCTCCAGAGCGCTGGCACATACCAACTACAGACTAAGTTTGCAGAGAACACTCTCCTTTCCACAAAGAGCACAAAATAACAGAACCGATGCAGCCAGCGCTCGTCGGCAGCGCACTCCGAGTGATTTCATCCCCCGCTCTCGCCCTCGCATGGCTGCACGTTGCGGCAATCTGCTCTCGGAGGGGAAGCGGTCGCTCGCAAGAGCAGCTTTCCCCGTTCCTTCCCCTCCACGAGTCAGTACGTCTCCCCCCAGCGCAAACCTGGAGGGCTGGAATTGAGCAAGCTGCACGCCCCCTTCTCCTCTCGGCCAAAACCAACAGTCAGGAGTGCTCTTGTTACAACACTGGCACCAGCGTTGCTCATTCATTCAAGCCGAGGCGCTGGGAGCATTTATTAGGGGCCGGCTGCGTCTCGCTCGCAGTCTTGTCTCTGCCGAAGTCCGACATCGACTTCAGCGCCAGACAGCCCAGCTATTTTCAGGAAGCGGCTGGAGAATGCTGCCCCAAGAAATACTTTCTCTGCTTACGCTGTTCTGTGTTTTCAGGGCTTCTGTTTCTGTTCTGGATGCAGATGATGACTATGATCTCATGTATGTGAATCTGGATAATGAAATCGAAGGTCCAGTTCTTGGTACCGAGGAAAGTAAGTAGACTTAAACTAAACTTCTGTTAAGCACAGCATTGCGTTCTTTGTCGCTTAGCTCTTGTAAGTTATTATTACAAACATAATTATTTCTTTTCAGAGGAAGAAGCGTGTGCTTGAACCAGCAGATTATTACGGACAGCAAAGGCTAAAGCACTTGGATGCCTTGGAATTTGCTTTATACTCTTTATTTTTCAGTTTTCCTGCAAAAGACTGCCGATGACACTTAGTTTTAGAATTGCTATAATATACACTATTTTACTTTTTAATTTTGATATAGAGGGCAACACACTGACAGTCTAATGCATGTAAGCCTTGCACAGAGCCAGATTTTGTCAAATACTCCTCCTGTTTAAAAAATGTAAGTACAAAGGAACGGCAACATCTGTATCTTTCATTCCAGCTGTTTCGTGCGACTGCCAGCGAGAGCACACGGAGTGGGACAAGCTCTTCATCATGCTCGAGAACTCGCAGATGAAAGAGAACATGATGCTGCAGGCAATGGACGAGATGCTGAAGGTGGACCTGCAGACCCTAAAAGCAGAGCTGAGCCAGCTCACCACCAACCTCGCGGGCACCTTCGCCAGCACGGTCGAGAAAGTCACCTCCCACATCGTGTCACAGGTAGAGCAGGCACTCGTGAGGAACAGTGACCACGCGGAAGAAGCCAAGAGGCTTCACGAGTCTGAGCAAGGAAAGGTTCTGGAGCACGTTCTGCTGCTGAGCCACAACGTGTCCAGCAGGCTCGGGCAGCTGGAGAGCGCTTGGCTGAGGAGGTTTGAGGCGGAGTCTCAGGAGATGGGTTTGCAGCAGGAGAAATTCAGCCCCACCAGAGGAGACAATCTCATTTTGAACTCGCTGTGGAAAGAGCTACAGCAAACCAGAGCTGAACTGAAGGCATCGCAGAAATGGGCGGCTCAGCACCTACTGCCAGCAGGTAAGTTTACGTGCGCTGCGCTTTACTGGAGAGCTCTCTCTGGTGGGCCCGTCCAAACAGACACTCTATAAACACTCCTCTTCAGCGCCTTCCTCCGCATGCAACTCCAAAGCCATCTTAGGAACAGCACAGCAGCTTTGAGCAGTCTGTGCGTACAGGGAGGAAACCCATTAACTGTTCTCAAAAAAGAGGCGCTGAGCTTTTCAAACATGGGATCAAAGAAGGGTTTAATCAAAGTCCTCGCAGAGGGTAAGGCAGCCACCCAGCTAAGATCCCACCTCCTGCAGGCTCTCCCACATCAAAACAGTTGTCAGAGAGCCGTAAACATATTTTAAACACACCAATTTTGTTCTCTCACCTTTTACCTTCCCAGCTGGTAACTCCTACGAATACACACTAGTCACTGAGCTCCCCTGTTCTCTTCACACACACGTACCCACTCCCTCCTCCTCCTAAACTAAGGGCTGTCTCCTTCTCACCGACTCCAACTGCCCAAGAGCAGAGCTAGATCGGAGGACACGCTGCCGATCTCGATGAGCTGAGCACACTTCCCACGGCAGGGAGGGCACATTCACTGCATGCAACTGTCAGGGCAGAATATTTCCTCAAGCACAGAAAAATTAGCAACACTGTGGTATTGTTGTTTTGGGGTTTTTTTTTTTCCCCCCCTCCAAAATGTTTGCATTGGTCAGCAAGCGAGGTGGCCGTGGAAAGATGAGCTCATATCTCAGATTTAATGACAAGAAGGAACAAGTTTCAGGACAAGAGGAAATGGCCTCAAGTTGCTCCAAGGGAGGTTTAGATTGGATATCAGGAAAAAAGGTTTCAGTGAAAGGGTTGTCAAGCATTGTACCAGGCTGCCCAGGGCAGTGGTGGAGTCGCCATCCCTGGAGGGATTTAAAAGACATGTGGATATGGTGCTGAGGGACATGGTTTAGTGGTGGACTTGACAGTGCTGAGTTAATGGTCGGGCTTGATGATCTTGAAGGTCTCTTCCTATCAAAACAATTCTATGATTCTAAATTTCATGTCAGTTTTTCTGTGCATGGTCATACGACACCCAAAACGCAGCTACAGCAACTGGGGTACGGCAGGGCAGAGCCCCATCTATTTAAACTGTGGGTGCAAAATTGCTACATGCACAACATAACTACGTTGAATATAACTCTGCCTACCAGATAGCTATCACTGCGTGTCTCCTAAATGTTAACATGTTTTTAAACAACCATATTTTCCACAAACATAAGTTACTGCAGCTTAAAAACCCCACAGAAATCTGCACTCGCGGAATCCCGCGGGTGCGTGGGAATGGGCAGTTAGACCAGTCTCACCAGCGACCCTCAGCAGCACCACCAGCGTGAGCCCTGACGCAGGTGAGCAAGAAGGAGCACTTCTTGTAACGGCGTGAGCAAAGGCAACAGCTGACACAAGCCTGTTAGAATACAAACACAGCATAACAACAGTTTACATCAAAGCATTTCACAATCTAACATGAATCTATCCTTTCACGCAGGGCACGGATTCAGCTTTATAAGTAAATTGCTTTTACTCCTTCACTTCTCGCAACACTTTAATAGTCTTTGTGTACCGGGAGCAAATCTTGCAGCGTATTCCTTTTTTTCCCCCCAAACACATGAATCTTGCCTTCCAGAAAGCATGATCTCATCCTTTATCCCGCTCCTGTAACACGGCCAGCCCTGCAGCCAGCTACTCCGCGCTAGGTGAGAGTAAAAAACTCAATCAGCATTAAGGACCTTCATCTCATCAGTGGAAATCCGCATTATTTCCACTGATTCCTACGTGGTTTTATAGAAAATATTCTTTTTTTTTTAATTTAAAGGATACATTTTTCAGTACTTCCAGAGTCTCTCTCTGGAAATTTTTTATTTTTTTTTTTCAAGGGAATTTTTAGCAACTGACTTTAATTTCTCACATCTTGAATTACTGCCAGCCGTGCTCTTGAGGGATTTCCTAATCACACTTTTTGTTCTTCAGTGAGGCTGGTTTTAATTTTGTTTAGGCCTTGATAATAAAGCCTGAAAGCTTGCTAATTAAAAGCTTTTTCACAATATAGTGTTCCTAAGCAGCATTTTAAGGAGTACCCCCAGCAGTTGCTCGTTGCTCCTGCCCCTCCGCAAAAGGGCCAATGAAGAAATGTAAAATCTGCTCAAAGTGGAAAGGAAGCAGCCTATGGAAATAACACAGCAGCGCAATCCTGGAGGACACAAAGAGTCCTTCATTCACTGAAGCAGAAATTTCCACACACAGTTTAGACATTTTAGATCCTCCAGCTCGTTTAAACAGGAAATGAACCCACTTAATTGTAGAAGGGGGCTGCTTTCTCCCCCGTGTTGGTTGGAATATTCAGTTATATACGACTAGAGAACAGGACACAGAATACCAAGAGTGCCTTGCGTTTAGTGATCACCAGTTACTTTTCTAAGTTTCATAAATTTCTGTTAGTGCTTTTAACTAATCTAATTTCTATTATCAATATGTTGATTAATTGGAGATGGGAGATGAACGGTTTAAAAAAATATCTGTCGCCTTACACATTTCCCATGCTTAATCAGCGCACACGACAGTTACTGACCAAGAGCCCTAAAGGCAGAAAAGGGCGTCACTATAACATATAAAGACATCTCAGCGTGCTTCTGCCAACGCTCCCAGCGCTTGCTTTTCAGTAGCCCCTGTCCCCTTCCCCTCTGCTGCCCAGTTAGCCATGGGACAAGCGCAGGACACTGCCTAACTGGTGGTGACACAGCTACCCAGCGGCTCCGTTTCCGCAGTCGCAGCCATCTCGCACTACTGCCCCAGGAACGGCACGGAATCCAAACCTGCCCTTTGACAGATCGCTGAACTCATCCCCTCACTGTGACACTGCTGCGTGCATCACTCCGTACTGAAAAAGAACACGGAGGTTAAAACAAGACCTAAATGAAACAGAAAGAAAACTGCCCGACATAATTACCTAACGTAAAGTGCCAGTTTCTCTAGGTGACCCAGCAGAAGGGCAGCTTTCCCAGGAGGCACGTCAGAGCAGAAGGCACCTGCCCTGCACAGACCCTCGGGGAAGCCCAACTTCCCACGGCAAGCACCAGGGCAGACGGGCAGCACCAAGCCTAGATGTCACTTTGCACGGCACAGGATGACACAATACACTACTTCTGCAGTGAGGGAGGAGCCAAACCTTGTTCCTGCAGCCTGATTGGCCCCTAGACTCATGGCCATAGCGTTAGGGAAATTCATCCATCAGGTCTGACAGCTTCTTCAAAGCATCCTACATCCCATGGGATGAGCTGAGCTCTCAGCTCCCTTTGAGGAGCCCAGGAGCGAGCATACATCAAGGGTCCTGACTGTGCATGTACAAACAGACCAGTTTTGATTTACCTAATAATCTTTCTAACTTTTTCAGGGTGTGAAACAGCAATTCTATTCCCCATGCGTTCGAAAAAGATATTTGGGAGCGTCCACCCAACTGCTGGAATGACCCTTCACTCCTTTACTGCTTGTATCTGGATCAAGGTGACTGAGGCTTTGGACAAAACTATTGTCTTCTCCTACGGAACCAAGTTCAATCCATACGAAATCCAGCTTTATCTCAGCCGGGAGTCTGTAGTGCTTGTTGTTGGCGGTGACCAGCACAAGTTAGCTGCCAAAAATGTAGTTGTTCCTGGGAAGTGGATCCATGTCTGCGGCGCCTGGAGCTCAGAGAATGGATCCGCATCTCTGTGGGTGAAGGGAGAGCTCGCAGCCACTGCCTCAGACATTGCCGGCGCTCATACTGTTCCAGATGGAGGGATTTTGCAGATCGGTCAAGAAAAGAACGGCTGCTGCATTGGCGGTGGATTTGATGAAGCTTTAGCCTTCTCTGGAAAATTAACTGGCTTTAACATGTGGGACAGAGTGCTCAGCGCCAAAGAGATCGTAGCGCAGAGCGGAGAAGATGCATGCAATATCAGGGGCAACATCATTGGGTGGGGGGTGACAGAAGTGTTGCCGTATGGAGGAGCCCAGTACGTTTCTTAAATTCTGGCAAGGCAGTTTCTGAAGCAGAGAATGTATTTCACGAAAAGCTGAACGCCAATACGTACAAGCAACCAGAGCCGTAGGAGCCCGCGTCTCTGGAATTCCCAAGGAAGAGCAGCGTTGCAAGTTTACAAAATGAGGTACTATGGGGATGGGATTTGATTTCTGCCTGCTCTTTTGGCAAAACACTGAGAAAAAAAACCAACCAAACACAAACACATCAAGGCATGACATTGAAAAAGCTGTTCCTGAGGTCAGGCGACTGCTGTCTCTGTAGCAGAGTGATTTTCGATGTACGAGTGCCACTGTGGACGTTTCTGAGCTGAACGGTGCTCCTGGCATCCCTGCTGAAACAAACACGTTGGGTATCCAGCTGACCAGTCTCTGCGGAACAGACGTAAGGCTGCGCATCTTTCCGGCTCCTCCAGTCATTGGGGTTTATAGTGCTAATGTGAATTTTACAGAGGAACCACCTAAACCAAGAACTGTGTTGTTTATTAATCGTTGGTAGTAATTTGTAGACTATAACAAAACTAGCTCCTTGTTTAAAGCATTATTTATGCCACGGATTGACCTATCATATAAAAGTAATATTCCCCATCATAATCTGATGTTACATTTGGAGAACATGCAGCTGTATTATATTGTAAATTGACTTTGTAATAATTTTATTGAAATTATTTTTGTAAAGTTGTTCTGTAAATAAAGATACTTAACTAAAATGCTTCCACGCTTCTCATGAACTGAAACTCGGAAAGTAAGTACCAATTGGGAATTTTTCCATGTTTTGAACCACATAATTTTAGCTGCTAATAGAAAAATAACATAAATATCAACATCTCATACAGAAATGGAAATCCAAGCATTAGCCAGAGATGGCTTTAAAGGCCCATCATGATAACAATCCCTCTTGTGAACGCTGCCATATGCGAGGATCTGCCACTCGAGGAGTTTTCCCATATGGACATGGTCGATTGTACAGGAGAGGCGCTTTGACATGCTGACACACATGCGTTGACCTAAGGCCGTGCTAGCACGGCACTTGGCAGCTGAAGGAAGGATTGGGTTTGAGATATCCCCAAATAAAAACCAATTAGAACCCCATGCATAATACTGGCCATCCAAGAAGGACATACTCAGTTTTAAAATACATTTAGATATCCAAAGTAACCAACTTGTTTGATGGTAACAGGAGGTTTGTGCAAGGCAGAACTGATGGCAGCGGCTTTCTTCTCTCACGCTTATCCAAAATCCAATAAAACACAGGGCTGGATGTAGCACATAAGAAGTGGAAGCAGAGAGCCAGGACACTGGTGGTGATTTGCATGTAGAAAACCGAGCAGAAGTAGACAGTGATGAATAGTTATTCTCTGGATATGTAACCACTTATGACAAGAACGATTATTCACTACCTGTTGAAGCCTCTGAACAAGTTATCGTGGAGAACATCTTACTCAAAGCGATTCTTATTTCCACTGAAAGCAGCCCACCCTTCTGCTCTATTCACGTTTCTCTTTCTTATTCTCTACAGATGTCCTAAGACCGCACTTTGCAAAGTTTCTTGACATGTTGCTGCTATGCTTATTCCCGAATACGACGCAGCTACCAGATCCTTCCTTCCACGATACAAAAGTAGTAAGAAAAAGCTATGACAGGGTAATTTCTATTTTACCGTGCCATTCAAGGGGGTTGTACTTCATACCTAAAGTTATGTGATCTGCTCCAAAGTTTTGGTAATACTGTTCATCCAAGGTAAAAATAACTGCTCCAATTGCTGGAATTTCTCCTATTACCCTGCAATAAAAATGTATCTAAATTATAAATACTTACTACTAAGTACGACAAAAATCCCTTACTAAGTAGTATCTGCAAATAACCTTAACTTCAGAACAATGAAAGATTACCTCTGTTCATCTGCTCTCAGCCAGAAAACAGATCTTCAGAGTCAAGAAAAACACTTGAGGTCCCAACATTGTGCAAGGGCAAAACCACTCTCAAATCCTCTTTCCATTCAGTGCCCTCCATTAAATGAAAACAAATGTCTGTGAAAAGGAGCAGAATAAGAAAAATCCTCTAAAAGATTACCAGAAGCCCTTTCTGGCTGCTTTTCTTACCATACCTCATACCTGCAATGCTTTGTCTTGGAAGTAGCCTTTCCCTATCTCTGTTCTGGTTTGGCAGATGACCAAACGCAAAGCCAGTCCTTTCATTCTCACTGACTCAGCTGGAAAACTCTCCTCTTTCCAATTCCTTGGCTCTTACTTTATCACCTCTGCAGACCAGCAAAGCTTTCCCACAGTCTAGTCCCCTTCTGCCCAGCATCACAAGCCACCTCCATCAGCACGCTTCTCTCTTTTCTTACTAGCTTAACTATATTTTTCTTTGTCAACAGTTACTTTGCCTGTTTGGAAAACACCAAGTAAATAGTATTTTGGGGGAGTCTGGGCTCCAAATATTGAAAAGCAACTGTGACCCTGCTCTTGCGCTGCAAACGTAGAAATGGAGGAGCAACACAAAACATGCCTGCCTGGAGTATGTTGCAGACCCCAGTTCTGCCCTCAGAGAAGCCTCTGCGGAATGCAACATCCACATCCCTTGCCTGAACTCCTCTGGAAGGTGAAGCAGCCACGGGACTCTTAGATTATGGCAACGACTGCCAGGTAGTTTTGCTGCAGTCCCCTGGAAACGGGAATAAATCTGCCTGATCCCGTACGCTGATGGAAGGTGTCAGCACAGGGCCCGTCAGCATCGCGGGCACGGTACGGACATCTACATGTT
>NW_009648255.1:2113074-2117268 GCF_000708025.1 Charadrius vociferus
TGCAGCCAAACAGTTGCCCCAAGTAATCAAAAAATCCAGTTAGCTCTCAAACACTCGCAGGCAACGGGCCAAAGTCTACTATCAGTCTCAGCGGTGCCACGAGGCTGAGCCCCGTCCGCGCAGCACGCGAACAAGGCCCTTTGTCTCCCCCCTGCTTCGTCAATCCATCCCGAGCAGCTTATCCTCTTGCTTCCCTTCTCCCTTCAGCAAACACTCAGTCTTTAAGCGTGGTTCTTAGCCTGCTGCAAACCAACCTTTTCATGCCTGAAACACAAACTACGTACAGTGCAATTAAGCCACTACGCAAAATGGAGCGCTTTGCCTATTCAGAGTGCCCTCTTCCAGTCTGGAATTTCCAAATCTGATGTCCACAGCAACATCTGCTGGTAGAATAACACAAATACACAAACCCAAGAGGAACAGTCACGATGAAACCTTCAATTATGGATATTAATCACTTTTCCTAACGTTATGACTACAACAAAACCCTGTTTCACTTTATTTCTTTCTATTAATAGCACTGCATCACAAGTGGTAATGCACTATGTTAACTCATAAATACTAATGTCACAAGTCTTAAAAGAATTATCCATGTCACTTTGTAAGTTGTTAGTAATATTCTGTTCTTGGACTCTACTCAATTAGTATTATCACATAGCTCATACATATTTATCACATTTATCACACATTTGTCCTTAAACAAAGCAGACGAATATGCAAACTCTTACCATAATGTCTTAACAACAAAATTACTTTCTAGCTTAGCTATCCCTCCCCCTAAAAATAACTACACTCCATTTATATTTTTTTAATAAATAAGGAATGCACACATTTAATTTGAGGGCTTAACATCTTCATAACAATGTTCTTGGAATAATTAGACAGTTATTGCTACTTACTGCTATTACCCATACTTGAAGAAACGCAAACAGTGATTTTACTACTGCAGTAGCACTGAATTGCAACAAATACTGTGAACTTTACTGCTTCAACTAAATTGGACTTCCTTTTGTAGAGGTATGAATATTTTTGGCTTTTTAAACCACAAAAGCAACATGTACAGCGTTTAGTAACAATATTCTAGGTAAAGCTAATAACGTAGGCAAAATTAAAGAACAACTACAAAGCTTTTATATCTTACATCTGACTATTTTGCCACAGAATGGGATCCATTTCATCCCCATTTGTACCTTGGAGTATTGCCAGTGATGCTAATAGAAAGGATAAGAGCCCAGTGACTAGTGTCTTATATCATGGCTTATAACTTGAGGTCCATTAGTACGGTATACTAACAAGTACAGATGTATTTCCTGCCCTATGGGTCACCCAATCTATAATGAAACCTCCACAGGCAACAAGGTTCAGTAAATTCATCTGTTCTTGAAAGGTCTTCCTTGATATAGTCTGTTATTAGATCATGTCTAACATGTTTTGTCACATGTTTATAGATACGTCCATATGTATGCTTTATGCATACATGCCTCCTACAGGTTTTTACGTATGTGTGTGTTCGTACATATGCCTGATACCGCCTACCTGCTCTAACGGTGGGCACGCTGCAGGGCTCAAGCCAACGCCTCGGGGTGTTCATACCTTGAAGGACACTTTTGACAATGGTGTCTGTGTGATCAGCCAGCAGATCCGCTTTAGCGATTGCAGCCAGGGATAGATAACTGGACATGTTTCTGCACAGTTCCTTATTGCCCCTCTGAAGAAATTTCACCGCCACTGGGACAGCTAAGGCCATTACTGGAGGTCGATTGTAATTCTGTAAACACATGAAAGACCACTGAAAAAGAAGCAGCTGAAAAAAATTCTCATGCTGATCAGAGTTTAAAAAAAAAAAACAAAACAAAAAACCCAAACCACACACAAAAATCAAGACAACAGGAAAAAACAAACATATCAAGGAAGGTTATGTTTTGGTAACACCACTGAAGGCAGTCTTCAACGAAAGGGCAAGTAAGGAAATTTAGAAGTACTGCACCAGGAGATGCTAATAACACACCTATTTTTATCTTCTGCAAGAGGAGAAAACATGATACTAAGCGCACGAGTTAAAAGTTAACTGCTGTAACATTTCTAACAAGACATTTTGCGTTCGGTGCTCTCAGAGGAGTCAGCACAAGCAGTACCCATCATCCACACAGAGTGGGTAATTTTCATCCCGAAGCGCGGGAAACACCTCGGAGCAGTCACTCGCGCTGTTGGCTGGTACTTATTGCTCCCTGCAGGAAGGGCCACATCACTGCCTCTCAGTCCTGCATCCCGGGATCTGCCCCACTCCACCACCCAGCCCCGAGCGGGGCAGCCCAAGGTGCAGGCACAGAGGCAAGGCTCAGGGAAGCTCAGTTTCAAGCCTGGGGAAACCTTCCCCAGCACAGGTCACAGCTTCCCTCATCTAAACCCAAGCGTGTTACTACTCAAAAGTTTTTGTGCTGGCAGAGACCATGTGAAGAAACAGCCCGTCTATTCCCAGAACAGGATCTCACGCTAAGCCGCTGGGACTAAATCAAAGGCAAACTGGTCAAATGAGGAAAAGAGTACGCATGAGTACTGGGAGACCTGCTCACAGGGTAATAGAATCGTAGAATGGTTGAGGTTGGAAGGAACCTTGAAGATCACACAGTTCCACCCCCCTGCCCTGGGCAGGGCCACCTCCCCCCAGCCCAGGTTGCTCCAAGCCCCGTCCAACCTGGCCTTGAACACCTCCAGGGATGGGGCAGCCACAGCTTCTCAGGGCAACCTGCCCCAGGGGCTCACCACACTCAAAGTGAGAAGTTTCTTCCTCAGATCTCATCTCAATCTCCCCTCTTCCAGTTTGAAGCCATTCCCCCTCACCTTATCATTACATGCCCTTGGAAAAAGTCCTTCCCCAGGTCTCCTACAGGAACTGGAAGGCAGTAATAAGGTCTCCCCAGAGCCTTCTCTTCTCCAGGCTGAACAAACCCAATTCCCTCAGCCTGTCCTCATAGAATATATGCTTTCAGTACAACAGCTTTAGTACTGATCATCAGTTTTCCTCTAATAATAATTTAGATTTCCTTTCTTGATGTCCCTGCTCATTGCAGGGGGGTTTGGACTAGGTGACCTTTAAAGGCCCCTTCCAACACAAACTGTTCTATGATTCTTAAACTCCAGTCAATTTTTCTGAACATTGGGGTCAATGGAAATTTTTCAAGGCAGCTAACTTCTGTCCTCAAAATGGCACCAAGCTTCAGCGATCTCACGGCTATCTGCACGTGTACTTCAGTTTTGACATTAAGGTCAGAAAAGGTTTTCTGCAACTATTTGTATACGTGCGATTGTGTGCACAGACTATACACAGCTATTGCCCATTAAGTTCCCATACCTAACTGCCCTTGAAACCAGTAGGAAAAGTTTATGTGTAACTGAGGACCTGCATTCTTTCTGGAGCCTCCTTAATCAGTGCTTTTCTCTCATCTTCACTCAGTTTTGAACATCTCTTTGAAACTGGAGTACGTCACTGTTTTTGAAAATAATCCTGCAATATGATTATATTTAATTAGCATCTGAAATCCCAGGCAGCCACTGGGACCCAGATGTTTCAGAAAGCAACAAAATAGTGCAAAGAAAGGCAGTCCAGACTTAACACATGCTCGTTCTGGACCAGCACTGAAAAAAAAAAAAATTAGACCTGAAAAAAAACAAACTTCTTGTTCCATATACCCTGCTAGGTTGCCTCCTAGGCCAGCTCTGCCTCCATCAGCAGTAACTGCCTTTGCCATTAGCCTCACGGAGAGCAGGACTCACCCTAATTACGGCCGTATTGTGCTACTCAGTGAATGCAAGAGCCCAGTTTAACCCGCTATGAGGATTTTTCCTTGCAACAGAGACCTGCCTGCAGCCGCGCCGGGACAGTGCCTTTCTGCCAGCCCCTAAGGAAGAAGGGGCTGCGCAACTCCTAGGTGTCAAGATAGCTCATCGTGGCAACTGCCATATGACCAAAAGCTGCGTCTTTAATGAGAAAAGCCCTTAAAGTGAACCGAGCTTTATGCAGCAGCATGTTTAAATCATCATAATGCCTCATTATATTTGGCTGAGAGGCACTACTGAGTAGGAGCCAAATTCTGCCTCCAAGTTATACTCTGGGACTCCACGCAGAAAGAACGGGAAGATAAGGTTTGGCCCTCAGACTATGATTTCAAACATCTAAGAAAATTCCAAAGAATG
>NW_009648255.1:2117313-2143558 GCF_000708025.1 Charadrius vociferus
GTTTGAATTCAGATGGAAAGGAGAAAGGTTTCATTTGTTCCATTATAAATATCAGAGCATGAATGCACACTTATGAAAATGCGAAGGTGACAATGAAAAGCAGATTTCAATAATATGATACAATGATGTTTGCAAACCTAGGGGACCTCCCTGCTGCTAATATCAACAGAAACATGCTGTGAGATTCAACCCAGCTGTCAGATATTCATTACTACTTCAACTATCCCTCACGTATTGTATAAAACCTCATTTTATGCCTTCTTTTTTTTTTTTTTATGCAAAGGATCTTGTTGATAATAGCTCTGTTTCAGGGAGCAGTAAATGTACTTTCATAACTTGCTCATTTCATTTCAGTGAACTCCTTTCTTGAAGCAATCTGCACCGCAATCCCTAAACCATCTGGACACGAGCTAGCTTGATTTAGGCACGCAGTTGCCAACAGCACAACCCAAAAGCTTAGATAAGCCATTGCACACTTTAGTCTTCTCATGAAATACGATTTCTAAAGTACCGCAAAGACAAAATATGATTTTACAATGTACAGCCTCTCATCAGGAAAGTTTAGGCTGTAGTCTACTGGTATCCAAATCCAGTTAACTGTCTCACCTCCAGGGACACAAGACGGAGCAGGAGATGAGGCAACACCTCCAGGAACACGTTGCCTATCAGCCAACGTGGTCCCTGCCAAAGCCCTCAGTCACAGAGGGAGGCAGAGGGAACACAACCAACCCCCTGATATACCACTGACCTTCATCGACGTGTCGCTGTGCCCCACGCTGGGGTGCAGCTTATGGATCACGGCTCGGGGATGCCAGCGCAGTGCAGAAGAAATCTTCCTAAGCCTCATCCACAGCCTTGACCAAAGGTCTGGCTAGAATAAACCTCTACGCTTCCCAAACCAAAATAGGCAAGAACCTAGGCTTCAGAAAAAGAGATTTTTTCCTTCCTTTCATATTTTGCTATAATATACTTTTTTGTGCCTCTTCAGAGTGACAGACCAGGGATAAACAGAACTGACTATTGTAAAGTAAAATTTAATTGACACAAATTCAGCACTGATTTTTTATTTATTTTTTTTTAAAACTCATTATTTCTTTTGGATTTTAAAGACTTTCAGCCAAACTAGATGAGGAATCTCAACAAGTCTATGGAACAACATATTGGTACAAGGGGCTAATAGTACCTTTCATGGGACACTGACATACTTGTGCCACCGTCGCTTGAATTTTTATAATGAAAGAACAAAAAAAAAAAAACCCTCTCATCTGATTTAAGAGGCAGAGGTAAAGGCGGCAGCTAGGAAACAGCAGACGTATTGCAAATAGCAACTGTTTCTCCATGTGACATGGGATGGGTTCCCACGAATCGTACCCACAGCTGAAACTCTGGAAAAAAATCCCGATTTCTGCTTCCAGTTAGATAACTGTGCACGTAGGTTTCCCTGTGGGTCTCTCCAGTGTATTATATCGCTTTCCCAACAAGGAACGATATTGTGCCTGCAGTCCTGGCTAAAAAAAACAAACCACCCAAACTCAAGACCCCCAAACAAAAAACCACCCCCAAACTCACCCTGATTTAATACCACTTTGCCCCTTCCTCCTCCTTTAAATGGCTTTTTGCCCTCGGCGTATTTTCTTGGAAACATCTGAATAGCCCATTCCTACCCCCAAAATGCTGCTGTATGCCAAAATGTCTTCTTTTTAGTCTTGCATTCATAGGGAGTGATAGTTCATAGACTACTGAGTTCAAATAGGACCCAATTCCAGCTGTTCTTCTAGCAAACGTTTTTGGGACCTAAATACCTTTTCCATCTTGTTGTTGCTGCCTCCAACATTTACTAAAATATTCTAAGAAATTATTCCAACGCTCCTGGTGAAAGCATAACTTCTTTCTAGTCCCTTAAATACAATAGTAGCAATCAGATTTTAGTTCAGAAGTCAGTTTTCTGTGTTGTATCTGGACCCAGCTTTTAGAAACAAAACATTACGGGAGATTCTCCTTACTGACAGCATATCTAATGACCTACATTTTGTATCATTAAAATCTCTTTGGCATTTTGTTGCCTTCCAGAATGATTTGAAAAAATAACCTCTTCCCTCATACTAAGTGCTTTCAAATGAATCTTTCTCTAACCACAGAAAATGATAGCCCTATGTCTTCCACTTTAATACTTACATAAAATGCAAATACTTAGAATTAATGAAGAATTAATGAAATCTGGCACTAAACAGCCAAGACACTTCTAAAGATACGGATGCTACCAAAACTTTTGATTCACTGCAACGGATGCCATATACATGTAATAATGCACATTAACATTTGGGGCCATATTCTTGGTTTTAAACAAATGCAACCACTCCCACGCGTCCTCAGAAAACAGAAGTACAACTGCATTTTAAAAGAGAAACCCAATAACAGGCAATGAACGCATTACACTCCCTTGCTTTCAGCGAGTCTTACCTGCAAGATACAGCTCATGATATCAGATGCAATTTTTGCATGTGGTGTATCCTCATCTTTTCCTGAAGGCTTCAGGTTGTGCTCTAGACACGACTCCCAGAGCGCCACGAGGGCTTTCCCGTGCTTTTCTATGGACGCCGTCTCCCTGATGGCCGTGGTGATGCGAGTGATGCAGATTTCCACCACGGCCTGGTCATTGTCATTGGTCTGGTAGTCCTAGTTCAAACAGAAAGACATTTGCCAATGAATGCCCATCCTTTTCAAAGACCCCACAAAATTAGCCTGAAGACATGAAGTTTTTGTAACTGTCCAGTGTCCACTTTCTCACTTCCACCTTTACAACGAACATTTAGTGTCATTTAACACAGAAATTTGTCGTCCCATCGACAATTCACTGTCTCAGGTCTTAATTCTCGTTATTGTAACGGTATGGATTACGTTATCAAATGATTTTTAGTAGTCTGTCTTGAAGCATGGCCGCCTTGACCAGGGATTGCAGCCACACACCTTCGACCCACTCGCACAGCTCACTTCTCCCATACCCCTCCTAAAACTGAAACTGGAATTGTTATAGCCACAATACATAGAGCCAAATACAGGGTCCCGAATATTTCACATCATGGCAACTCCCTGATGTAAACACAGTTAGTTTCAATTAGTATCAATGTAACATGAATAAAAGTTAACGAAACAGGCTTTCTCACAAAATCCTGTAATCCCCTGTAATCACCGACCCAGATGCCACATGGATATGAAACAGCAGCGCTTTGCCATAACGTAGAAGACCCAAAATACACAATCACTGTCCCTTGGTCTAACTATGCTATTCCACCCAAAAAAAGTAATGAAGAGAAAAGGCAGACTGAAGTATTAATCTAAAGTGATCATTTTTGCCAGATAAAGCACGGTCATTTTTAAGGGGCTGGAGCCAAGTTCAGCAGCAGCTTGCAGAAGTGCAGCTCCAGGGTCAGTTCTGAGGGCTCTGCGCTGCAGCGCAGCATGAAGGTAGAAGGCGGCAGATTGAGATGAAATCTGAGGAAGAAATCCTTGGCTGTGCGGGTGGTGAGCCCCTGGTGCAGGTTGCCCCGAGAAGCTGTGGCTGCCCCATCCCTGGAGGTGTTCAAGGCCAGGTTGGACGGGGCTTGGAGCAACCTGGGCTGGGGGGAGGTGGCCCTGCCCAGGGCAGGGGGTGGCACTGGGGGGGCTTTGAGGTCCCTTCCAACCTCAACCATTCTGCGATTCTATGATGCTACGACAGCCTATCACAGGCAGAAGCCACGACGTTCGGGTCAGTCTCAAAGCAGTGCTCTGCCTTTATTCACCGCCAGCCCTCTGCAAGCTTTGCTTGGTGCGACAGAAAACCCATGCACTTATTAAAAAAAGAAAACACTCTTTTGTATAAGATTACCTATTGATAGAGGCAAACAAGTTAACAGCTGCTGGCTGGGACGGCACAAGAGCAAAGCCCTGGCGAGCGCCGCGGTCGCTGGCTGTGCATGGATGCGGAGAGCAGAGGGGACCTGTCCGCACTGCCGTGAAACTCCTCACATTTGGGGAAAACACTTCTGCACCCTCCTGCCAAATCCAGACTGCTCGGGCAGCGCTGGAGCAGCTCCCTGATCTCCGGAGCCCTCTGGTGGGAATCGCCGCTCAGCAGCTCGGTCGGGGATGGTGAAGCTCTGCAGATGCTTGAGCTGCTTTATGCAGACTGGGGGGTTGGTACAAACATTTTGTAGCAAATTCAGATATGTTCTTTCAAAAAGTATATTAGGGAGAATCTGTGTAAAATTCCCGATAATCTACAGTTAGGGCAGTCAAAGTACATCACAAAGAGCAGAGGCAACGGCCAAAATAACTCGATTAATGTTCCGAAAGACTGTGCAGACGTAATTGCTGTCAAAGAAACGGGCAAAGAGAAGAGGCAGGGAACAGCGGCTGCCCTGATGGATGAGTCAGTTCTTGTTGCAACCGGCAACACTGTGATCAATGCTCTGAGAGTCAGAGGTTCACACGTTGCCAAAACTGATTTCTAAAAGCACATGCTATATGAAATGCAAGAAAAGCGCTGTTGTGAGAACATGTACATGTTGCTAATTGAATAACCTAAGGCTCAAAAAAGATTTTCCTTTCCCTTCAGCAGGCTGGAAACACAAAGGATAAAGAGCTTTTATTTATTTTTTTTTTGGACAGCACTTTTAAAGAGTTTCCCAAAATCCGTGAGCCTACCATCATTCAGAACACTTTCTGCTGCAAACAGAATATACACTATACACACAGCGTACCTGTAACCTCCTGTTAATCTTTAATATGCCTCAAATAACTATTCAATAAAAAATTATGATAAAGTTGAACTTGAAATACCTTTAAAGAAAATCCAGCTAGTGGGAACTGGATTTGGTTAGCACATTTTTAAATCTTACACTTTGCTCAGCAGTCTTGAGTTTTGTTTAGAAACTTAAGTTTTCTATGTCCCTGTCTTTAATATTTTATTTACACAACATTTAATCTCATGAAAAATTATTAAAGGACAGCGTTTCACTTACCGCGGATGAACTAATTATTCTTATTTGCTCAAGAGCTTCCGAGAGGCTTCCTTCGATTTCAGCATCCTCTAAGGAGAAAAGATCCCCTGCACGTGAAAGGTCCTTTTGTGCCAAAACCAGCCCAAACAGATGATGCATGGCTGCATTCACTGCCGCTCAGCCCGACCTCTGCATGCACCATGCGCGTGAGTGACTCAGATGAGGACAGAATGGAAACAATCCTGGGGACTAGTGATCAATTTAATATGAAGAATAAATCTGGGGCACATTTCAAGGCTTCCTTGGCCCCAATCTAAAAGAAAAAAAATAAAGTGGGGGGAAATTAGCAAATGCATTGACTGTCATATTCCAGTTTAGCAAAGATTTTTAAATGGTATATGCAAGCAGCATACAGGATCCCGTGATCCAGGATGTCCTTAAGCATGTACCATGAGCTGCATGTTGAACATGTTGAAGGACCTTTTGCCCTCAAACACTAAATAGCTTAAAATCAGCTAAAGAATACCTAACTTTTAATAAATAAAAGCAAGGGTGCTGTTTTGGGTTTTTTTTTCTCCATTTCAGTGCATATCACCTGAGCAGGATGGTGACCAGACTAACTGATAAGCATTACAAACCACCTTTCCGTGGTCAGGAGCGGAGCTAGAGGAGGCAGGTGAAGCCACTTCATTTGTTTTCTGGGTTGTTGTGCCTTGACTCCAGAAATACACTATTAGCAAGATTGAGAAGATAACGATTTTTGTTTAGAAAAACAGTCAGTTTTGTTGCCAAAATGATCCCTGCGGTCTTTTCAACTCATGTAAAACAAACATTTGGCTGAGCTGAAACTATGCACTTCTCCCTGGCTGGGGAATGTAACAGGAGCCGAGCCAAGTGGGGCCAGGCTCGGCACCATGCGCTCGTGAAAGAGGACAGTCCTGCACTTGTGCCCCAAAACTCTCATGGTTTAAAACATCCACAGAGGAGACATTTGCCTTAATGATAGGAGAAGTTTGGTTTTTTCCACATTTCGGGAGTGCTATTCGTTATTCCAAGACCTCCAGGGCTTGCCTTGTGCAGATGGGTCCCCTCTGCTCATACACCTTTGAAGCGAGGGTCTTCATGGCCAACCTCACCGCACATGAGAAAGGGACTAACAGCACAGGGGCCTTCGAGCCTAGAACATCCCACAGGGCTTGGACACCCTCCTTGGATTTCACCAAGGCAGGTACAAGTCCATACAGGCAGAAAATTGAGTCATTTGAGGCCTTACCAGTAGGAACAGGACAAGAACAGTCCATCTTCCCTCAGCTCTTGATTGTACTGCACTTCTTCCATCCTTTCCCACCAACACTGTTCACAACGACAAAGAAAACCCAGCAAGCCACAATTCCTCAGCCCCAAAGAACACCTCTAAGCACGGGGGCCTCCACGGGCTGCTAGCACTTCAGGCAGAGCTGCGAGGGAAGCGGGGCGGTGGAAGACTCTGCTGTTTGGAACCCTACTGAGAAAAGGGCGAACCACAGAGAGGACTTTCACCAGCACTCATAGCCACCACGCTGAGCTTCTGCCAACCAAAGGGCACACAGAGACACATAGCGCCATGGCCCTGCATAAGCTCAGATACACATGAAAGGAGAGGTTAGAAAAGGGAATGAACGCCTCTGTGCCCCGGGGAAGCTGCTGCACAGCTCAACAACCTCACTCCAAACAAGCTCTGCCCCACGGGCACTTCAAGCTCCCCTTAGCTTTAACTGCATCTGTGTTGGCCATCTTTTAGTACACAAGCAGTCACTCTCACTACTTCAACACCAGCATCTTCCACATCATCAATATCTTCTCCATAATGAAGCGTGTGGAGATAAATACAGCATCATACAGAGAAACTGTGGAGTAGGCTGCTGTTAGTGGCTGTTTTCTGAATCAAAAAGCCTTTCTGAATTCATAGGATCATAGACTTACGGAATGGTTTGGGTTGGAAGGGACCTTAAAGATCATCCAGTGCCACCCCCTGCCCTGGGCAGGGACACCTCCCCCCAGCCCAGGTTGCTCCAAGCCCCGTCCAACCTGGCCTTGAACACCTCCAGGGATGGGGCTTCAAACTGAAGTAAATGTAAAGGATAAACATGTAATATACCTATATCTCTCTCCTTTACATCTAGGTATGCAACAATATAAAACTTTCAGCTTAGCCACTAGTGGCTGTCTTTGCAGGAACACAGCAGATACATGACTAACTAGCTGACAAAATTGGCCATTAAGGTAGGCATACACTAAATACGACATTCATTAATTCAAGAGTTTGAGTTAGCTTCAAATGTTACACACTGAAAAGCAGTTGCGAGAACCGGATCAGTCTGCCTTTGTTTGTGCACATTGCTTAAATGACCTAGTCTGCATTTCCCATGAGTAAAATTTCCCTCTAGCTTTATATAGAGGAAAGAGAAATGTCTGAGAAGAGACAGAGAAAGAGAAATGACATAATAAATGACATAATGAAAGAGAAATGACATAATTAGCTGAAGTAAAATACAGGAGAAAAGGGAATCTTAGGAAAAAAATAGGCTATTTGTAATCCGAACAGAGTGAAGATGCTGGGTAAGCGTGACGAATTAACGCTTCAAACACGTCCACATTTTCCATACAGGCTTGCATTAGATGAAGCCGGTATAGCAGTGTGCGGCCACGCTCACCCCGATGGCCCGTGCCAAGCGGGGCAGGCAGAGAGCTCCCGCCCGCTGGAGCATGTGGTGGCCTGCAGGAAGCTCTGTGCAGATCCGTTTCTAACCCAGGTGTTGCTTGACATGAGAACATGTATTAAAATACAAACATTATGTCACAAAAAAAACTTTCCCTCTGTCTTCACTTATTCATCTAATACAGAATATTTACTGGTTTGGGGGCTAGGAAGAGATCTACCAAGCACGTGTTCCAGATGGCCCACGTGGCTTCACAGCAGCTCCTCTAGGTTCTGCTCTTGACTTGATGAACAAAGTACTACATTGTCGAAAACCAGATCCCTTATAATTATTATTTGAGATACAGAATGTCCTTAACCCCTGTTACTCTTATGCTATTTTTCAGGAGAAATAAAAATAAAGGCAAAACATCAAATAAGGGACAAACCCAATGCAAAACACTAAGAACCTTCTTGGAATAACTCAAAGAAATAATCTCTATTTTAATAGCATAGCACCTCACACTTCATCTGCCATAAGCCCGATGTAAGGGTGTGGTTTTGTGTTTTGTTTTTTTTTTAATTTTCCCAAATCTATAAATATCCTTGCACAGGACTTTTAGTTTGATTATTTGCAACAAGATGGAAGCGGCAAAGAGCTAATAAGATTGCAAACTGAAGCGCAACAGGCTGGATCCTCCTGACAATGGCCATGGCATAAATCACCCATCACCGAACTGAAGGGGACGGTGTAAGCCGGGAGGAGATTGGGCCCATCGCACTCATACTCAGCAATTCTCCAATTCTAAAAGAAAAGTCCAAAAACTCGCAGACGCAAACTGATTTTTTTTTTTTTTTTTTTTACCTGTTTGCGATTCCACAACCTCATCCTCAACGGTGGGCGCAGGCGCACAGCTCGTGTTCTCGCGAAGGAAGCCCGACGGCTCGCTGTGCTCTCCCGCCACCCCAGGCAGCCCAAAGGGCACGGCAAGCGCCACCACGCCGGGGAAGCGGGTGGCGAGCAGTGAACCTGAAGCTGTTAATTGCAGTGCCAGGAGTAAAGCATCTCAGGAATGCAGACTAAAGCAGCCTAAAAGTTACCAATGGCTCCCGTCAGGTGACCAAAGGAACCTAAACGCAGAGAGGCCTTATCTCTGAATGAACCGCTATGTTTCTAGGACAAAATACAACGCCTACTCCACTTCAGGGCAGTTGTTTTTAATAGAGAAAACAGAACTCTCTGTGTTAGTGGAAAGCTATCCTTCCCCGGGAAGAAGGTAAAAAAAAAACAAACCCTCAGCAAGCTCACAGTGTTTGAAAGAAAAAGAGCGAGTGAACAAACTTGCTACAGAAGAGATTTTCTGTCCGAAGGAATAAATGCGATCATTCTGTAACACTTTACATGAATACAAAAGAGGGTCTGAAGTTTGCTTTGGCTTTTAACATTACTCTCCTAAGTAGCACAGCAAAATCTGCACACATAACTCAGAAAAACGCTCCAGGAACGAAGATCCATTTGAACCCTGCCTTTGATCAGCTGCGCCGAAACACAGCAGCCCCTTCTTGGCCTTCTGCAGATGATATTCTACTCGACGTGCTTCTGCAGAAGAACTGTTTCTCAGAAAGGCCCTGTTCCCCACCTGATGAACAGACACTTTTATGTAAGTTTTATAGACAACACCAAGGACAATACAGAAAAACATTGACTTACTATAAGCTGTTCGCAATGGAATTACAGCAAATCTTCTTAATACTTACATCACATAACAGTGCTGAAAATACTTTTCTTGCATAGGTCTTAAAAGGAGAGAATTGTCCCCTAAGCATCTCCTTGCTCACTACAAGATGGTAGTGTTTCCTACTAATAGGTAGCTGGCACTGAGGAAAAGGAAAAACATACTACATGTGTCTTCTCAAATGTCATTTTTTAAATTGCTTTTTGCAAAAAGGGTCAGATTGAACGATAGAATTGCTTCAGAATATGGTTCCTGAGGTGTCTCATCACCCTGACTCCACATCACCTGTGGGCACATTCTCATTCGGATAGGACAGAGATTACTGCCTCTGCCAGATCAGTGTCGGCGACAGAGCAGCGTATATTCGTGTCCCATGTACACAAGCAATGGAAAACAGGCAAAGGGTCTTGCCAGAGTTGGCACACTCTGCGTGGCCCCCGTCGGCACAGTCCGGGGGGTTCGCAGCAGGGATCCATACCTTCCTACACTCCAAACCTGGGAAACAAAGCAGTGACTCCAGCTCTTGTAACGAACTCCAAGTCATCATTATGCAGGGAAAAAAAAGACTCAGCTTATAACACAGGCCGTTTCCACTGGTTCACAGTGCAGTCCCACATCTGATTCAAAGTTTTGATTCTGATATTCAACACCCAGTCTCCCTTTTCATGACAAGCTGAAAGAGTCATGCGTTCCCCGGGACCTTGAAGCTGTTCCCTCCAAGGTGAGTCTCTCCACTTGCTAGAGGCACAGCATTCTTACCAAAGCTCCTTATCAGAAGCGATCAGAATAAAAGCTAGCCTGACAGGTTTCAGAGCTTGAAGCAATTGAATTGGTCTGTTTGCAAAATAATTCCCCCAATAATAGAAGATTAACGATAAAAATTCCATGTAAAAGGGCAGTTGGACCTAAGGGCATCCAAAAGCCAATTGAACTTTGAGCTAAAAGGCTGAGTCTTACAGTTTTATCGGGAACTCAGATTCTGCAGAATGACATTAGAAGGACAAGAAAAAACTCTCTTAAATCAAAGAGGAAGGGGAGAGGATAAAAAATTTTAAATTTACAGGGAAGGAAGTTCTACAAGAAATTATTCTAATTTCTTTAACTTTCAAAAGACTTGAAATGTAAGTATGGTTCCTTGCTTTTACCAGATGGTGCTATCCCACTGAAAACAAAACCTCCAAAGAACTGTGCAATAATATTGCTGATCAAGTTCCAGGCTAAGCAACATAAATCGAGAAAACCCTCACTCTATTTAAGGAATTTTAGGAAACGCAGACCACCTAGAGTTCATGTTAAGTGAACCTTTTAGTACCTTCTAGTTTGCTCACTGCAGAGCAACAGGCAACTAAAACCTTACTATTCTGTTGAACCAATCTTGTACATGAACTTCCAGAATACTGCATTTCAGAAGGAGCTTAAGCATCCTCAGTACTAATTCCTGGGCTAAGTCAGCCCTGCAGCAAAATCCGTAACCCACTGCCATCGGGGACGGTCCCTGCAGGCCCTCAGAGTTGCAGCTGAATACCTCAAGAGACAACAGGCTGCGAGAACAAACCATGCCCTTGCTGACGCTGCACCGAGGAGAGATGATGCTCCGAAGCCAGCACACAGCCCGGGCTCCCAATCGAATCCAGGATTCGTTCAGCACTTCCCAAACCCCGTTCTCCTCTGTACCACTCAGTTTGCCACAGGCGCCACACGCGGTTCTCCTCAAATGGTGCGGCACAGCTCCCGGTTGGAGCACTCCCAGCCAGTGCTTCTTGTTCTGTACAGAAGGACCAAGCTACCACGGGCGCCAAAGCTCTTTGATAAACAAAAGGTAACGTTCATTTTCTGAAATATTAAAGAAAGAAATCTGAAAAGTATAAACTGAGCACCCAGTCCAAAAAAGTCCCTTGGATTTCAGCGTCAGGTAAATGACACAGGAGAGGAAGGGGATCTGAGAACTCCCCTTAAAGGGAGAGACTTCTGTTAAAGGACTGGGAGGCCAGAGGTCTTGCTTTACCATGGTGATCTCGGGCAAATCACGGCTCAATGCTTTGACTACTCTAACTACAAAAAGGAAAAGGAAAAAAAAAATATAATCAATTTCCTTACCTCGCAGACATGTTGCCATGCTTAATACACTGGCTTGTATGAAGTGCTTTGGATGCCTTGGATGAAAGGCGCTATAGGAAAGCAAAAGCGAAACAGTATTAGTAACTCTTTGCCTTTTCAGCACTCTGCATACAGACTATAAAATACATGCCACATGATACCTCCAGGAATACAACCAAACAGGGTTTAATATTTAGGAGATGGTCCCATAAAAAACAAACAGGACAGCAGCTCTACTGAA
The DNA here is from genome assembly GCF_000708025.1 of Charadrius vociferus. Classification (NCBI taxonomy): domain Eukaryota; kingdom Metazoa; phylum Chordata; class Aves; order Charadriiformes; family Charadriidae; genus Charadrius; species Charadrius vociferus. The sequence goes on from NW_009648255.1 coordinate 2,129,047, forward strand.
CCCCGGGGGAGTTTGTGATGTTATTCACACATGCACGGATTGAACAAAGCGAGGTTTAGATTTCCATTCTCTCTGGGGGTGGGGACAAATGTTTCCAACAACTGCATGTTTAGTTTTATTTTACTTTTCTGTGAATAGGAGGAAGATCAGAATCATCTTCAAAGCAAACTTTTATTCTGTGCATATGACAGGATTCCCTTCTCTTGAAATCCTCCTCCTTCGTCTCACAGGAAAAAAATCTGTTTTGTGGAATTAGAAAAAGCATGTCTCAAACAGTTACAGAAGTTTGTAATGTCTCCAAGACTGCTGGATACTTCCTTCCCCACATGTGCCCAGCCAGGAAAAAGAGACAGGCTGGATATATTTCCTGGTTATTTTCAGCTTGAAAGTTTCCCAAGAACATTCACATATACAATTTATGGACAGAATATTGCAAGATATTTCAGAGGACTTTTCCCCTCCGTATTACATTAATAATTTGATTTATTTTTATGTTTGAAAAGCATTTATTCACTAAAATAGAGCAGTCTTTCAAAACTTTTAAATAAAGTTCTCACATTTTTCAGTGAAAGAAAAGGATTAAGATTATATTGAAAGAGCATCATTTTCACACAGGGTGAATAGACTACAGCAGTTCCCATGGGATCAGCTGCATATATTTAAACTCTTCCCACAAGACAACCATTGTTTCCTACAAGGCCCTCTGTTTTTTTTTCCCTTGTCATGACAGGTTTCCACACTTCATATCGCCTAGAAATCCCATGGATGCTGAGCTGGACCAGATGATGAAACAATACATTATGAAGTCTACTAATTAGGCTAGAATTAAATATTTTGTGGGGTTTGGGTTTTTTTTTTGCTAATGAAACACCTTGCTGCAGTCCTGGGAGCTGCGAACTGACTTGCTCTCAACATCCAGTTCTTATACACAAGGAAGCAGTATTCTTGTTGGAGGCAACTGCAAAATAATCAGAGGAATTGTACACCCTCTTCTAGATCCATCTCTCCCACCGCAATTGCAGGGCTATACTACTACCTCAATCCAAAGTTAGTTCAGTGCTCTTCCTAGACGTGCAAATCAGCACATAAATATTCTCCCCTGCAATAAACTGGCTTAATTAGTAGGTTTTATAGGTCAGATGCTGCTTTAAATGAACCAGATTTCACAGATCTCCGAGGCAATTTTGGCTGCACAATCCATGCAGAACTCAACTGATGCAGAGTGGTAAGAATGTACTTATAAACTTGCTAAGTGCTACTTTTGCAGTTTATAACTTGACCAAGTTTTATTTATATATGTATCTGCCTGATAAGCTATGTGCTGTCGAGACAGTTTTCTACAATTTTCAGTATTTAAGAAATCACAAAGGTTTACATTTGACTGCTGTTTTATATATAACACAATGTTTTATATATAACACTTTGTAAGACTTACTATTTTTTAACAGTAAGACAGATTTGTAAGAATTCCATTTGTAAATATCTTCATGATATTAAATTATTACGCTAAAATAAACAACAGACTGCTAATAGGGAATAAATTGCTTCATATGGCAAATACCAATACACTCATTGTCGTGGCAATGCTGTCACAAGATGGTCATTTTCAAGTGGTCCTTAACGAGCTTTCATATCTGTGACAAATTTTCAAGAGTGTAGTGATGCTGCAGAAAAAGGACTTGTTATAAAATTTTACAAAATGTATAAATATATATTTCTGTCTAAAGATTGTGAAAGACTAAACGGAACAGAGCTTAAGGGACTACATGATAAGGTCTCTAAGAATGCCCACTCTGGAAGTGAAAATTGGACTACAGCAATAAATCAATAAATAAATTCAAAGTCACTGTCTCTCAAAGTCTCCTGAAATAGCAGTTCACCGAACAATCATCAAACCTCCTCAGGTTCCTCCCAGGTACCCTCCAACCCACTCCAGTTTCTCTTCAGCACATGTTTTAATAGGGCCAACGGTGTCCCCAGCCTGCATTTTCAAAGTTCCCCTAACAGAAGGCAATAATTCTACAGCACGGGGCAGAAAGCGCCTCCTGAGCACGGAGAGGAAAGCAAAACACGTTTGAGCCCCAGGATGAGTCCAGAGCACCACAGGACTAACGTACCTGCTGCCACACACCCCAATACGCAGGCACTGCTTTTTCCTTCTGTGACACTTCAAGTTAACTCACAATGTTTTTTCACAAACATCGTTGTAATACATTTATACATCTAATAAGCACGGTTCCTGCATTCACAGGAAAAAAACAGTAACAGTCACACTATTAAAGACTACATTTCCTACACTCTCAAAAACTTATTCCATTATTTAATATTTGGATCTGCTACTCAACTTCTTTCCATGCAGTAATTTATTCATTATTGAAAGTGTTACATGAATGCATATTTAAGTTATTCATACCTCTCAGAAGAGAAACCTCTGAAAAACATTAATAATTGAAGGCAAATTGTCGCTCTTTAGAGAAATTCTGATAAAATCCATTACAGTTGTCAGTCCCCCTTCCATCCCCCTGCCTCTGGTATGCGAGGCTGCTGGCTCGGTGCACAGCCTTGTCAAACCAACCGTACAGTCTATTCAGTTACCCTGGAGTTGTCATGTGGAATCAAGCAAACAAATATCTTCTCTCCATTTTCCCCAACTCCGGCACTCCAAAACAGATCAGAACTAATTCTTCACAAAGCTTAACTTCAGCAGCAGCTTGAGTAAAAACGCTCCAAGCTTGATATGGAATTTGAATTAGTTAAAAGGATTTATCAACAGCCAGTGGTTACATTCAGTTAATTAATAACTTGCTTAAGAGTAACGAGGAAATTGCAGAAGTTAATATTACTTATGGGGCCTCTTCTCAGAAGCTGGTGAGAAGGTTGGACCCTTTCAGTGTCTTTGGAGGAACATTAGCCAAAAGAAAAACCAGGAAAGAGTAGGACACTGGAGGAAACGCATCCTTTCAGTTGATGCCCGCTGCATCTCACCGAACCGTAGAACTTCAGGCAGCCCTTCGACAGCGTAACTGCCCAGGCGGAGCCAGTGCCCAGGACCTACCTGAACACCTCCAAAGCTTGGCAACTGTAGCAGAGAAGTGATTTCTAAATCATTCTGGCGGCATTCCGCACACAAGCGGAACATGCTTTCCTTCCACATTAAGCACGTCCGTATACTTTTCCCCTTAACTTTCCTTTGATAAATCAATTCCAGATTCCCAACAAATCAACCGTAACTAAAGCCTACCCCTACACACAGGCCAGAAGGATCTTGACAGAACCGATACTGGCCATGTCCTACTCTCCTGGGAGAGCACAGGAGCAAACCCATGCTGGGAGTGTCCCAGCACTGGCATTTTCTAATAATGGCCAAAGTACTATCAAATGAACCAGTCCTCAGAACAGCAAAGCGTAAGGTCAAGCGCTCTTAGCCAGCTGCTGAAAGAAAAGAAAGACTGTTTGCCCAAAGATAATGAGGAGGCATGTTTGTACCATTCTTGTTCAGGCTTTTGTCCTTTTGCAATACAGAAAGGATTTATAAATTATACAGTTTAACAAATCTGCCCCATAGAATATGCATTCAGTCATACAAGTCCTCAATTTTGATGCCAAATCCCCCAAACAGCTTTTTTGCTCCTATTCATTCCACCACGGCCTCTACAATCAAATACAAAATTAATGGTGGGTGAACACATACTTTTAATGAGAAGAATGTTGTTGTCATCGTTTTTTAAATAGAATGCAATTGTCTGTCCTCTACATCTTCCTTTTAACTTAGTATGTATATGAAGAACACAGCTTACTTTTCTCCTACCTCTACAAGACTGAAGAAAGCTTGCAAGCTGATAGCAGAACATAAATACTCTCACTTTAAAAATCATTATCTGAACAAGAGATTAAAAAATAGTTTCAAAAGGCAGCATGGTCTAACTAGGAGAGCATAAATGAGGGTCTTGGGTTTTACTTCTGCACCTGATAACTACTTAAGTCATTGTACAGTCGGAACTAAGAGGTTGATTTCTTCACTCACTGCAAATGTACTTTTGACTTCTAACAGAAACCAAAGCAACATTTCCCCCGGTGTCCGACAGTCTTTTAATTTTTCACATGGAAGAAACAATCAAACCACAAGCCGGTTTTGTACTTACTCAAACACAACTCCAGTTGTGGCTAATGACAGTCCTCAGAAGATCTACATGGAAAAGCTTTTCTGGTGACTATACTGAAAGGATAAGACCAGCGATGACTGTCTTCTCAGACAACCTGTTCTCTTCATGTCACGAGGTGGACAGTAGAAAGGGGTTCCTTTTACTCCCAGGCGAACGTGCTCTGCTCCCAGAATCATCTGAACAGTCAGTAAGAAAACTAAGAGAGCTACCGGGCTGGGGAATATAAGGCAGCAAAGTAAGGATCAGTGAGAGAGACCCAAACAAGCTCTGAAGAGAAGACTGATGGCATTGCAATGGAGAAAGACAATGACATGGTCCTTTCCAAGCTAGGCGCTTCGTTCCCTTCTGATCTGTACACTCCCTGCAGAGGTTTGCCATGCTAGCATCACCCTTTACAACCCTGACGGAGTCACACCTTAATTCCTTCACTTCTGCTTTTACATTGATGAATTCATTGCTGTAAACCATTAACGTCATTAAGACAATGCAATCTTAGCTAATGCAAGATGGCATGTGAAAGAACATGGCAGGAAGACTGACGCGAGCCACCCAGCGCAGTCATCTTAAAAGTTCTCTGACCTTCCTCTTGCTGTTTATAAAAATTGTAATCACCTACACAGAGAACCAAGAAATTACCACCGGACCAGGATACGCTTGGAGAGACAAATGAAATGAGAGGCAACACAGAGCACTTGAGCAACTCACAGCTCTGAAGCATAGAATGCACATGGCAAACAATTTGTTGTAATAATAAGGCAAAACAAGGTATTGTGATAATAAAGCAAAAATATGTTCACATACATTTCACTATCTGAAAAAGGGAGAACTTACTTTATGAAAATAGTTTTTCCCATCCTAGAAAAAAAGCTCGTGTTTAACTTCTATTATAATAGCTACAATGAATTTATGTCCTTTTTAAACAAAGCCCTGAAAATATTTATTTTGTTAGACTTTTTAAAATAAACATCTTGTTAGGAAAGAGACACACTATTGTTCTCGCTCCAACTAATTGGTGAAGAGAAACAGAATATTCCATATTCATTGCATTTAGCCTAAATGAGTCATGTTATCTTCTACCCAGACCAAGCATTTTAATTTTAATAATGACAATGCTGACAGCTACAATACTGTTCTTGCAGAAGTTTGCTTGTAAATAATTAACAATTGTTGTATAATGACAGTGGGTTTTTTGATAGCTCTATTAATTCCACAGTCAGGCTGGAGTCTCTTTAATTTAGGGTATTCACAAAAATCCAACCCCCTCCCAACCTACTAACAGAAAAGGCTAATGGAAAAAACAGGTTTACGTCCCTGCAGTCTGTCTCGATGCCGAAAACCTGTTGTACACCAAGAGTCAGCCATGGAAAACCAAAGAGGATAGTATCGAAATCACAGATCATACTTCCAAATGGTTCACATTAGACTAATAATTATCCGATTTTCAAGTTAAAGTCTGCGTTGTGATAAATAACAAGTTCACACAACAAAATTCTGTTCTGTGTTGTAGGACCTGGTGGTGGCATCGTCAGGGGACAGATTCATCAGAGGACAGATAGGCGCCACCTATTACTGCCCTTTAAATACTTACACTCATGCCTCTCAAAATCCTGCCAAGCAAGACATTGATGAACTTTCCCCTAATCCACTCACATTTTTCAAACCTGGCAACATTCCTCTGCTTCTGATGGAATCAGCAAGGATACAAATGCCTTGAGGACCATGAAAATGTTTCCTGTGTAAGCAAGTTCTTTATCTAAAACATGCCATATAGGTCCCTAATTCACAACTACATCTTTTACATACATACTAGGAATTTTGTCCAAGAATTGTAGAACTGGATGCAATCTTTCCTCTTCCATAATAAGAGATAGCCAATTTGATTTTATTTTCCCTTCAGATAACACAGCCTGGTGTTTCCTGTCCTGTGAGGATGAAATATTTCACTCCAGAAATGACAGAGCCTCTCAAAAGCCCACTGAAGTTGGCAGAGACGTTCTTATTGTCATTACAAGGATCTACAGTCTTTTGTTCTCACAGTAGGTATTTCCTGAAGTTACCTTATGCCCATTCGCTGCCCCAGACAAAGAAGTGGATAATGACACAGACATTTATGAAGTTATCTTTGGTTTCTGTACGGACCAGGTAACAAGAACCATGTCTGGGCCGTGCGTTTGACTGGCAGCAGCCCAAAATTTAGTGTACTTGCATAGTTTCATACACTAAGTGGATTATTCAGGATTGTAAACTGTCCTGCCAAATAAAGAGTGTTAGATGCCAATCTAATATTTCTATCAAATTCCATATTAATTACTAAAGCTACCTTCTAATTATTCTAATTTTTTTTCCCATGCTAAGTATTGCTTATACTCCACTTCAATTACCAGCAACGCACAGCAATCTTGTTTGAAACTTTGAGAATAGCTGTTTATTTCTAAAGGCCAAACCCTGCGTACCAGACAAAGTCAAAGCTCCTGTGGAAATTAAAAGAGGTTTTCCCCGAATGAAGTCTAAAAACTATAGGATTTGACCCATTGTCTCCAAGGAGCTAGACCCTGCCTCAGCACTGTAGCTGCTCGTTAGTCAGGTTCGTAGGTGGTTATTGCCTGGCAGCCCTATCTTGTAACAATACACAGAGCTCATTATCAGCTGCACTGCTCCAAAAGGCTCATCTGCATCACAAAAGACAACATCTGCTGTGCATCTAGGTGCCATCTCGTTGATAAAGTGTATCAGAAATCGAAAAAGTTCGCATACTCATTTCTTTATAGCCACTGCTGTTTTGGAGACAGTTCCAAAATACTCATAGGCAACAAACAAATGTCACCGCGGGTCCATCTGACAGTGCTTCAGATGCTCGGCAGTCTCCCTTGCTGTGACGGACAAACTGCAAACACATCCAATCTCTTGTTTATATATACACATACATGCACACACACTCTCACATTCACGTTTCGCATATCAGATAACATTTTCGTTAACCATCTGCATCATTTTCCAACTGAACTACATATTCTCTTACTTCAGGCATCCGTTTCTATTCGCTTTGTTTCCCACATACAGGGCTTTCTTAATTGAGCTGCATAGTTTATGAACTGTGCTAATTGACTGCATAACTCCACTGCTGAGTTTTTATATACTGTACCAAGCCGAATATCGAGTGCTGGATTTGTGCCACCGGAGTTACAAGCTCTGCAAGTTGAGGAGTACGTTAACCGTTCCTGCTGTATTTTTCACTTCTTCAATTTCTGTATGTTTTTCCTACTTTGTAATACCCGAATGGGTTGAAATCTGCATTTGGTTTAAGCAAAAGTTTTTTTAAGGATAGCCAGGACAAATTAATTAAACCGTTGATGACAGCCCAAGTAACCCTTGTATTCTGTCCCTGAGAGCAGAAGTCAAGAAAACTTACCCTAAGAGAGCAAAGGCAGCTGCTCCCACGCAGAGGAAAAACTGCCTGACCTCAAAGGACTGTTCCAATAGGTGCTCACGTTCCTGGTTCCTGGTTAAGAGCCAGAAGCCTTTGAAAGGGTCCTAGAAGCAGGAAGGAAAAGCAGTTTTGATAAGTAACCATGAGGACGTGCTGTTCTCAGCTGCCACGAGTTAAGAGCTCAGCAACCAGGGCATGCCAGCTGCAGGGAGACACAGCGGCTGGAGCCAAGACTGCTTCTGCACAGCATCCAGCTGTTTCTCATCCTAATTAAGTCTATAGGCTAACAGGGATTATTAATATTAAACACCTATCCTCTGAAGCTACTAATGAAACCAGATAATCTGTACCATAGAGCCACATTTAAAATTAACAGACATTTATGCTAACTTAGAAGAAAGAGCAGCAGTACACACGATACAATGTGCTCACGCCTTTCTTGTGCACAGGTTTTCCTCTCGGCTATGGATAGGTGCCACGGTAAGAGCCAGTATTTAAAAAACAGTATAAACATCTGTTCACATGCTTAATAAGCTTACCATCATTAATGCTATACCTCACAGATGAGCACAATGCTTTGAAAGACAAACAAGGGGAACGGTACTTCCACCAGAAACTCCAATTTCAATAATAGCATCAGAACTAAGTAGTGGCAGTTATTTGGAGGATTAAGGAAAACAGTCAGCCGGAAAAAAAAAATAAATTAAAAAAAAGGTGCAGCACCTCATGGGACAAGTTATTTAAATTAATTAATACCAGCACTAATATGGCTATGTAAATGCCTTTCCAGGGCCAAGGTTTGTCTGCTAGATTTGTAAAAGAAAGCTTCTATATAAATAAGTGAGCACGAAACCATAGAAATGTAGGCTTGGAAAATCCTCAAGAGATTATCTAACCTACCTCCTTATGTTGAGGCAAGAGCTGTCAGGTCTAGGCACACCTGATGTTTGTTCTGATCTTGCTTCCCGAAGCAAAGCTTTTCAACACTTTGTAATTAGGAATTTACCCAGTAGCCAAAGACGACTTCTTACTCCATTAGAAACAGAGGACAACAGATTGCTGTTTTGTGACGGTGTTTGACTCTATGATTCTTTGCTGTCTTAAACATCTCCATGTGGAGCAACGATCTCTTTCAGCTTCTCACTCTTCTCATATTTTTTTGCCTTTTTTTCATTCCTGTTGAATTTCCTCTGGACTGCCTTTTCTGGAATTTCTAAGCCTATTTCCGTAGGGCACTCATGCCATCAGGGAGCAGCAGGTAGCTGCTGGTGCCCGCAGGCCTGGATTGGGCACCAACAGGGTACCGGGATGCTCTAGCTGTCTGTCTCTCCACCCAGGGAGGTGGCACAAGGCTGAAGCCTCCCTGCCCCGGCTCCTGGCCACAAAAGCAGCTTTGACTCTTGTGACACGGTCAGGACAACCAATCTGGTTTACTACCCTGCCCCAGCTGCAGTGATCAAGCACAAGGCTGCCAACAGGAACCCCCTGGCTGGCATACTTTATCAGCCCCCTGTCCCGTTTCTTGGCCATCCTCTTCACCTCCCTTCCTCTGCCTCGTGTGTGCCTCTCCATACACAAAACTAGTATTTCCATTACCTTTATCCAGCTAAACTCAATGTTAGATAGTATTACAGATACAGTTGCCTAGATATAGCTGGCCTTGCAAGACCAGACTCGACTCAACTCCTCAGAAAGTCCCCAGTACTCCCCTCAAATTATCCGTGAGGTTTGATCATTTCCCTAACGGCCCCTCTGAGCCAGCTGTGCCCAGAGCCCTCCCCCACACCTGTAGCTTTTGTTCGCTCTCACACCATTATCTGTCACATCTGGCAGTTTCACACGTTGTGCCCAGTGCTTTTCCATGTCCTGTTCGCTCAGCTTAACCTCAGGACAGGCTCTGAGCAAAATTTGTCTCCCAAGATTTTTATGACCTCCATTTCTTTGTGTTTTTTTTTTTTGTTGTTGTTATTTTGGGGTTGTTTCTGGGGTCGGGTATCATTATACCCGTCGTGTTTTTCCTTAGGCATTCCCCCTAGCCTGAGAACCTCCTGCTCCCCAGATGTGGCACACAGCCCACAGTGGAGGCTCCAGTACGAAACCGGCTCCCTGAATTTACAAAACATATCACAGAAAAAACCTTTTTTCTCTCATAAACTAAAAATTTAAACCAATAGTCTCTGCAACAGAAGTCAACATCTGATTCTTTGTGTCCAAAATGGGGTTCTCAGTTTTTCCCCAGCAGGTGTGAATTTATCAACTAGTGAGGTGTACACATTGCATTAAAATCAAGCAATAGAAAATTCAGTGTTCACCTTTCCAGTCCAACTCAGTAGTAAACTGATTCAATTTTGCTGTAAATTACATTAGGGAGAAAAAAGGAGAAAGTCGGAAAAAAATAACCAGATTAGTGCATTCTGAGATAAATGGTATTTCAGATAAGTTTAATCTTACTTTTGAAAGGTGCAAACTCACCACGTACATCTACATGGCGAGCTCTGCAGAACACCTGGAAGGCTCAACACCAAAACAGTTACATCATCATCTAACTGTATCGGGGTTTTCATTTTTTCCCTCAGCAGGATTCATGGGACAAGACAAGAATTTAGGCTGGGGCCTGAAATCCCCATATCCAATCTAACTGACTTTAACCATAAAGGTAATTTTCTCCTAATTGTCAAGTTAGATTGTCCCTTTAGTCTGCCTCATCAGACTGTAAATAGATGTTCCTTTCTCTTCTTGGAAGACAAGAATTAAAGAAAGAAAAGACATGGAAAAAGATTAAGACCCATACAAACTAGAAGTAGATACCATGAACTCAGGAGACATTGTTAGGAGGTACCAGATCTTAAGTCAACAGATTCTTGAACTTAACTTTAACCATGTGAGTAACAGTCTCATTCTTTTTAATTATTCATTGCCCCATTTCACAGAGTCAGAGAATCACAGAGTGGTCAAGACTGGAAGGCACTGGAAGCGATCATCTAGTCCAACCCTCTGCTCAAAGCAGGGTGAGCCAGAGCAGCTTGGTCAGGGCCACCTCCAGTTGGACTTTGAACATCTCCAAGGATGGAGAGGGCACAGCCCCTCTGGCCAGCCTGTTCCGGTGTTTGGCCTGCCCCACGGTAAAAAAAGATTTTCCTTACATTTAACTGGAATTGTCTGTATTTCTGCTTGTGCCCACTGCCTTCTGTCCTGTCACTGAATACTGCTGAGAGGAGTCTTGCTTCACCTCTCCCCACCGGGTATTAATACACATTGATAAGATCTCCCTGAGCCTTCTCTTCTCCAGACTAAGCAGTCTCAGCCTCTCCCTTTATATCAGATGCTCACTCTCCCTAATCATCCTCATGGCTCTTCTCTGGACTCTGTTCCGTATATCTGTCTTTCTTTTACAGAGGAGTCCAGCACTGGACCCAGCTCTCCAGACACATCTCACCAGTGCTGAGCAGAGGGGAAGGATCACCTCCCTCCAGGGGTGGCCAGTGATCTGCCTAAGGCAGCCCGGTGTGCTGGTGTCCACCTCCGCTGCAAGGGCACATCGTTGGCTCACCAAAGGTCCTCTGTATCCATAAACTTCTGTAGACACTGGTTCAGCTTCCCACACATTGTTTTCAAATGTTTTCATTCACTGCTTTTGAGAATCAGGCTTTAGAACAACATAAGCAGGCGCTACAGAGAAAAGTCATGGCTGTCACAACTGGACTCATCCTCATTCCAACAGGCAAGACGTAAGTGTGATACTGGTATTGTAATACACGGTGACTTACAAGAGAAAAAGGATTGGTATTCTAGAGTTAAAACTGATCAAACTGAACAGTCAGCCTTACCTGGGAGTTTTCTCATGCTTAAATAAATCCTCTATTCCACATTCTCATTAATTCTTGGAAAGAAACTCTTTCCTACTGGTTACCGTAATAATATTCTGACAATAGAGAGGGTAAAAAAGAACAGCATTTTCTTGTCTAAATAATATCCAATATCAGTTCCATTTATCACATCTCATTAACAGAAAAAAAAAAGTAAAGAATTCCTGAAAGTCTTCAAACATATCTGATGAATTTCATTAGCATTTTTTCACCTTAAAAATTATAAAACCTACTTCAAATTTGCAGTCTAATAGTACCTTCATCTACCCTATATTATGCTCCCAGAAAAGGGTTAATGTCATGCATATATACAGACCAAGGACTTTTTTATTTTAATGGCAAGGCAACAAAGAAATTCAGTTAATGACAAGTTCTTGGACTAATGTATTATTCATTTTGTTATGTGACAGTAGAACAAAATTGTATCCATAAATATATAATGTTGTACACCACTTTTTAATGTAGTTTACATTTATGAAATAATTGGCTGTCTTTCACCACATTATCCTCTCTTTATTCACTTTTTTTCAAGCGGATGTCATAAAACACAGTTCGTGACATCGAAGATGCATTCATTCCAGGAACAGAGACAGCAACTGGCCTGGATAAACCTAGAAATATGAACCTCTGTTTCTGAAAATGTTTTCTAGTCTCTGGAAGGATTTTGGAGGTATCTTTACAGTGTTTTTCCACATATAAATTACTACTTTACTCTTTTTTTCTTATGATTAATGTTATGTGGTTTTAAATGTATTAAATCATTTGAGGTCAACAAATTGTATCTAATCATCAGCATACTTAGGTTCATGTATTCAATGATGCGTGGGGTTTTGACTTAAATAATAAAAATACTCAAACCTCTTTACTTGGTATCCTAAAGCGAGGCAAGTCATGAGCTGAGAGATGTCTCAGCACGGGCAGTGTCCTCACTGGCAGGGTTTAGCCTCGCAGGGTCTGAACACAGCCAGCAGAGCTGGGTGCAGGCAACACCGGCCACTATCGGTCCCAGGAGAGTCAAGAGGTCCACCAAATCTCAGATACAACCAGGGAGTACAGCCAGGACCAAAAGGAGACAAGGCTAGAGACAGGATTGGTGACAAGACTACAGCATCGGGCTAAAGTCCATCCAGGAAACATGGCTGGATGCTTGCATGAAGGGTCCATCCAGGAGCCGAGCTGCTAGCAGCATCGGTCTGAGGTCCATCCAGGACTGAGGGACTCAGCCTGAGCTGAACTGGGGCCCCTGGTCAGGGCCATCATGGCTTATCGGTGCCATCAGAGCACAAACACTTTCCAGGTTCCATTATTTGTTTGCTCAAATTTTGTTTGCCTTCATAAATTGTTAGAAGGAGCATTGGTGGATTATCTTATCCTCTCCAGTCGCCTGCATGGTCTCTCCAGGTACTGCCCTTGCAGGTAAGAGCAGTATGTGCCCTTACCTTCAGGTTCACATCCAGTTCTGGGTTAGAATCATAGAATCATCTAGGTTGGAAGGGACCTTTTAGATCATTGAGTCCAACCATTAGCCCAGCACTGCCAAATCCACCACTAAACCATGTCCCTCAGCACCCGTCTGTTAAATGCCTCCAGGGATGGCGACTCCATCACTTCCATGGGCAGCCTGTTCCAATGCTTGATAACCCTTTTGGCGAAGAAATTTTTCCTAATATCCTATCTAAACTTCTCGTGGTGCAACTTGAGGCCATTTCCTCTCCTCTTGTCCTATCGCTTGTTCCTTGGGAGAAGGGTCCGACCCCCTGTTGCTACTCCCTCCTTTCAGGGAGCTGTAGAGAGGGAGAAGCTCTCCCCTCAGCTCCTCTTCTCCAGGCTGAGCACCCCCAGGGCCCTCAGCCACTCCTCACAGGACCTGTGCTCCAGACCGCTCACAGCTCCGCTGCCCTTCTCTGGACACGCTCCAGCACCTCAATGTCTGTCTTGTAGTGAGGAGCCCAAAACTGAACACAGTTCAGTTGGGCCACAGTTTGAGGTGTGGCCTCACCAGTGCTGAGCATAGGGGGACAATCACCTCCCTAATCCTGCTGGCCACGCTATCCCTGATACAGGCCAGGATGCTGTATGAGCCACCTGGGCACACAGCTGGCTGATGTTCAGCCGGCTGTCCACCAACGCCCCCAGGTCCTTCTCCACCAGGCAGCTTTCCAGCCACTCTGCCCCAAGCCTGTAGCGTTGTGTGGGGTTGGTGCGACCCAAGGGCAGGACCCGGCACTTGGCCTTGTTGAACCTCACACCATTGTCCTCGGCCCATCAATCCAGCCTGGCCAGATCCCTCTGTAGAGCCTTCCGACCCTCCAGCAGATCGACGCTCCCACCCAACTTGGTGTCCTCTACAAACTGACTGAGGGTGCACTCGATCCCCTTGTCTAGGTCATTGATAAAGATATTAAAGAGAACCGGCCCCAGCGCTGAGCCCTGGGGGACACTCCTTGTGACCGGCCAACAACTGGATTGAACTCCATTCACCACCGCTCTTTGGGCCTCTTTGGTTAGGTACCAGATGGGTTCCTTACACCCAGAGGGCTTTACTTTAGGTAGTGGAGAGGTGTAGGAAACGAGCCCTCTGCAGTGCTGCTGCCAGCACAGCAGCGCTGGCGGCTCCTTCCAGGCGGGTGCCCTCTTCTCCTGCCCTGCACCAGCCAGCAGTCCTGCCCACGCAGGCGAGGAGACTCCAGCTAGCAGGTGCTGCAACAACCTCAGCATCTCGGCCAAAACATTGTCGTGCATGTAACACAACCTCTTCCTTCCACAAGTCTGTACGCTACTAAAAATTTTACAAATCCGCATGCTTTTGCCCATCAGCAACAGATGAGGCTCATGGATATAAACAGGGAATTTCACAGTGCCAGGCAAATGCTGCTCGACTGCCAAAACCAACACCGAATCATCGCTTGAGCAGCAATTAAAGTAGAACAATGCAGATACCCAAGCCTTCCTTTAATCATTCTCCCAACCCTGTGTTAATTAGCTAGGCTGCAGTAACTACAGAAATGATGAGGCTATATGAGAATAAAAAGTAAAATTATATTTAAAATTCAGTA
>NW_009648255.1:2143574-2143968 GCF_000708025.1 Charadrius vociferus
CCTATCAAAATATTTTAAAATATTCATGTCCAAAAATACATGTCCTACAAAGATCCTGGGATTGTTCATTAGACTTCTTTGTATCGCGGATCACTGACTGCCGTTACCGATCAAATTAAAAGGTGGCATTTAAGAGCCGTCAAGGGTCAGCAAGTTCAGTGGGTACGAACATGGTGTTTATCAGTGGTCAGAGCAGAGGCTGCGTTTGCACAGGGCTCATCGGCTTCACCCCTGCGGCAAAGGCATGGCCAGGGGTGTCCTCACGCAAAACCTCGCTTCTCTGTTCCTCCCAGCGGCTGCTCGGCCTATGTGCGCTGCACAGGCCTGAAAGCGATGTTTTTGTGTAAAATGATCCGAGGGCTGGACCCCTCTGCTGGGAGGACAGGCTGGGGGG
>NW_009648255.1:2144053-2144358 GCF_000708025.1 Charadrius vociferus
GGGGGGTGGCCCTGCCCGGGGCAGGGGGTGGCACTGGGGGGGCTTTGAGGTCCCTTCCAACCTAAACGAGTCTGTGATTCTATGATAAAAGAGGGGTACCACCACTGACATAACTGCCTTAGTCTTCAAAACACCACAGTTGTTTGCACCTTGTCAGCCTAAGCACCGCTCCAGGCACCTTTGTCTGTCCGGGGCTGTTTCGTCCTCCCCCTGCAGCCCGCAGGCCGCAAAGCAGACTACCGCCATGACAGCAGGCGTGCGGGCCTCCCCTCCCCATGACCCGCAGCACGGCCGTTTCCTTCGGC
>NW_009648255.1:2153703-2162985 GCF_000708025.1 Charadrius vociferus
CCGGTGGGCCCGGCCGGCCCCCCGGACCAGCAGCAGCCCTCGCCAGGTCGGTGTCTGCCCCGCTCGGGTGTCTGCGCCTCCCCGGACGTGGTCTGTCGGGACCCGGCCCCCTCCATGCCCGGCACGGACCCGGAGCCGCGGCCCTTTCTGAAAGCCGTTCCTCAATATTACTCCTTTAACGTTGCCTTCTCCTCTGGTGGCCCGGCCGGGGTGCGGGCACGGGCCCGCCGGGGCACCCGGGGCCTGCAGAAGGCCTCAGAGCTGTGTCGGCTCTCGGCCCCCCCCTCCCTTCTCTGGGGCTGGGGTTCCTCGGGGCTCTCCTGGGGAAAGGCGCTTCCTGCTGGTGGTGGTTTTTTAATGAGCTGAGTGTGAGGTGTTCTGGGAGAACTGGGCTTGGTTTCTTGTTAAAATTTGGTCATGCTTTATCGTCAGCTCTGAAGAAGCAGCGTTGACCATCAGGAGCATGTAAAAAATGTATTTGGAGAATAGTTGGAGACAAAATACAGTTCCTGGTATTAACCCAGTCAGTGTTTGAAGAAGCCCTGAACTACTCCTTAGCTTAGCTCTGCTTTTCCTTTTCCCCGGGAGTAATTAAATTATGAATACTGTACAACTGAACATCCTTTTGGGTTTCAAGCTGCTATTAGCTGCTATTTAGAGAACTTGCAAATCTGCCAAACACACATATCTGACATCTTTACACATTACTCGCAATGTCTGGTTATTTGACATCCAGGAACACGCAGCAGCCAGAACACATGGACGCGCACAGCAGCTTGGCGGGTGGGGAGGCAAGAGTCTGCGGCGAGTCTCCCAAATTCCAGGGCAAGCTTGCTTTTCCTCTTCTGTGCTGTGGAGCTATTCTTAATGGAGTGGATTTCACTTTTAAACCATTGGCTATTTCTGTGTGCACATTTTTACTACAGGATAAGGCATGAAAATGAGTAAGAGTGTCCAAACAGGAGTCTTGAGCTACAGATTCCTTATTACTAAATAACTTGCACCATAATGGTCTTATTTCTAGCTAGACGAACACTAAACCTGTTCTGTGAAAATAACACCTTTACTGTAACTTTTCCGAATGGTAGTAACTAGTATTTGGGCAGTAATCTAAGAAAGAATATGAGGTTACAGGAAAGGAATTGTTATAGGAACGTAAATCACCCTTTAATATTATTTTCTTTTCTCCTCATTGGCAACTTAAGTACTATAGGAAGAAAAGAAACGTCATAGCAATCTCCTTATCCTGTTTGAAGTGCAAAGCATTGAATGCAACAGAAGAAAAGTGTCGGGTTGTTTTTTTTTTTTTAAACGTTGAGAAGCAATTCAAATCTCTGTGCAAGACTATATATTGGGGGAGGGAACCATCTGTATTGGTGTAGCTCAAACACCATTATTCTTTTGAGCTGAAAATGTAGTTATGAAATACTTCAGTGTCAGAAGACATAGCTTATTTGGTGAAAGGTATATGCTAACATGGCACAGCCAGTGCAGGTGTGAAAACAGCTGAAGATCACCGACACCATTGCCTTTTGCCTTGCCAGCAACGGCACGAGGAGTTCAGGTTTTGTGGCTGATACGTTTAGTTGATGGCATCCAGTTGTTCCAGCCGCTGGTGGAGTTGCTGGGTTGGGTGATCGGGCTGTTACTGGGACAGAGTATTTTGCTGGGGATTTAAGAAAAATAGCAGTTGTAAGATTAAAAATATAGTCGCAAATACCAGCAACACGAATGTTATCCTGCTGCATAAATGTTAAGTAATAGCAACCCAGGAATATCCACATGTTTTAAATGTGTTAAGTGTGTTGTGTGGCAGGAGGCCAAAGCTCAAATCTTCAGTCATCTGGGAAGTGTAAGTGGCCTGTCTAATTCCTACCACTTTTTAAGCTGTTTGGTTTTCTGTAATAGCTGCGGGGTTTTGGAGCAGCGTATAGCAGAAGATCAGGTGGTTGAGTCTTAATTGCCTTGTTTAGACTTGCTACCACATAGTCCTTGATCTTCTAAGAGAACTTCTGCATGCATGAGTCCAAGTGCAGTTACGATACTCATACATGGTTTTAAATACCACGGTAAACCTAATTTTTCAGACATGGTTTTAAAACACCATGTACAATTTTCTTTTTTTTTTTTTTTAACAGCTGACATATTTTGCTTATTTTGGGATGAAGCTTAATAAAATGTGTAAGGTTTTTGTTACAATGTTTACAAATGCTTGAAAGTTCATGCCTAAAAGCTGCTGAAGTAGTATGTGTGCTTTGATGTTTCTCCCTTTTTAGTGGGTGGTAAAACCCTGTTCAGCTGCAGAGTACCAGAATGGGAAAGCTTACTTGAAACATTACTCACAACTTTTTTTTTTCCTTTAACTTCAAAAATTATTTTTGAAGATGGCTATGAAGTCTAATCACTCCACCAGTATAAGCTGAATATATCTAATAGGCTAAGGTAAATTCTCCGTGTGTGAATCCATGTTCTTTTTTTTATCGTTTAATTGGTTTAGGTCCAGTGATGACAGTTCTTTTCAGAGGCATCCAGTTTCTACAGAAAACTTGGTCCAGCATTTAACGCCACAGATACCTGAAGTGTCATGAAAAGAAAAAGCAGGTTTCTCGCTGATTAGCAAAGTGAGTCCAAACTTTACAGTGAATGATGCTCAACTAAACAAACTTTGTGAAACTTACCAAGATTTGAAAGCAGTTTGATATATAATGAAAGTGGCTCCAGCCAGTTACATGGCAGAAAGGACATGCTGCCAGCCCTTCCGAGCCTTGTCTCCGTGTGTGTGGAGTGAAGAACGTTAAAAATCCCAGCCACAAACATCAGGCCTTTGGGTGCTGTTGTCTGTGAGATATTAAATAACTTTATTCACTTCTAGAGGGATGCTCTTATACCTCAGTATTACTGTTTTCTGAATTTGCTGTGCATCTGAGATGTTCCAAATGATCTTAGGAATTTTTGCCATCTTTTCTGGTACTGTTTCCATGTCTGGCTTTAAATACTAAACAGGTGAACCTACTAGTATAGTACTTATTTTGCTGGAGTTTTTTTAAACAGTGCATTTGCTCTGGCTTTTTTCCTTAATAGCTAGTTGATTTAAAACTCCTCTGTATGAGGAATTATTAACCTTCAGGGGACTTAAATTCTCATCAGAATGAGTGGGAAATCAGCTGGGTTTTGTCACGAGGAAGTTTCAAAGAATAGTAATAGATAATTCTGCTTTTTTTTTTTTTATGTTATTTTCTTCAGTTTTGTAGTAGTTAGCCTTCTAAGTAAATATTAAAATTTCAAATAGGATGGATATTTCAGCAAAAAAAAAGCAGGAACAAAAAATATCCAAAATTACTATAATTGGCTACAAGAAAGTATTTTTAAAGATCAAACCCAACTCTCCCTTGCTTCAAAATTTAATCTGTATTGTACTACTGTGTTTCGCTCTGGGGATTTTGGGGGCAGGAGTACCCTACATTTGCCTTCTGCAAGTTTCTTAGGCTTTCTGTCTTTGTTCTAGAGTATTAAATAGCACAAATTGTTTGACACTGTTGAATCACTAGTTAGTCTGATGGGCTATGTAGATCAAGTAGACCTTAGAGCTCTTCTGGGATCTGAGTCATAAGGGACTTCTTTTTCATAACATTATCCTGAAATTGGTTGCATAGAAAGCAACGTTACCTTTACATTTGGTCAGTGTGAGTAAAGTGCTCAGAGTCCGGGCTAGTACCATTAAAGAAAGTACCGTTACTTTGTTTGCATAATGTTGAACATGAAAGTTAGAGTTTTGGTCTTAAGTGCAAATAAATTGGTTTACTTTACCCTGTAGCAGATTGCTGGCACCTCAGTGTAACTGGCAGTCTCTGTCTAACACGACCTCAGACTAAAGTGCTAAAGTGATATAAGTCTGGAGTGTTGCATATTTGTCAAGAGCTAATGAATGCGATGGACCACAAAGTATTTTTCTTTCTTGGAAGTCTAACTTCTCTTCTGCAAACAATAAATATAAGCAAGCGTTGTACAGTTAATGTCTTATTCATACTGCCTATATTTATTTCTTTGAATTTGGCAGGTTCGTTTATGAGCTTGGAAATAACTGTGATATCAAGCATCCGTCTGGATGCAGAGGTCTTTTCACAGAGGATATTCAGCATTGGTAAACGGATTTGCGGATTTGCATGGGGTAAAAATGGAGGCAGAAATAAACTTCTGAAATTGAATCCCGGTCCAGGAATGATGGCTTCTCAGCTGTATACACACGCTTTCAATATCTCCCCAATAGAGAATAGGAGATTGTGCATAAATGGAACACCATGGATTTGGCATCTCCTAGAAGAATGTGTCGAGAATGCGTGGGAGTATTGGAGCGTTGTCATAGGACTGATTTCCATTGTCTGTTTTCTGTTTGCTGCACTACCGTAAGTTTAAAGTCTTAAGCAGTCCTCAGATTCAAACATGAGTAATCTTGCCTGAAGCCTTTTTCAAAAGCTGCCCTTTTTTTTTTTTTTTATTTTATCTTGGATATGTTTCTCTATCTGCATAATACAGATATAATATGCCAGAGAAGCATGTTGTTCATGTTTGCAACAATATTTAGTGGTTGACAAATGAGCTTGATGTACTGTTCTGTTGTACTGACTTGACACTAATCTCTGCCACTTAGAGCAAATGAGAATAAATCACCTCTTCTCTCTTATCTTCCCCACCCTGAGATGTGTGTGCACGCACAGGCACACTTGCAGCAGAAGCTGGCTCAGTGTTTATTTAAACCACATGCTCTGTCACCAGTACCGTTGTGCTGGCTCCTGCCAATGAAATTTGGATTGAGAAAAGGTCAGAAGCAGCACATGAGTTAGCACTCCGGTACTGCTAAATCAGTTGCTGTTTGGTCGCTGGCACTGCGTTCAGGTTTCAAATGTGTAGGTAGGAGATGACAAAGGAAAAGTAGAAATGCTCCCAGCAGGTGAAAATGCCTGAAACAAAATGGGATTGACTCCAAAGTCTGTCCCCATAAGGGGGATATAATTTACTGAACTAGTAAAAGGGCTATGGAAATCAAGCAAAATAAAACCACTTTTAGTAAGCTGTTGAGCTTCAGAAATATTGGTTGAAAGGGGTCTTTCCATTAAAACTGTCATGTCAGTGAGCATGGAATTCATCAAGATATGTGTAATGGACTCACGTTTGGGATTGCTTCATAGTCCCCATTGTGAATCTGAATAAAAGTTCTCCAATTTAGAGGCATAAGTAGAGTTGTCAACTCTTTTAGAAGCTTTGTTCATTCTTAGCCCTTCTATGTTAAGTAACAGTGTTTTTCTTATTTCAGTATTTTAAAAGCTGGTATTTACAGCAGATGAATATAAAATACTTATGGTGTAGTTCTGGTGTCCAGAAAATGATATTTCAGTGCAGGCCACAAAAAAGGAGCACATGCAAGCGGTAATGAGGTTGTGATTTGAGCCTTTTGTTATGCTAGACTAAGACATGGTGAGCTCTTGTAATACTGAGTTGTTCTTCAAAAGGTAAGTGGAGTACTGCTGTGATAGGTCTCTTGTGGTTAGAGTTTTAATCTTTCTTTATTCACATTTTGAAAACTGTACCTCTGAGCTTATTAAACATTTTTGCTTACACTATTTTACAATTACTTCTGGAATTTGTGCCAGTCAAATATACATTGCCTGTCAGAATGGAAGAGTGGATCAAGCACTGTCTTTGGGCTTTCTGCTGTGTTGGATAGCTGGAGATCTTACAAATTTCGTAGGCTGCTATTTAACAAATCAACTGCCAATCCAGGTAATCTGTCAATATTCCTACTTTTTGATTTATTCTTTTCAAGCTGTCTCTTTAAACTCTAGGATAACATAATATTGCACCGTGAAGTAGGTACTGGGAAAGAAAATGGTTTTGTGTTCTGCTCACTGATCTACCATCCGTAAAATAAGTCATAATTTCCCAAATACATACATTGATGCTGTTATGTGTTATAGAAACCATTTCACGCTTGTAATTAACATTTGGAGAGACTTACTGGGTGTTACTCGATGATGAATGAAGTGGGGAATTTTCAGTTAAGCTTCAGCTTCAAAGGAAGCTTGCAGAGCAAATAGGGCTGGAAGGAAGTTGTGTTGTTTAGCTTGTAATAGATCAAGATGTTTTGGGGTTACTACTCTGAAAACTTGCTTTTTCTTTTTTTTTTTTTTTTTTTTTTTTTTTTTTTTAGGAAAACTATTAACAAGGAAATACTAGTTCAAAGTTGTTAATCTGACTAATTTGAAAATGTATTTTCTTCATTAAGGGAAGAGGTTCTCTGAAAGAAACAGTAGTTGTCAGCGATGCATTAATTGTGTCTGAAACTTTCTTACCTGCTGTTTTTATTTTTTACTCTTTAATTAAGAGAGAAAGAGGTGTGTGGCAGCCACCTGCAGAAGTTTTTACAAGCTGGAGATGGACCCAAGGGTGGACAGAGTTGCCTTCTCTTTTACAACTTAACGTGTGGCACTAACTGTTCCATTGCCCCATTGCGAAAAGGGGAAGAGAGAATGTCATTTTTGTCTTATTGAGGGGAGAGGCACTGAGTTAGATTAGTAGCTTCCAAAGTGCTGGAAAACTAGGTGGAGCAGACATAAGCTTCTGGGCAGGAAGGATTTATCAGTCTGCCCAGGTAGGAATTTCTGCTATGCATCCTGGAAAATGACCAGCTATTGTGATTGTGTCAGCAAGTCCCTGTTGCATAAGGTTTACACTGCATTCAGCTGCAGCAGTCAAATTTGTTTTGTACTGGAAACACTTTCTTTTTTTTTTTTCTTCTTTTTTTGGAAGTGCTTTGGTATTGTCATTCACATTATGATTATGAAGCAAAATTTCCGTGCAGTTAAGTTAAGGTATTTTGAACTACTTGTGTACTGAACAAGCAAACATATCTTCTCTTTCAGATTGTCACTGCCATTTTTTATGTCAACATGGATATAATTATGATTTCACAATTTGTCTACTATAAGCTCAAGAATCAGAAGATGACAAAACGTAAGGTTTTTCAACAACTAAAATGTTCTCCATAATGTAGCACATTCTTTACCTTGATGTTTTCTACGGTGTTTAAAATAAAGTTTTTTCATAGGGATCAAAAAACAGACTGCATAAATTCTGATTGAAGTTGTTAGGCCTATTGCTTCCAGGTTTCTCAGGCTCTTGTGGAAATCCTGCCTCTTCTCTTCCTTTCTGCCTTTCTCTTTTCTTACCTACATAATATCTGTAAATATTTTCCATGCAGTACTTTCAGTTTATATAGACATAAAAAATGCAGTAGTCTTGTGGCATCTGGTTCCATATTTTAACTTGCTCCATAGTTTTACTGTCTACTTAGAGCTATCTAAATATATGTATAAGTTGAAAGCAGGCATTATTTCTTTGTGCAGTTCAGTTAGTTTCCTCCATCTTGATTGAAACAGGACTTCATTTGCTTATAGCATAAAATATCTTGACATCTTCATGTGTTCTGTTTCAATGCATATAGTTAAAAAACATATTAAAGGGGAATGAAATTATTGGAGTTGTGCTTCATAAAATCCTGGCAGTAGTTGTAGTATTCAGCCTACCAAGGGACTACTGTTTTGACTGAAATGGAAGACAGAAAGCTCTGTTCACATTGTATCAAATCAAAAACATTAACTCATCAATCTAAAACAAAAAAAAAAGTATCAAAGAAAATCCGTGGTGTGGCAGAGGTAACAAAAAGCTGAAGTAAAACAGATGCCTGCCGAGCAGACTAAATGGGGATAAAGCAGATTCATTCAATACGGAACTGATAGTAAACCTGGAGATAGGTCAGTGCTGAAGATGCTTCCTTCCTGCTGCCCACTCTTGAAAACAAACACAGGTTTTTGTACGTTTTAACTGACAGTGCCTGCTTCAGCGCAATGGTTTGCATAGCTGGAGAGGGAGGTGTGGTACTGTGAGTAAAGCCGTAGCAAAGGGCTTTTCAATACCCAGTCCTGGAGCAGTTACCCCAGACAAGTTGGTCCATTTGGGATCTCAAAGTGCAGCCTGTGGAACAGCACTACGAAGTCCTTGTTATTTAGACTACAGGTCTTTAGGACAGGCTTACTTACTAATGCCATACAGCACTTTGTTCCACTGGTAACAGTGACTGCAGGACTTTGCCAGCATCTTGTAGATGCAGAAGATAGTGTAGCTCCAGAGTTGTGTAGTATTGTCTGCCATTGCCAAGTTGTCTTGTAGGTGTGTATGGAGACTTGCTAGATGGACTCTGTCTTTGAATATGAGAGTCTCAATAAGGCTCGAGCTCTAGCAGACCACGGACATGGAGACTGGTCCAGCAGAGAACTTAGATTACATACTTATATTACAGATATTGTTGTTAATTTAAATTTCAAATATCCTTGCTTTTGCAGTTTGTAATCAAGATGTGCTGAACGAAACTGATACATTCTATTCTACTTAGCGGTTTTGTGTGTATCAGCTGTTATTTAATAGTAAACTCTTAGGAGTTAATATAAGAGATAAGTTGAGTGTGAAAATGTTCTTTCTTGGTAGCAATGCCCATTTATGGCGTTCCCCTCCTGTTCCTGCACTGCGACCCCGAGTTCTGGGACAATGACACAGCACAGCTACGATAGTGAGCAGGGGTGGGCACAGAGCCCCGAAGGAGGACTTGCATTTCTGCCAAGAAAAAGATGCATGAAACTGTACCTTCAAATGTACTTATTTATGTTGCAAACAAAAAGTAACCTTAAATCAGCAGCAGATGTTATTTTTCAGCTAATTTGTTTGTATGTCATTCTAGGCAGCAAAAGCCTGAAGAATTTCTGTATAACCTGGATCACGGTGTGGATAGCTCTGTGCGTTATTTTACCCTGTCAGCTGTTACTAAGAAACCAAGACCAGAGTACAGTAATCGAAAGGAGTAATGTAAGTTCTTACCAGCTTCCATTCCAAAAAAAAATCCCACCCGAAGATGTCTTGAAAAGATGTACTCTGAGCTTTAAAGAATTTTGGATGAAGTTTTTAACAATGATTTAGAAATCCTAAATGTGGCGCTATGGGGATGTTTTAACTATGGACCATACATCCCGAAATAAAGAAGTTATAAAATTGCTTCTTTTAGCAGCTTCATGTGTCTTGGGCTTATTCTGTCCCTTGGGTCATTAGGATGTGCTGCTCTGTGAAATAACATGTATACATGTTGTGTTTCTGCTAGTGTTAAATACTGTAGGCATCCATGTAGAGACTACACAGCCACAAGTGAAATCAATAAAAGTGGAAAATTACAATTGTACC
>NW_009648255.1:2163050-2172491 GCF_000708025.1 Charadrius vociferus
TACTAATGCCAGTAAAATAATTGTAATCCAGCAACATTGCCCAGCAGGGAAGCAGCTTATTTTCAAAACACAGCTAGAGTGAGAAAACTAACAACTCTTAAACTGTGAAAAATGAGTATTTTTGCTTTCTCCAGACAGGATGATTCATTTTTTTTAGTGGCCCTAGCTACAGTTCTTAGTTTTGGTTTGAATTATTGTGCCCAGGCTTTTTTAGCAGGAGGACTGGATTGATATTAGTGTCGTATCCTAAAGCCCGGCACCAGTTTTGATCTCGGTCATGGCTATGACGCGGCAGTGTGCATTGTTGTGAGATAAAGATTAAACCCTTCCTACCGCTCTTTGGTCATTTGAAGAACAGCACTGAACTGCTTTGAAAGGAGTTCTGTCCAGAAAATCAGCCAGTGGACTCTCAGTTTAATCCTCTGAAATGCCTGAAAACATTCTTGCCAAAATATATGTACCTTTCTTTTTCAGAACTCTCTTGATATGATTGAAATGTCAGGCTTCATTTGTGGCTATATATCCTGTGTGTTTTACTTGGGAAGTAGATTTCCTCAGCTTTATAAAAACGTAAGTAGATTTTTGGCTAAGTACACTTGTATATTTTACAAAACACTCTGTGTCACTTGAGATGTTGGATTCTCCCTAACAGCAAGCCCTCTTGAACTTGAAAGCCTATTTTGCTTTTGTGACTTTCTAAACTGGTAAAAAAGAAAAAAAAGGTTTTTTTCCCATTCGGAGGAGGATTGTGAGAATTTTAGGAAAATGATGGGCTTTGATGGAGGAGGATTGGTTGGCCAGGGAAGAGGAAGTATTTACAGTTGGATCTATCAGATATGAGCAGAAACATGCTTTATGTGATTGTTATCGTAAGCAAGTGATATCTCCCATTTTCTTTCTCCAAAGTATTCTACTGTAAGTAGCCAACCAGGGGATCAAAAGTTAGAATTAGAGGAAAATTAGTTTAGAAATTTAGCCACTTTTCACAAAGGTGATGCTACTGGCTTTTTTTTTTCCCCACAGCCTCTTCACTATCAGTGTATTAAAAAAAAAAAAAAACACCAAACCAACAGAACAAAAGACCTTAAGGTTTTACGTTGTCAATTGTATACAGGCATTTTAATTGATTATGGAAAGGATTAGTTCATTTCCAAGCCTATTCATAGTCCCTCTCTACCTTTGCCTCACAGCTGGAACACCACAATATTTCCAAAAAGGTCTACAAAGTAGACTGATAGAGCAACAGATTTCTTATGAACTAAATACCATTTAGAAGCTGATTATCCCTCCTGCTTTGCACTTACATCAAAATTACATTAACCAGAACTGCTTCTAAAAACTGTTACAATTCCTGTAGTTTTCAGTGATATGGGCTGAAAGTACTAACCTCGGAAAATTCAGATCCCAGGACAAGAATGACTGAAGTCTTTGGATGTGTTACTGTACAAAATGCAAAAATTACCTATAACTGTCTACTGTGATACACATTTTAGCATTTCTTTGTATTTAGTTCCGAAGAAGGTCGACAGAAGGCACCTCTTACCTGCTGTTTGCATTAGCCATGATGGGAAACACTACATATGGACTGAGCCTTGTTTTAAAGGTGCCAGCTACCGAATCCTTCCGGACCCTCTACTTTTTACACCATCTTCCATGGCTTATTGGGAGCTTTGGAGTTTTGTTTCTAGACATTTTTGTATCCTTTTCGTGTTATAGCTAGAGTTTCTCAGGGTAGGCTTGTTAATAAGTAGATCAGAAATTGTGGATTTTTTTGAAAATGAAATTTTTTTTTTCCTATTCTAACCTGATCATAAAATCTTCTTTCTGAACAATAATTTGTATGCCTTTTATAATAATATTTCCAGATAAGAATAACAAGTCGATAGTTGCACAGGTTAATGTATATCCTGTAGCCAATATTTAGTATACTAAAAGTTGAGGGGGGGGGTGCGCACGTTGTACTGTTTTTCTTAGGTTTGCTGTCTGATAAATGTAAAAAAATCCAAAACCAAAAAAACAAATCCCAAACAAACAAAGAACAAAACAACCCCCAAACCTGCTTGTTTTTACATACAAATATAGAATTACAGCTTTGAGAATTTGGTTAAATTGTAAGTGTTATTGCAAGATTGCATTAACGTCAGAGACAAACAATGAGGTTTTGGCAAACTTAGTTTCAGAAGATAGCGCTTAACGAAGAAATGCTGCAGCTACCCTTAACTACATGATTCGGGGCAAAATCAGATCCATTGAGTCACTGAGTGCCTCTGAAAACCAGCAGCTGTGCTCATTGGGTCACGCTAAGGGCTAACCAACTATGCAGTTATCTAGATTAATATACTAGTTTCTTGAAAGTCCTGAGCAAACTTATAATACTATAATTTTTTTATTCTTATATTCAGGGGGTGTACATAAGATGCCCACAGTATGTTAGTCGTTGTTAGTCGTGTTCTTTTCAGGTTGAGCATTAGCATTTTGTCATCAAGAAATTAAAGCACAATGTTTAAAGCGATATTGTACTCTTGCTGTAGAAGCCTAGTGAGCCGTCATGTGGTGCTGCTTGGTCTTACTCTTCACTGTAGTTTTACAGTCACCTGTCCTGTTGCTATAGCTTGTATTTTCACTTTAAAAAGTATAAAGAGGAGATGTTCTGATTTTTCCTGAAGTAAGAATTTTAGGTTTGTGTCTGAAAACATCTTGGTACTTAGCTCCATGAACTCAAA
The DNA here is from genome assembly GCF_000708025.1 of Charadrius vociferus. Lineage (NCBI taxonomy): Eukaryota > Metazoa > Chordata > Aves > Charadriiformes > Charadriidae > Charadrius > Charadrius vociferus. Next base: position 2,165,774 of record NW_009648255.1, read on the forward strand.
CTATAGAACAGGGTAAAATGAAGAGTGATTTCAGGACCGTGCTGAAGCATATTGTGTTAATCCGTTCCATATTAAAAGGAAGTTCTTTACCAGATTTACCTGGAACAGTTCCAGAAGTTCTGATTCCCAGGCATCAGTCTTGTCTTTCTGATTAAAGTAATTTCATAAGCCACTCCAATTAGACTCGCGATGGGACGGCTGACCCTGGCCTTTGGATGGACAGTTAAATTATACCGACATTCGGAGGAGCCATCTGTGTGTTTTGCATCTCCAGCCATGGCGATTTGAGTGGGCAGTTTAGTAAAACATTCGGCATCGTGGGAACACAATACTCCACTACAGTAGTGAGACTAAACTGCGGTTCGTGGCCTGTTTTGAAATACATTGTAGTTCTGTCTTTTATGAGACAGTGCAGTTTCTTTTGCAGGGTTGAGGGTTGCCAGCCCGGGTGGCTGGTTTGAGCGCTTGGGCCTTTTGTTCCGTGAACGAAGTGGGGACTCTTTCTTCCGCCCCTAGCTGGAAACATAAACCGGCCAGTTTTTATTTACCAAAAAACCCCCTAGAATTTGATCTTGATGACCCTTACAGTACATTATGTGTGTATTTGCAGATGCCTTTTTGTGATGTACTCTGAAAAGGAACTTATATATTGGCCACAGACCTCCCCCCCTCTCCGAGCCCTGCCCCAGGATCGCAGTGCCAGCGTGCACATGACATTCATTTCTGGGTTCTGTCTTGATTGGAGTCTGAATCCAATCTTGCTAATAGTTCTCCAGTTCAAATTATATTGAAAGCAGATGCTTCCAAATCAGGTCGAGGAGCTTATAGGAATCTAGTCAAGTATATAGTGTTAGTTGAAAATGTATGAAGTATTTGTAATCAAGAGAAAACAAAAGCAGGCCTCCTGCTTTGAGAAGCCCTGAAGGTATGGAAGTCAGTGCTTTTAAAGAGAGCTTCGTTACTGTCTCTTGCCAAGCAAGAAAATCAAAAATCTAACAAACTGATATGTCATGTCAGACCAGAAAACGAAGAACAGGATCAGCTGGGTTTTGGAGAACAGAGGAATTAAAGCAAAACCTCATCATTTTGAAGAGGGAGGTGTTTCATAATGGATCATTTGTGTAACAAACAGTCTCCGTTTTGAGGAGGAGTTGTAGAAATTGCCTAATTCTAGTAGACTTTATTCCTGATAGTGTCCAGAGTTTCATTAGGTGCAAAATAAACTCTCATTTCTCAAGGTCCAAGCAAGGATTAAGAGTTCACTTACTCTGTGTCTGCTGCAGTATTCTTTTGCTTCCATCTGACACGGCTGGCATTGACTATTTTTAGAAACAAATGGACTCCTGATCATAGCTGGAACAGCAGCTCCAGCGTTTCTTAGTGCAGGATTACACTGGAGTTGCTTCAGCTCAGTTTAACAGGATAACAGAGTCATCCTGTTTCCTTGGTGTCTACAGTTAAAGTTACTTGGTTGCGCAATAAGCCAGTTATTTTCAATAAATAATGGAAGTGTCCAATCGTTTGTAAAATATGAATTGTCCTCCTTTTCATTTTAAGAGGAGTTTCATAGCATTATACATTTGAATTATAAATTGGAGATGATTTTCTTTTCCAGTAAATGTTTCCTTCCAACTGCTGCTTTGCAGTGGAAGGTAGTTGGAGTTTCTCAAGAAACCACAAAGCCCGAGGTTCCAACGGGCCCGAGAGCGTCTCGGACCGACAAGGCTCCCAAAGTCCACATTTGCCGGCTGTAGGGTTCCGTGGTGGACCTTATGAGAGCTTCATTTTGTGTGCATGATTGCTTAATGTTTCCCTTGTACACAAGGATGCAATGCTACATATTTCAAAATCAGTTGATGACCAGTTCTGCGCTTAGACTTTCAGCAGCGGCCATCACTGTGTTTCGAAGAGACTGAATCCAGTGCAAGTTTTTCCAGAAAACTTTGTCCTTTTCTGTAAGTCTGCTACGCTCTTTCACCCCACTTCCTCCCTCCCCTGCTCCCACCAAAACCAAACAACTCTGCTTTGTATTTAGTTCAGACAAAGCCCTTTACCAAGATTTTTGCCTTTTTTTTTTTTTCTTTTTTGACATCACCCTATTGTCAGAGAACTGTGTTCAAATCCTCCACATGTACTTCTTTTCTTTAAGTGTAGCCAGGTTGTTACTCGATAGCCAAAGTATATTCAGCAAGAGCCAAGCTGTTGTACACAGGCTCTTCTCTCGCACCTTTTGTGATTTGCAGGGCAACCACTTGGAATCCATTATATACTTCTACAAAACATCACGCTTTGTAATTTAGTTACACTGTGCGAAGAATAATTCTGACCTGACAATTCATCCCGGAGAGTTTCCCAGCCAAACATACAACTTCTCTCCGCTCCTGTAAATGCCCGCTTTTGTCTCAAAACTGTTTCATTTTTTGAATTGTCACTAAATTGTTTAATTTAATGAAACAAATTTGATACACTAGCCAGTGGCTGTCACGAACTTTACTTGGAGAAGTTAGTTTGGTTGTCTCCTCCACTTTGGGCTGTCTGCATGCTTAGGTCTTAACGTTTCCCCCAGAAAGTCAGACTTGAGCAGCAAGTTAGTTTCTATATTAAGTAGTTTTGGCAGTTCAGCATTTATTTTAAAAATATGAGCAGCTGAGTACATATGCTACAAAAACATATTTTGGAAATACTGTTTGATAAACTCCACAGAACTTGTGTTTGTAATTTATTCCCTCTGAAAAGCTCTGTTGCCGTTGCCAGCTTGGTGGCTAAGAGAGAGAATGCGCAGTGCTGCAGCCCAGGCTTGTCCCAAGCCCACAGGATGATTTCAGCAAATTTGATTCCCAGTTCACAGGGTCTTTTTCCACCAGTGCAACTATTAAGACTTGGGGAGGCGCTCAGCTGCAAGTACAGGAAGACCTATAAAAAAAGAAAAAAAGAAAAAAGCAGGAAATTTAAGTGGTAGCTATATATGCTATAAAACTAATTTGCTAAGCTCTAAGAAAGCATTCCCCATGTAATACTATAGAAAGACTGAAAAAGGAGTGTGGACCTGCTGTCTCTCAAGGAAATCCTGTCTAGGCTTTAGTTGGGGGCCCTCAGAGGTGGGGTGCTGGAAAGCTTCGGGAAGGTGGGATAATTCTTGGGGCTCTGCCTAGGATGTAGAGAATTTCCTCTCCATTCATCCACAATCCACACCTCCTGGAAAGTGGTGGGGTTTTTTTTCCTCTCCTTACTTTTCTAAATAATTACATACATTAGCCTCGAACTTCTCACAACCATTGTCTACCGGCCAAGTTATTTTAACTGATCGAAAGTGTTCCTGGTAAAATTCTGTGTATCAGATTTCCTCCCAGAGAAATTATTTTGGTTTTTTTAAATGGGATTTTACGTGTAACAGCAGTGGTGATCCAGGTTCTATGAAAGCTGAACATATAGGAGCATACATAGGACTTTGAACAAGGTACCCATGTATACAGGTGGCCACTTGTTTCTATGCCGCGTACCTTTAAACATGCTTTCATGCAGATGCTCATGTTGGAGACTCCCTACTTGACCCCATCTACTATATCTGCTTCCACCCATCTAATGTCCTTCTCAAAACTTTCTTCATCTGAGTTTGTCGGCAAGCCGTGCTGGGTTTAGCGTAGTCTGCTGCTGAAATCACTCCCATCTTTTAGAAAAAGGAAAAAAAATGTGCCTAAAGTGAGCAGAAGAAAAGCAGGAGCCCTAAACCCTGCCGTACGGAGAGAGTTGCCGCTTTGGTGGCTGGCGGCGGTTTGCCTGGGTGAAGGGAGGCTTCTGGGACCTGCGGCTTTGCCTTTCACCTCATCGCCGCATCGATGTACTGCCACCAGGAACTCTTCATTCTGTAAGATGCTATGCATATTTCTTAGAATAGAATAGAAAAGAATACTTACAGGAAGGGCAGAGCTGGATAGAATTGTTACGGCTGGAAAAGACCTTTAAGATCATCGAGTCCAACCATTGTCTAAGTCTACCAGGCCCACTTCTAAACTGTGTCCCTGAGCACCATATCTAGATAGGTTTGTACGATATCTTTGTGTCTTAAAATGGTGTCTCTATCAGAAAACAAAGTGGTTTGTATCAAGTTCAGTACTCAAGTATAAAACTCCTCAACTATCTAGCAAAAATAGCGAAGAGTAAGAAATCTCTACTGTCCATTCTAGGTGCTCACCCCTGACTTTTTTTATTTAAAGACTGTCTGTGCTCAAAAGCCAATAATTTTGTTTGAGAGCTGCAACCATCAAGAAAAAGGGCAAGTATGTACTTGTTAATTCTTTTTAGATTAGCAGTATTTCTATGGCGTGTTTTACAATAGAAATAAATAATTACGTCTAATTGCACAATTCTGTGTTGAAAACAGCATTAAATATTGAGTCATAGTGTTGTTTGCGTGTCAGTGCCTGTAAATATCAAACCGCCTAGAATTTTGCAGGAAATGAGAATTTTCTTTTCTCTTCAGGCCCTGCTGATCTATTGCTAAGGAAAGTTTTTAACAGCTTCCCCTCCTTACCAGCATCCGCCCTCAGCCCAGCCCGCAGTATTAGACCGCTGAGGCTGGGGCAGTACCGGGCAGTGTGTTTGATTCCACCTTGTTCCTAGATGAACCTTGTTCCTATTCCGCGTCTAATGACGTTCACAGTTGGGACCCTCGCAAGCGCGAGGATGAGGTAGTAAAGGATATTTCCATGTGTATTTGAGCCGTATAACCAAGGGGACCCGATGTTTTGAAGTTAGAATTTTGCTGTATGTTCCCTTTTCCCGTGTTGCAAGTAAAATGCGATTGAACTTTTTGCCATAGAGAAGTACTGACAATGAGCGTTAAGCAGGATTTGGAAAAGGTTATATGCTAATGGAGAAAATTCCACAGTTAGGATTAAATAAATGGATAATACTTACACTACAGTACATGAATTAGACACAGCAAGTTTTAAGCTTTCCTCTGCGGACTGTGGTATTCAGAGTCTGTGCCAGAACTAAACGGATGGCTGCTTTTATTCTGTACAGCTTATTTTGGTTTTAATTGAGAGCAAGTACTGCAAACGCTACCTCTGTATCCTGGTTAATTACTTCCTTACCCCACAATACCAGGTGACTCTGCAATTCATCCTGTATCGTCAGCACCAGGAAAGACAGTCTGGTGTAGTAGCACTGGAGGTGGAACCACTGCTGGTGAACGAGGAGGCTGCGTAGTGTCGGGTGGATTTGGCTCACGGCTTCGTTGGATTTCGCTCTTGGATGACTTTGACAAACAGTTGCTTAGGGACCAAATTCGTTACTTATTTTTTATTATTTATTTTGACATTAATTTGTCATTACTTGTTTACAAATGACATGCCAATAATAAAATATTTAATATTTGCTGTCTTGTTTCAGGATAGATACAATTTATTTTCCTGATTCTTTTTTTTCCCTGATTCTTTCTTTCCTGATTCTAGCTGTTTCTTCCCCAAAGTGTGATACGGAGTCACAGCAGTAGCTACTGTAGAAATAATTATTTGACATCGTGATAAGGTGCGTATCGTGGGATGACTATTTATTTTTAGATGAACGCGTACATCTCGTTAACAGTAGCGTGGCTGGTTTAAAAACAATGGAGGAGATCACCCCTGTGCCTTGAACCCAGCCTGGAGCTACAGACCGCTCCGTCCAGGTGTGCTGTATGGTAAGATTTGGCTTTTTTTATTCATACTCAATTTTGTATGCAGCAGAAGAAAAAACATCCTATAATTGAGAAACTTCAGTGCAGAGCGTCCGTTATTGATGCAAAAGCAGAATCCTGGTGTAAGTTGGTGGGACCCTCATGTACCGCTCATTCATTGTGGAGCATCACTATGCATTTTATTTTTAAGAGTTAAAGCATTTATACATCAATACCTGTGTGTTTCAAGGATTATAAATGCCGTGTGTCGTCATATGGCCCATATAATGTTTTTGTACAACGTGCATTTCCTTTGCAAGATTCTGGTTTAGATAAGTGCCACAGAGGGAAAAAAAAAAAAAATTAGAAACTAAGGAGACTGTACTTTGCTGTTGCGGATTTTGTGCAAAACTGTGTTGTGTTTGAAGAAAACTTCAATTAAATTATCTCAAAGAATAAACTTCTTGTTAATATTTCATTGAGTATATGTGTAATGATTCACTCGTCAATAAATAAGTTTGTGAACAAAAGAGCTGGTTTTTAACAAAGTTCAGTATGAGGATTTTATACGTTTGTGGACTTGTGGAGCTCCTTCCCTTTGATTTCAGATAACTGTTAAAGGGGCGTGATTGAAATTTCGGTTTTAAATAATAAAAAGTAATAACTAAGAAATTTATTTTTAAATAATGAAAGAAACGAATGAGTGCAATTGAGCGTATCGAGATTGTTGCCAAAAGAGCACACTGAGGAGGAGGCATTTTTCTCTATGAACTTTGGCAGAACTTCACGCACGGCTAATAAAACCCCAGAGGGGCGGGCTTGGAGCGCTGGGGGGTGGCGTCGTCCCTGCTGCTCTGTACGGAGGTTTGACTTCACTTGTGTTGCGGCGGTGACTCACACGAGTAACCAGATTCTGTGTTCTTGCTAGAAATGAGCTGGGTCCCGCCAAGCGCCAACCGACCGCGCGAGGGTGGATTCGGTGTCAGTGCCACGACGTGCCCTGGGCAGGACGGACCCGTGGCGGCGGCTCGGTAGGTGGGGGTGGCTGGTGGTCCTGCC
>NW_009648255.1:2172550-2174782 GCF_000708025.1 Charadrius vociferus
CAGGTTGCACAGGACAGCGTCCAGGCGGGTTTTGAATGTCTCCAGAGTGGGAGACTCCACCACCTCTCTGGGCAGCCTGTTCCAGTGCTCCACTACCCTCAAAGTAAAGAAGTTCCTTCTCATGTTAAGATGGAACTTCCTATGTTCAAGTCGTGCTGTGGAAAGCCAAGTACTTGTGAAACGTTTCACCGCTGCGCGAGATGCTGAGCGCTTGTGCGAGATCCACCCCGGCGAAGTCGGTTACTTTATTAGTCACAGGGTGTACTTATGGCGAACCTGTTTTCCCTGATTTCTGACGCGAGTAGAGGGCATTAGAAGTTAACCTTTTCAGTACGTAAATTAAAATGCAGTTTGTCGTACTCGCAGATTTATATGCTGCACACATGAGATTATCAAACGTGTGCCTGGCTGGTGACTGAAACCATGACTTGTTACTTTTTAATGCAGTTAGAATTTGTTCTTACATCATTTCTTCAAAGATTATTTCCCCTTTTATTGCTCTATGTAATCCTATTTTGGGATGTCTGTTTATCCCTGTTTCATACTGCTGTTTATTAGAGCAGCCAAATATGGGGTATGTAAAGTTACTGTGATTTAATTCGAGACTTTGAATGGAAAATAATTGAACTTTTGAATTGTAAAGCAATGGTAGTTACTTATCGATAGTTCATATATATGTAATATTTAGTATATGGGTTAAGTGAATACTTCTACTTGAGAAAACATTATTTCCAAGTAGCCATTTGACTGCGAGAGCTGATCAAATGCATAGTTGTCCGTGCTGTTCCCTATCGCCTGTTAGGATGGGAGGTCTTTGTCACCCCTTTGCTCAGCCCGTAATTGTTTTCTCCGAACCGGAGCTTGCCGTGTCAGCAGAAGGTAGAGCCGTGCCCCGATATACCGCGTTAGAGACGAAAGGGCAGATCTTGATCACCTCTTTGTTAATCTCAGATGGGAAAATATGGCACGTGGCTTCTATCACAGCTACTTTGTTGGGAAGCAAAGTGTCTTAATCTTCTCGCTTTATGCCACTAATTCTTCCCTCGTGCTGCATGTAATCCAAGATTAACGACATTGTTTTCTAATTTTATTTTTTTAGCTATCATGGAAATCTCATTAACTAAAGGAAACATCTAACGTGTCTTCAGGGCTTTATTTTTAAACAAATTAATCAAATAATTTAGCTAACAGTTCTCCGTCTCCCACAGAGGATTCTCCCAGGAGTGGAGTCACTCCTGGCCATCGCACAGCCGTTTTGATCACTTGTTTCAATAAGAAAAATATGTACTTAATTCGCTGCTTCTGGCTGTCTCTTGGAATTTAAGGGTTTTTTTTCTAAATTCCTGCCTGTATTCTCACTGACAAAACGTGTTATTAGTCTAAAGGAAAGAACGTTGGTTCATCTAGCAAGAAGCATGGAGCAAAAGCTACCACTGTTGGCTGCTCCGGGATCTCATTCCCTCTCTTTCCTACTAACGAGCTTCTAAGGTCTGCAGCACCTTGTGGAAGCAACAAAAGATGCTCCCACAAGGTTCTTAGTACAATACCATTGAGGGGGGGGTGTTTACAGCTCTGCCAAAAGTACAACAAGAAAAACAAGCTTGTTTTCAGGTTCAAAGAGCAGAAACCAACGCCACGTCTCTGTTTGCCACCAGTGCTATGACTAAACCTGTGCAAAGGCGCTGCTTTATCTGTAGATACAAAAAATCTCAGACAAGAATATCCATGACTGGACAACAACCTTCTTGTTCTAATTGCTCCATCGCGATTTTCTTGCTTATTCCTCTGTAACCTCAGAGATGCGAGAGAAAGCCGTGGTTGGTTAGAGTAGGAGTTACGACGGATATAAAATAGCCTTTTCCTAACAGGGCAATGGTTGTGCTGGAGGACAACGGCAGTTGTGGCTCGTGCCGCTTGCCTTCTTGCTGCCTCTTTGGGTGACTTAACACATCCGTGATGTCTTAAGTTTACGGATGTTTAAGTTAAGAGTTAAAGATCTGTGCAGCACCGTGTGTAAGAAGCTGCAGGTTAAATTCATCAGAGCTTTAACTGAGGGAACCTTAAGAAACTGTTACATCCAGGGCTTGGGTCCCTTCAAATGTCTTAATTATACTCAGGTAAAGAAGACTTAAGTCTTATTTAATAAGAAGGAAAAGACATGGAAAATGCTTTGGCCAACGGCTGCAGTGAGCTGATGCCACCACGCTGAGCCAGGGCATGGCGGGGGGGGGG
>NW_009648255.1:2174893-2175633 GCF_000708025.1 Charadrius vociferus
GGTTTGGGATGGCTCCAGAGGGGGAGACTCCCCCACCTCTCTGGGCAGCCTGTGCCACTGCTCTGCCGCCCTCACAGCAGAGAAGGCCCTCCTCAGGTGGAGATGGAACTGCCCATGGTCACCTTTGTGCCCGTTCCCTCTTGTCCTGTCACTGGGCACCACTGGAAACAGACTGTTCCCATCCCCCCGGCACCTCCCTTGAAGGATTGATCAGCGTTGAGAAGATCCCCCTCAGTCTTCTCTCCTCCAGACTGAACAGCCCCACGTCCCTCAGCCTTTCCTCAGCAGAGAGATGCTCCAGTCCCCCCATCATCTCCGTAGCCCTTTGCTGGACCCTCTCCAGCAGTTCCCTGTCCTTCTTGACCCGGGGAGCCCCGAACTGGACACAGCGCTCCAGATGTGGCCTCCCCAGGGCAGAGCAGAGGGGGAGGATATGCTTCCCCTGGTTTCCTAGTGGCAGAAGGCTGGGAAGTCAATGCTCTGCACGTGAATCAGAGCATCACAGAATGGTTAGAGTTGGAAGGGACCTTGAAGACCATCTCATTCCACCCCCTGCCCTGGGCAGGGACACCTCCCACCAGCCCAGGTTGCTCCAAGGCCCGTCCAACCTGGCCTTGAAAGACATCAGTCCTGCGGGTGAGGGTGGTCCCCGTCAGCGGGAGCGGAGCACGGTGCTGCCGTGGAGGGAGGAGAGAGGTGGCTTTGGTCCTCAGCCCAGCAAGGAGCAGCAGCCCAGCCCT
>NW_009648255.1:2175782-2177324 GCF_000708025.1 Charadrius vociferus
GCGCGGGGGGCCGGGGCCAGCGGCCATGCTGCCAGCGGAGCCCAGCTCCCGTGCCCCCTGCTTGGATGAGCAGTAGTAGTTGGACGGGTCCAGATCTGTCCCCTGAAAGCTCCTTAGAACTGCAGCAAGGGCTGCTCCAGCTTCTCCTCCAAACCGCAGCTCATGAGCTTTTCCCGGCCGTTCTTCTGACAGTTGAGGTCCCCATCACCACCAGGAGAGGTCAACCCAACCACTGCTGTGGTGCGTTTTGAGGAAATGTTAATGGTGGTAGGGACGATTTATGGATATGAATAGCTGGTAGTACTTTGGTGTCCGTCCACACGGATGCTTGCTAGGTGCTGCTGAAAATATACGGTATGGGGACAGGGCATTGATTCATATCGTGATGAGGGGGGTCGCCGTAATGTGCTCCAAACAGCTTTTAAATAACGACTGTGGAGGAGTTAAGACCAGTTTAATCCAACTAAATAATACTCCTAATGATAAACTGCTAAAATCAAGTTGACGTTTAGATTCTAGCAATTGTCTCAGACAAGGTGATTACACTCAACATCAGTATTGGTAATCATTAAAATAGATTAAGCTATCGACTGAGCAATAAGAATCGCTGTCTGACTCCGGCACAAGCGCCGGTTTGACTTTGCAGCAGTGCCCCTCCTGCTCCCAGGAGTGTCTCCCTGCCACGGGGAGGTTCAGGCGCGTACCAGTTACTGTTCTTCACGAGCATCGTGTGCCTCACAATTAACGCCTATGGGAACAGCACAGTTTATCGCTACATGTCTTTGGAGGACAGGTTGCAGACTTCAGGAAGAAAGCGGCACTGCATCATTTTCCCTGCCTTGCTCGTGGCCCACAGGCTTGTATCCGCTCCTGCTTGGAGCCCAGGCCGTTGCTGGAGGACGTCTTCCAGGGTCCCAACGTGCCCCGAGGGAATGGTCCTCGCTGGGAAATGGGCCTTTATTTCTCAGCGCAACCTCAGCGGCTCTCTGCATTTCCTTTAGCAGCAGCCTGAACTTTCTTCTCTTAAAGGAAGCTCTTGTAGACACAGCCTGAAGTGACTTGTACATGAAATAGCTCAGTTCTTCTGACGAAGCTGAACATACGGAGCTGCCTGAGCTATTTCTTGGGACTGCAGCAGGAACAAAGCCTCAGCATCTGAGGTGGAGTGCAGACCGACCCGAGGCAGCCCTAAACCCACAGCCCACAGGCCAAGCGTCTGCACAGACTACCTCCCTCTCCTCAGGGGACATTGGCTCAGCAGGAGGTGGGACACTGAGCTGAAACTGGTGCAGGTTCAGGACAGGCTTGGGAGTCCCCCAGGCACCACAGCAGGTGGGGCAGAGCACCCATGGTGGATGGTGTGGGGGGAACGCCGGAGCAGGGCGGTCGGGCAGGGGGTCACGGTCCTTCACAGCCCCTCTCCTCTGGCACTGTCCCCTGGCACTGACGCGACAGTGTCTACAGCAAAACCAAAGACTTTTGCAGGACCAGTGGTAAGTGAAGATAATGGGAAGGACCAGAAGAAGCCGAGGAAGGGGGTGT
>NW_009648255.1:2177398-2200960 GCF_000708025.1 Charadrius vociferus
AGGCGGCACTTGCTGCCTGACGGATTGGCCGTAACACGGGAGCTTGATGTTAAAAACATCCTCCTTACCACCGAGGGAAGGTGTTTCGCAGGCGGGGAGGATGGATGATGCAGAAGAGGTCTTGGGCAGGTTGGAGGAGAATTTGCTCGGTGTTCAAAACGGCTTCTTGGAAACACAGTGTCCTGCTCCAGGGCTCTCTGCGAGCGGCCCTTCCGTCGGCGCGTTCCCCGCCGCCCCTGGCTGTGACGCAGCCCGGCCGCATTCGGGGCGCACGGGTGAAGCGTGGCGGATGGTTTGCTGTGGGGATAGTGAACACTTTGCTTCTCCGTGCCTGCAGTTGCAAAGGGCTTTTTAAAATTGATTACTGGTCTGGCTCAAGTTATGGTGTGATCCTGTAAATATAGAGGGAAGAGGGACATTTTATGATGTCTGACTTCCCTACAATATTTTTTTATTAAGTAAACTGTAATGGAAATATTGGGTTTTCATTTCTTGCTTGCTTCTTTTCCGACAATTGCCAGTAAATCAAAGTTGCAAAAAGCCGTCTCTCCCTCCGCGCTGGCAGAGCTGACGGCAGCCCGGTGGTCACTTACTTTTGGAAATGACATGGCCTTATTTGTAGGCACTCAGCGGACTCCACTGCTGATGTATTGACCCTTGCAGCTTTCAGATCAAGGAAATAGTGGAGGACAGCATTTCCGGCAGAGAAATGCCCATATTTTAAGATAAGGACTGCCAGTTGTACTTACTGCAATTCACCAAGATACAAAAGTGCCACGTGTAGAAAGCAAGCAAGTATTTCTTCCCCTCTCCATCCAGCATCTCCGCTTGTTTGCCTGTCTCCGTGCAGCACACCGGGTGTGTTGGGCAGTGCAGAAACGGGCTGCGAGCCCGTAGCCACGGGGCCAGCGGGGCTGGGCGCGGGGCACCTCTCCCGTCACGCATCCCGGGACCCGCAGCTCTGCGTTTTGACGTTTTTTGTCGCACGGGCTCGTTTGCGTTGGCCCTGGACAAGGGCACAGAGGCAATGATGCCTGAGCACATCTGTCATCGTTCATTTGGAGCCGAGTCCCGCAGTACAGCCTCGTCTCTCGGCGCTCTCCCTGGGCTGCAGAAACTCAGACAGAAAGAAAGTTTAAATGCTGAACATGGGTTGTTTGGTTGTTTGGGTTTTTTTTTTCTGCATTTCTGTGTCTGTTTTTTCAAGTACGCAAGCTTGGAGCTTTCTCCAAGTCCTAGGGTGCTGCAGTCCTCTCTTGTTTATCTGTTTGTAGTGAAGGAGCAAGTCGCGTCTGACATGGGATAAGCGGTACCGGGCTGTTGAATCGGTGGCAGCTGCAGGGACAGAGCCGTGAGCCGGACCCCGCTCCGCTCAGCCCGACCACACCACCGCTTCACGACGGGTTTATTCTGGTGAACCAAAGCTGTAGTGCAAACAGTTCCTTCCACTTTAATCTTTGCTCATTGTATTTTTTCCCCCAAAAAACATTCATATGGTTCAACCATCCCAGCAGCACACCTGCCTGCAAACACGGGCAGAGCCCGGCACGGGCTGCGCGCTGCCGTCCCTGCCCGGTGCTGCGACGCCGGGCTGAGCCGCGTTCCCGTGACACCTCCTTTTAAACCTTTGCAATGTCATAGGCTTTAAGAGCAGAAAGAAGCCATCCCCGGGTGCGTTTAAACGTATGTACCCACAGCGACGGGGGTACACATCCCTGGTGCCGGGGATGCGGGGGCTGACGCCGCTCACCCCTTTCGCAGGACTGGCGTGGCGCGTTGCCACGGTGGTGCTGGTTGTGTGTTGGCCTGGTTCTCCAAACCCTTTTTGTGCAGCCCGTCTGCACCGGGGCTCTCGGCAGAAGCGGCACTGCTCTCCGGCACATCCACATTCGTTTCCCCTCTGTAGTGTATGAGCACAACTGCAGGGCGAATGCTTCATCCTCCGTCGGTCCTCAGCGTTTCTTTACACGTGTCCTTTATCAATACATACATTTCCCTCCTCCATCCTCGCTGCAGCAGGTCAGGGTACCCGGTGCCTCGAGCGAGCAATGGTGGCAGAGGGTTGGTAGCCCCGTGGCTTGGCGTGCTGGCCGGGGCATGGCCGTTCTCCCCGTAGGACAAAGCTACAAGCCCACGGTCCCAACCCCGGTGGAGCCATTCCCACCAGATGGAGCAGTTGCCGTTCCAGTGCTGCCGAGCCGCAAAACCCCACGGGGCTGCATCCCCCGGCCCCGAGGAGGGACCCCCACAAATTACCCTGCGAGCGCCCCGGCTCGTCCCGACTGCACTCCCGGAATATAAATTTGGAATAAAAGTCACAGTGCCATGAGAGCCGCACTGAAGCACTGCCTCTGATTTGGTCCTTTGCTTTGCTTTTTTGGCAGCTCCATCACTTTTCAAACATTTCTAAGCCTCTGTCAGTGTGTTTTTTTCTAACTTTTTTAGCAAACTGCTTCTTTTCACCTAGTTTGGCCGAAATGCCAAGCAGGTGCTTAAAAATCATGCAACACTTGGAAGCAAAATGTGCCGCAGCTGTGGATGGAGGTCTCCCTGCCCCGGGGGGGAGCAGCCCCTGCGGGGGTCACCCTCCCGGCCGAGGTGCGTGGGTCCGGCGCGGGTCCGATGCACCCACCGGGGGCCGCGGGTGGTACGTCACCCGGTGGGTGCGTTCCCTGGAGCTGCAGCAAGCCACCTTGGCGATGCGCCGAATAACCGGCCACCACCCTCAGAGCATCACCAAACATTGGCAAAACTATTGTTGTTTTGCTCAGTGTATGCAAGGAATGATGCCAAACCGCAGCAGGGTTTTTAAGCCCTCCTGAGCCAAATTTTCCTGAGGAGCCACTCTCCCTATGGGAGAGGGGAGCTGCCAGGGAGAGTGGTGCCCCCTCCACAGTGGGATGCCGGCGGTGCCATGCCACGCTTACGCGCTCCAGCGTGCTCGGCCAGAGCCCAGTCATGCACTGGGGCCGTGCGAGAGCCTGGAAAAACACCAATGATGATATTACCCATCTCATCCACACTTTGCCCTGCATCCCGTCCCACGCCCTTGCTCCTCCTGGATCCGACAACGGCCCTGTGAAGGGGAGCGGGGAGCTTTGCCCCAGCGCTGGCTGCGGGGAGATGCTGCTCCCCGGGAGGACAACCCATGAAGTTGGCCCCACGCATATCACTGACACCCGGTACCTTCACGTGCTGCTGCTGCTGCTATGGGAGTAGGAAACCTGTTCCAATCATCACGCTTGGGGCTTCTTGGCTGTGCTCTGCCATTGCTTTAAAAAAATTCTTCCCGACCCACCCGGCCTTCTTGCAAGGGTTGTGTATTGCCATGGACTGGCGATGCCTCCTCCCTGCGTGTAGGTACTTTCATGATAACCAGGCTCAAGTTTTTCATCTGGTCTGCGGGAGATGATGCTTGGGGTCAAAGTATGCCCAAAAGCTGGAAGGCTCAGCCTGCGCTCCAGATGTTGCCGCTCAGAACTGGCTCCGTGCTGGTGAAATGTGGAGTTATGATTTATTATTACACGCAGCGTAATTCATTTTTACATTGAAAGTAATATTATGTTGTATAATCAAATCTCATTTGTTATTTATTGCATTCTCTCCCTGCACAGATGCGGATGCTTCACCCTCTCTCCTGGTGGAGAATGTCCTTCGTGCTTTTCCCGGTGGGGCTGCAGGATGGTGGCAGCGCTCCTGCCGGGGGGTCGGAGGGATGGCATGGGGCAAAGTCTCTCCAAACCAACATCTTTCACACATTTGTGCCTATAAAACAGCAGTAACTTCTGCAAAGCGCGACCTCGGTGCAGCCGAGTTGGCCGGCAGTGGGCCAGGAGCCACTGCTTGTCCTGGGAGATGTGTCTCAGCAAAATGTTTGCGATGAAACGCTTGGACATGGAGCTGCTGCTGCTGCTACAAAAGATGCTGTTGGCCTTGACACCCCCTCGTTCCTCGTGTGTAAAACTCTCCCGCACCTTTTTGCTGCCCTTTCCTGGTGCTGCGGTGGGAGCGTCGCAGCAGGCAGGGCAGCCACAGGCGCTCACCGATCCCCACCGGGCACCAACATACAGATCTGGGCGCTGCTAAAGTACAAATCCTGCCGCTCGGGGCAACGCCAGCCTGCGGCATGAGCGCTCTCATCTGCCACCCTCCCTGCCGAGCGCCTTTCTGCGTGGCAGAGCATCTCGCAGCGCGCCGAGACGGTGCTCCGCTGGTGCCCGCTGCCCAAAAAGCACAGTCCATCCCTGCCGGGGGTAAAATCCACGTCCTACCGAAACAAAGTAAGAATTTTTTTGATGCGAGTCACGCCGCGTTGAGCCCAGATCGCGGACGCGCGCCCCTGATCCATATGGGGCACCATGTCCGGCTCAATTTAGGAACGGTCTGAGCTGACGGGGCTGGGAAGGGGGTCTGCACCGCACCAAGGTCTACAGGTCTTTGGTGCCAACTCCAATTGCTGCACACACGGCGTTTAGTTTAGGATATATTATAATATATATTCCAGATGTATTAAGCTTTAGAGCGCGTCTTGTCTCCTAATCTTCCCCGTGCCAACACGTATCAGTTCAATCTCCCAATCTACAACAGACAAATTATTTTAGTTGTGCTTTGGAGCCCAATGTAACCGACAACAAATATAACGCAATGCTGGCGGCTACTGCCGCCGCCGCGTGAAGATGCCCCAAGCACAGAGCTGGAGACAGGTTTTATTTTAAGCCCTCTTTATTCAACATCTCATTTTATACTTAAAAACAGGTATATGATGGGGACATATTAAATGTTGATCTCCTTGCTCAACTATCTGCTAATGTGATTTTTGGTACCACATCACGGCAAAACTCTGAATTCTTTTATCTTTATGTAAAAGTGCTGTCACAAACCCAAGCAAGTTTTCAGTGTGATGCGACCCTTAAAAAGAGGGAATTTTTTGTTGGTTTTTTTTTTGTTACTGCTGTCTTCTGAAAAGAATATCCTTAAGATATAGGAACAGCTATAGCTGCCGGTATTCTGCATTGCTCTGATGGCTTATACTGCAAAGGGAGCCCTGACAATGATGGATAACCTCTGCAACTTCTCAGCGGTGCGTGTGGTTTATCCTGCCTTTTGCTTTGTGTTTGTGTCAGGTTTTTCACTTGGGGCTGCGCTCAGCCTTTGTACGCTGGCTGCCTGCCTCCCTCCTCCTCGCTGCGGGCAGGGCGGGCAGCGCGGGCAGCGCAGGCAGGGTGGGCAGTGCAGGCAGCGTAGGCAGGGTGTGCAACACAGCTGCTGGAGGTGTGTGCTTTCCAAAATACCTCCTCCCAGCCCCAAAGCACCTGGGCATCACCCCTGTAACCGCGCGGGAGAGCACCGAGACACCCGGGTTGGGCAACGTTTCGCTCTCGCAAGTGAATTGGGGTGAAAGAAGACTGGGAGCTCACAGCGTAGGAGTTAGTCCTCAACAACTCCGTGTGTGTGTCAGAGCAAACTGTCTGCAGACCACGCCGGGAGGAGCAGAACCTCTCGGGAGCCCGTTGCTCATAGGCAAACCCCTTTAGGTGAAGAGCAGACCTCACCAAGACGTCCCTCGCGCCCCTGGTCTTTGCAGCCGCCGTGTCTGGTACCGCAGAGCTTTCCACCACCTCTTGTCCATGACTTTTTTCCCCCCAGATCTGTTTAAGCTCTTTGTTTGTTTTTGCTTGGAACGTTTTAATAAAATCACTGCTCTAATATAGAAAGACTTTTCTTGGCAGCTCAGCAGTACTTGTACAAACTCATTGACTTCATTAAGGTGATGTGGGGGTAGCAAGGCAATGGGTGCTCACTTGGGAGCGGGGATTTAGGGGACTTGTTTTGTTGTGTTTGAGGCCTTGGAGAGGAGACAAGTGAGTGCTTTGCCCATATTGCCGAGGTAATAAAACGCTTATAGACATGGGAAATGGCCCTTGAGACTTCGTAAAATCTTCTTCGCTTAGAAGGAATTGGCCAGGCTATAGCTTTAACCAGGAAAGAAGACAAAGATGCGGGAAGGGGATTGATGGGCAGTGGAGTGGAGGCGCTGAGACAGAAGGTGTTATCCTTGAGGTTGTCCTTGAGGCTGTCCTTGAGGTCGTCAGCGCCTTCTGGCAGGAGCCGTCCCTCGCCCGCGGCACGGTGCAGCCCCAGCCCCATGGGCAATGGCAGCATGGCCGGACAACGCCAGCGAGGACACGCATGAGGTGGGGTTCCCACCAAAGAGTTTTGCGCATCCTCTGATACAGATGTGGTCATTAATGCTGTTGTGGTTCGTTACCGTGACCTCTCTCCTGCTGCCCGCGCTTGCAGGGTGACACGTTCCTACTTAGTGACTGCGGAGACAACACGGCTCCCTTTTGCACAACGTAGCATTGATAACAAAGTGCTGGCAAATTTTTTAAAAAAATGGAATTTCTGGGAAACTTCTGCTACCCGGTGCTCCCATCAGGGGAGGAAAGGAAGCGATGGCCGCAACCGGGTGTGCTGAGCTGGCCAGAGCTCGGGGGGGGGGGGAGACCGGCGGGGGGTCCCCCCATCCTTCCTCGTCCTGCCATCGGGGTACCCAATTTCGCCTTCTGCCGATCAACTCCTCATCAACACAGTCATCCGGACAATCACCACCGATGCCAGTTCTTTGGGGGTGCCTGAAGTGTCCCGGGCAGGTATTTCAGTGCGATCCCACCTCTAATTAAATAGCAGTATTTGCTTAAACGGATCAATGTCTGTCCTTGACCTCAATGCACAATTTAAGCTATTACTGTATCACTAAATATGAAATGAACTGTAATACATTCGAGAGGCAAACCACTTATATCGAACCCAGTAATACAGATGAGAATCTTTTTATTACGTCCAATGAAAGCTGTGTGGTTATATTTGAATACTCCGACTGCGAAAGGCTGCAAGGAAAGACTTTTCCACAGCTAATTTACGGAGGAGCATCGCGGAGGCTAACCCGCGCCTCCAGCGCCACATCATCTCTCCCAAGGAGAAAAATCGTTTTGGAGTGAGGAGTTCTGCTACTGGGGATTGCAATAGTTTGCTTAAATGCAGAAAATAGCGATTGCAGTAAATGCATGGAGCTATAAATGTGAGAGGAAAAACTAAGAGCGGGGTATAAGCTGCAGTGAAGGTTTGCAGTCGCGGCTCGGGGTCTGCCGGTGGTGACACCCCCTTTGCCCGGGGCAGGGGATGCGCCCCGGCGAAATAAAACAGCGAACAAAACACGGGGCGCTGCCTCAGCGCTCATCAAACCCACTGAAATCACGATTAAGAGTTTGTCTACAATGGAAGCGCCGCACAAGGACCGGTGATAACTCCAACTGAAGGTTTGGCCTCAGTCACGTACCTCTAATTAGCAGCAAGTTTAAAAGTCTCCTCTAGCACACGGGTAAACAATCTCTTGGAGTAATATAGGGGCTGTCAATGATGCTTTTATGTTCAAAAAGAGCCTGTATTGTACTCTGGGTCAATGAGAAGCTGAGAGAGGTGAGGACTGTTCAATACTCATGGCCTAAGGTCTGCAGAAATCTCCATAATACAGCAATGGATTCTGCAGGGACAGGAATGCTAAAAGGCGGCGTCACCACTTCAGGCAATTGCTGGTGTGGTGCTCCATGCACCATAAACATCATCATTAGAGGTGTACTGTTATACTCTCCTATTACACTTCGTTTGAGAACAAAAAAAAAAACCAAAACCAAAACCCTCAAAAATCGGCAGATTAGGAAAAGAAAGTGGTACCGCTGGTACCGGTTCTGCCATAGGTCAGTCTGGTTTCCTCCAGTCCGTGGCTGTGGTTGTGCGTGGATTCCTTAAATCATTGGCATTTCTTCCATGGGTCAGTCTTATGTACCGCGCGGCGCTGAAGCTTTCATGGCCACTGGATGCTTTAGATCAATTTTATAAATTCATTATGTATCTGGGGGGAAAAATGGGGCGCAGGGGCAGTTTTCCTCGCTATGCAAACCTTCTCTCCAGGAGCGCTCTCCCGGCTCTGGCGGCTGTGCAGAATGAGGGTTTTTCATTTGCGGTCCCAAAGGAAAAGTTGTTAGTGAATGCTGAGCATTCCTCTTTAGTCTAAATTAATTAAATGACACAGTATCTATTGTATGAAATAAATGGGGATCGTTTTACATGGTATACTGTATACAGCGATTATAATGTGTGATCTTTCTAGAGAAATATGGGAAAACAATGTCCTTTGCCGGAGCAGGCGCGGCGTTCCCCGGCTCTGCAATACATCTCCTTGTTAAGCGGTAATGCGATGTAATCCGCGGCGACTTAATAACTAACATGACAGATGTATAATCTAGAGTAATGTAAAACGTTGTAAGCACAAGACGCGCGTGACTATCCTTCATCCGAAACATGTGTAAGTCACCGGCGTTCCCGCGCCCCCCGCCAGCGCACCAAAGCTGCGCCCGCGCCGGTGGGAGCGCAGACGGGCGGCAGGCAAAGGCTGAAACACCGCTCGGGTTTCCAATCTGCGTTAAATGATGATGCAGTCAGGCGGCCATCGATACCCGTTCCCCCAGAATTAGCTTACCGTAAACCGCGGGTGCTTTGCTAAGGCTTCCTCGCCGGCGGGTCAGCTTCGCTGCCCCTCAGCAGCATCCCCCGAGGTGTTCAGGGCAGCCCCGGGGGCGCGGGGGGGTGCAGTGCCCGGTGATGTGCCCGGGAGCCGCCGGCTCAGCCCGGCGCAGGTTGCAGCCCCCATGGCACCGACTGGGGCTCCCCTGAGGCCGATGTGCAATCTGTGATACCAGCACAGAAAACAGTCGTTTTCATTTCTTTGCAGTGAATTTTCGTCAATCTGTGCTCGCTTACCACGAGTGGGCATCCCAAAGCTCCTCACTCCCCTTCCCCTTCTCCGTGTTTGCTTATGGAAAATGGCTCAGACTGCGCAGGTGTCCTGGTTGGAGCGACACGGGACTAATTTCTCTTCTAATGCTTGGGGCAACTGCACTTTTAGAAGAGTCGAGTGTCTTAATTTGTGAAAATATTTCCTTCCTAGCCAGCTGTGGTGTGTGGGTTTCAAGGTCTCAGTGTTTCTGAGCTCCCCGGGTGTGGGGATGCGGAGGAGCGAGACCCGGGCACTGCACCCAAGCTGCCCAACGGGGTTATTGCATACCATGAACGGCACATTCACTATCAATTAGAAAGTTTGCTGCAAAGTTCTCTCTCCCGTGATGGCTGCCATCCTGAGAACTCCTCGCCCCGGTGCCGCAGCCCTGAGCCCTTCCCCTCCTCCCGAAGCCGCAGCGCTCGCAGTGTCCCACATGCGCTGTCACTGCTGGGAGCACACGGCTTCTACGGATGGAACGGGCTGAGGATGACCCTTGTGTATTTTGTATTGGTATCGGGATCAATACCGGTTCTTTAGTTTTATTAATGTTACATATTTAGTCTTATTCTATTAAATCTGTTCCTATTTCGACCCCTGTGTTTCCTTGTTTTTTCGATTCCCTTTCCCGGGTGGGGAGGGGTCATCAGGTGAGAGAATAATTATCTGAAGGACGATAAATTGTTGTGGGTTTTTCAAACCACAACAGCAGGAAAAGTTATAGGCTGGGTGAATGTGTGCGCGTACTCCTTGTGTGTGTGGTAGGCAGTGTCTTCCATTAAGAAAGTTTCCGGGATATTGTCCTGGAAAAGAAAAAGTATCCAGTACTTAAAAAAAAAAAAAAAAAGGCTATTTTGAGTCTGGAATATATTATGTTTTCAGCACCTCTGGGAATCGTTGCTTCTCATCGCACTGTTGGGGTACAGCTCTCCTTTGGTCCCTCCACGTCTGCAACAGGAGCCTGAGGTTTGGGCATGGGGGTTTTGTGCGGGACGCAGGCACAGTTCTTGCTTCGCCGTACCCTCTGGTTTTAGGAACCCGTTGCCCGAGTGCTTCCATTCTTCTTTCCTTTGCTGAGCAAAAGCTGTAAAACACTCTGGGGACGGAGCTGGGCAGCAAAACTGCACGTTGGCTGGATGCGACCACCCACTGCGACCGCCGCAGCTCCAATAAGCCACTTATTCGAGGAATACGCAAAGTTGTTCATTTGGCTCCCAAAGACCTCTCTTAGAAGGGCACACAGGGGCGCGTTTGCCTTTATTTTCGCCACTCCCCAAGAATGCAGTGCTGTGGCCTCAGAGGGCCACAGCTGTAAATCTGGCTGTAAATCTGGAATAACATAATGCCTTCATACAGGAGACAAAAGGATGACGTACCTGTGGCTGGGCTTGCAGCGGGCGCGCCGGTGCATCGGGGGTAACATCAACCCAGAAACGTGCCCAAAATGCGGAGCTGGGGGGGGCAGGTCGGTCTGAGATGGGCTCTGTCCATCCACCCCTTCTCTTTTGGAGGAGCAGCAGCCACGAGAGAAACGTTTTTGAGCATCTGGGTTCAGACGTGTCGTGGAATTTTGTTGGTGAGACTTTTTGCAAAGTTTCTTGACGCCGCTGATGTTTGCTCTCGGAAGGAGCAAAGGGTTGTTGTGGTTTTCCAACCCCACTAAACCTGGACTCCTGGTACTGGATACAAGCCCTGGCCCAGCCGAGCTCTTTGCAGTTGCCCTGAAGGCAAATGGAAATGTGAAGGAAATACAGAAAAAAGAGAAACCAAACAGAGTACAAAGAAATGAAAAGCTGAATTTTAGGGGGAGGTGAGCGCTTCTGCACACAACGCTCCCACTCCTGTGCTCTCTGTGTTCGTATATTCTCAATTTGACTCATCCTACAACTCCAGCTGTGGCAGAAGGCTTCCGAGAAAGCAGTTCAAATACAAATTTTATGTTAAAGTGGAGTGATCAACAGAATTATTCAACTAGTGCAGAAAAAGCCTTAGTAAAGCAAGTGTGTGTAGCATTTCAGCTATTAATGTATTATTCCCTGACAGCATTTCTCATGCTTTGAAATAGTAGGAATGCCTGATTTGGAATGCTCCGGTTTACACAAGAAAGTAAAATATGCAGAATCCCTTCCAAATAATACTTTTTATTAATCTCCGGTGAAATTGCACGGAAACCTGTGGATTTGGCACATCGCTCCCGCCGCCCGGGATCCGCTCCTGCTCCCTGCAGCACCCTCTCCCCGCAGATCCGGGCAGGGATCCCCCTGCCGACCCTGCGCCCTGCGTCCCCGCTGCTGTCACGGGTGGAAGGGGTACCTGGGGCCTCATTTGCATAACAACTTCATTAACAAGTAACTAAATGCCAGGAGGAACTGCTCACTGGGCGGGCCAGGCAGCGGTGGGTGGGCAGGATCTCACCATGGAGAAGTCAAAGAGCCTTCCATGAAAACGGTGACATTATTTTGCACGTATTCTCTTAAAATAATCCTTATGATGCACCAGAACCACATTTTGTAGGTTTTTATCAGCCCTGCTATTCACTGCTGTGGTTTTATGCGTAGTGCCTTTGCCACACGTGTGCTGGCAGCAACGGCACAAACCTTTTGGGGTGGAAGAAGGGATCTGGCCATAAACCAGCATGCAGGGCTGCGTTTCACAGAATCACAGAATCACAGAATGGTCAGGGTTGGAAGGGACCTCTGGAGATCATCTAGTCCAACCCCCCTGCCAGAGCAGGGTCACCTACAGCAGGTTGCGTTTGATGCTGAGGAGTTGATAAATGCTATTTTGGTATAAATTTAAAGATCCTAAGATAAGTCATCGGGGGGCTGGTGGCTCTGTGGGGCGCACAGGAGTGCACCCTGGCTGCCGCGAGTGCCGTGCGGGTATGGCTCCCACCTGCAGCACCTCTCCTGCCCCCGGCTGGGCTTACCATCCCTGCTGGGTTCTGGCTGGTGATTTGCTTTAACGGAGCTACCCGGGAAGTGACTTTCCATTTAATGTGACTAAAGGAAGACAAATCCATCCTCTAACCATGGAGTAATCATAGAATCACAGAATGGTTTAGGTTGGAAGGGACCTTGAAAACCATCTATTTCCCACCCCCTGCCCTGGGCAGGGCCACCTCCCCCCAGCCCAGGTTGCTCCAAGCCCCGTCCAACCTGGCCTTGAACACCTCCAGGGATGGGGCAGCCACAGCTTCTCGGGGCAACCTGCCCCAGGGGATCACCACCCCCACAGCAAAGAATTTCTTCCTCAGATCTCATCTCAATCTCCCCTCTTCCAGTTTGATGCCATTCCCCCTCATCCTATCACTCCATGCCCTTGGAAAAAGTCCCTCCCCAGCTCTCCTGTAGGCCCCCTTTAGGTACCAGACGGAATATTTATTGCTATAAATATTTAAACTCCACTTACAGCTCTCAGTGTCTATTTACTCAAAAATATCCCCTTAGAAAGTTTACTCGGCATGATCTGCAAGTCAAACAACTTTTCAAAAGGTGCACCGAGGGAAGCACAAAGGACCAAAACTCTCTTCATACTGTCACGGAGTCGCCCTTTAAGCCTGCTTTAGAAACGGGTGGCGAGTGTGAAGCGGGGCCGAGCCGGGCACGGAGGGCGAGGGGCGAGCGGGGCTGGGGGTGGCCGTGCCCGGTGCTGCCCATCGGCACAGCGGCCACCAGCCCGGCAGGGACAGGCTCTCGCCGCAGCCTGGGGAGAGGGGAGGCACATGAAAGCGGGTCTGGATTTGCCTTGCAATGACAGCTGCATATTAATCTAAAGAATTTCTGAAAAATCAAAAAGACGTTTTTCAGCAAAATACACCCCTAGAGCCTCACTCGTAAAGCAAGGGAATAAACTTGAAACAGGATTGATTTCATCTTAAAGGGGATATTTCTTTGAAACGCTACCAACTGCGGTTGTCTTATTTGGTTTTCAATACTATAACAAAATTGTGCCATATTGTGTCAAATAAGGAGATAATATAACAGCTTTAAACAAATTTTGTAATTATGGGATCAATCAGAAATGAATTAAATCCACGTGCGTTAGGTAAGTCGTGCCGCTGAATACCGAGTAGCTCCAAAGACCACCTCCGAGCCCACCTCTGGCGGCCGCCGTCCTAAACCTGGGAGTTCGGTGTGACACCAGCGGTGGGACACAGCAACTCCCAGCGCGTGCTCCCGGCCTGGGGAAAGAACCACAAGATACCACGACTTGATGAAAAGCAAAGAAAATACAAAGAAAATCACACCCCCGCCCCCAACCTGTCTGTGTCAACAGAACAAACCCATCAGTTCTGCCAAAATCCTGTATTTTGAATGAGTTTTCTTAGTGTTTTTCTCTGCGCAGCAATGCCAATCCATGTCTTGTATTATCAGGTGGTTTTTCCCACCGTTTTCTCACCAGGTTTCAAATCTCCACAAGCCACAGTGCAGCGAGGGTCAACAGCAGTGAATATCGAACCCATTGTGAATATAGTGAATATAGAGTGAGCACAGACCCCACTTCAGTTACGGGACATCCCTGGTAGTCAGGAAGGAGTTTTCCTGCTCTCTTTCTTCATCCCATCACCGCAGAACCTCCCCAGGCCGCCGAGGACAGGGGATTATTTCCGTCAAGCTTCAGCAGCCTTTAGCCATAGCCCTTTGCTAAAGTTTTTTCCACTGCTGAGACATTTGTGTAAAAATTTTTGGGGTTCTGAGCACCAGACTGATGTAGAATGGGGAAAATAACGGAGCTTGAAGGATGTGGCACCTGTGCCCTTGTCCCTGTCGGTGGCAGCTATGCTTGTTCTTATGGGAAAACAGAGCCCGGGAACCCTGGCACCGCTGTCGTCTTCTCAAGGACCCGGAGTGATTATTGTCTCTTGAGCTTCATTAAATGGTATTAAACTCCCTTTACTCACCAATGTCACAATGCACGCAAAAAATAATGAATAGCAAAAAAAAGTATTAATGAACAGAAAATTTCCTCGCAAAATTTGCATTCCCTTTCTCGAGCAATTACCTTCGTTTGGGTTGAGTAAAACTTCTTTTTCCCATTATAAATATTTGAGTCAAAATAAGACTGGAGTCTCTCCCAGGGCAGCTTCCACCCCGCGGGGCGGCTGCCTGCACCCACAGCCCTGCGCCGGAGCCGCCGCAGCATCCCCACCCGCTGGCTCCACCGCATTAAAAGTTCATTAACGTGGCAAAAGCTTTCTGCGCAGGGAAGCATCGGATATTTTGGAGTCATTAGGAAAGAGACAGACCACGCAGCGTGGGGTGTGGGCGAGAAGTTTCACACCAGCCACCGACACTCGGAGGCTCCTGTGATCTCCCCGAAGGCAACTCCGACAGCAAACGCCTACTTAAAATTTCATCCTAATGAGCTTCATAAATAATTTCTTTTACTGTTCTTTTATATAAAAAAAAAAATAATCAGATGAGGTTCGGTGCTGCTAGGAGATTGGGGTGAGACTGGGAGAAGTGCCGGATCCCCCCGTGGGTGCTGCGGGAGATGCCCCGTGCTGGGGCTGGCCAAGGGTCGGGGCAGCTCCTGTGGGGGTTTCTCCTCTCCTGCCCAACCTCCCCATCGGCACGTGGGAAAACCGCCGGTGCAGCCCCATGTGGACCTTCCCAGGGTTTGCCCAGTGGGAAAGGAGAGAACATCCCCCTCAGTGGGCAGGAGAGAACCCTGGGGGATGCTGGGGCTCCCGCTTTGCAAGAAATACTGTGGTTGCTTTAAATATGCTGTCAGGAAAAAAAAAAAAAAAAGGAAAGAAGTTCTCTTTTTGTTCTCTTCTTATTCCTTTAAATAGGAAGGAAACAGGGGAAGGTTTATTTAAGTGCTCCTATAGGCTCTCGAGCCTCCCCACAACCGTTCTCTTCCTTTGCTGACGCACAAAACCGGGCAGGTGAGAGCGGTCGCAGTGCAGCGGGACGGCCGCGCTGGCGGGAAGGGGAGCGATGCCGTTTTGGCGGAGTTTCTGAAGGCTTTAAAGAGCTCGTCTCTGAAGAGGGACAGGGAACAGTCTGTTTTCTTGAAACTCGGGCTTCACAGAGAGCCCCGTTCTCCCATGACATCTTCAAACGCGGTGCCGGCAGAGGCGGCACGGCTGCGATTGAAACCGTCGATTTGTCGGGAGCCGCAGCCGGTGCGGGTCCTGCAGGGACTGGGATGGGGAGCAGAGATGAAATGTGCTCCGCTCCTTAGAAGCCTGCTCCTCTCCTCCCTCTGCCTCCCATCATCGATTTCTTTAAAAATATGATGTCTCTGCTTTCCCTTGCCTCTCAAACTGGGCCTTTGCTTGTGCAGGGGGCTTTGCGAGACGGGGAAGGGGGCTGCCAGCCCAGGCTCCCACCCACCCGGCCACCTTGGATGCTGGGAGTGCTGGGGATACTGGGGTGCTGGGGATGCTGGAGGTGCTAGGGATGCTGGGGGTACTGGAATGCTGGGGGTGCTGGGGTGTTGGGGGTCCTGGGGTGCTGGTTGTGCTGGGGATGCTGGAGATGCTGGGCATGTTGGGATACTGGGATGCTGGAGATACTGAAGGTGCTGGGGATGCTGGGGGTACTGGGGATGCTGGAGGTGCTGGGTTATTGGGGGTCCTGGGGTGCGGGGTGTGCTGGGGATACTGGGGATGCTGGGGATATGCACTGACAGTCCCCACCAAGGGATGGTCACAGGGGGACTGTTCCTACTGGGACATTGCATACTAAATCCCAATGAAAAGTATAATGGTCCAGAGAGGGATGACCACATCACCACATCATTTCCAAATACAAGGGTATAAATACCAGTATTTTCTCTGTATCAGACTTTGCATCCCCGGTACCTTTTGCCTCTCCCCATCTGCAGAAGCGCTGCCTGAGGAGTGCGAGGTGGGTTTGACTTCCACGCTTCTCCTGCCAAGAGCAGCTCTGGGGCCACGGCTGGGATTTTAACTACAAATTGCAGCACGTGGCCAAACCTTCCCGGCCATGGTGTGCCCACAGGGACGTTGGGCTGCAAGAGATGAGCGTGGCTCTGGTTAACCCCGTGGGCGGTGTGTCCCCACACCAGCATGGCTGAGCACACAGCACACACGCCGCTTTCTGCTCGAGAAAAGTGCTTGACGAAGAATCGCCCATTGACACTGGAGAGATGGGTCAGTAAAACCACGTCTATTCTGCCCCCGGTGGTTGTCTGTCCGTGCAGAACATTCACCGCTGAGTCCGCACATGCTTCTGCCTTAGGGGGCTGATTTTCCTCAGGTGAATAGTCCTTTCTGGTTTCAAGTGAGCAATGCGCCGGCACAAGAGGTTTGGAGGACCGAGCTGCTGGCTGCACATCTCTTACATTCCCCAGGGAAATGAAAATTTGTCCTAAAGGAGTTTCTCTAATGATTTATTTAAGAAAAAGAGAAGAAAAAAGGAAAAGAAAAGACGGTACTTTCACAGAAATCACGAAGGAAAAGCAGCAGAAGATGGAAAACTGCGGAGGGCGTCGGGGCAGATGGAGAGTCTCAGGGATCACAGACGGATTGCTGAAAACCAGGGTGCAGCGGCTCGGGGTGCACCCACACGGGTCTCAGCCCTGCACCGCCGGAGCATCCTCCCTCCCCGCCGGGCTGCGCATAGAGATCCCTCCCAGAGATCCCACCGGGGCGGTTTCCCACGTGTCCGAGGATTTTCCAAGGGGCTGATGCTCTGCACCTGCGACCGGCGCTCAGCCTCCGGTGGCTGCACCGAGGCACGACCTGGTTTGGAGCCCGGCTCGCCCCGGCAGCAGCCCCTGAACCTTCTCCTCACGGGCAACAATGCAAATGAATGGTTTTGCAGCTTGTTGGATAAATACAATGTTTGTTCTTCCTAATGGATTTCAGCAAGATATGGTAAATATTAACTCCCAGGTGGGGCAAAATGCATAATTCATCAGCTAGCACATTCCGACTGCGCTGTCTCTCTCATGATTAACATGTAAGGCATTCATTATATTTTTCAGCCGGTGTGTAGGCGAGCGTAGAAAGTTATGCAGATGAATACCAAGCACCTACGTTACACGGAATCATCCTTGCTCCATCGCAAGACCTACTCCACAGCCATCCCTGCTACGTCCCTGTGCTGCACCGGGAGGTTCCTGGGGTTGGGCAGGTAGAGGTTGGTCACTCTGTGACTCCGGCACCTCCTCACCGTAGGAGACGGGCGCTTTCCCTGCTGCAACCGCGCACGGCTTCATCAAAATAGCCACTGTCCACCTGCCAGCAGCCCTTTCAGTCTGTGAGTTCGGGTTTATCATCTCACTGTCTCATCAACATGTCCTCAAGGAGAAATGACCAAAGGAACTGCTTACATCGCCGACAGCGTCCACTGCCGGGGCACGAAACATGGTGCCTGATCCAGAGGTGACATAACCACTCTGTTACTGTTTTCCTTTCTGGTGAAATTAAATCTCTTCCCATGCTAATGGTTCTTCTCCTCACCCATTACATCTCTGACAGGTAAAAGACCCCTTTGGCCATCTTTTTCTTTGAAAAGCTCAACACACAAAGACAGACGCTGATAACAGTTGCACCAAGGGAAGTTTAGATTGGATATTGGGAAGAATTCCTTTACTGAAGGGGTCATCAGGCATCAGAACGTGTTACCCAGGGCAGTGGTGGAGTCTCCATCCCTGGAGGGATTTAAGGGTCATGTAGATATAGTGCTGAGGGACACGGTTTAGTGGTGGGCTTGGCAGTGTTAGGTTAAGGATTGGACTGGATGATCTCATGGGGCTTTTCCCATCCAGGAGATTCTGTGACTCCGTAACTTTAAGCTGCGAGACCCTTGAGCATTGATCACTGACCCTCATCCTTCTCCATCTGCTCTCTCAGCTGCACAGGCTTCACCACCCGTGGCCCCACCTGTGTTTATCAAGCTATTTCCAGTATCTGATGGATCATCTTAGGGTCGTTGCAGTCTTTGCCTTAGATCCAAAATAACAAAATCGGACCATCCACCTGCTTTTTCCATGCAAAAGGACTCCTGCGCTTGCCATGCTCTCCTGCCTCATGGATGGTCCCAGTCAAGCACGAAATATACTAACTGTTTTTTCTTTACCCACACTAATCTACTGCCAAAATGTAAATATTTTGATGTTTGTATCCTGAAGGGCGTGATTCAGTGAGCATGAAATAACGCAGTGTCCAGGAGAGGGCTGCTGAGCAGCACCAGGGGCTGGAGGTGTGTGATGCTGCTCATGAAATAGGACGGCACACGAAATCCAGCCCAAGGAAGGCTTGGCCTTGTAGCTTGCCTGTGAAGCCCGTGGGCAGCGCCCAGATCTCCAGTCCCAAAACAACCCCCCACATCTGCAGCAGAAACATCTTGCTTTTTTGCCATCTTTCTGTCCTCACAAGGTGTGAAGCTCTGCGTTCCTTTCGGGTAAGTTTCGAGTACGTGCAGGTCAGTTGTGCTGTCCTGGGAATACCCAATTTTCCACCCATCAGTTTTCTGGGGAAATAGGATCTTCTTGTTGAATGGAGCGTCCCGAAGAAGGGCGCTTGCGGGGACACGAGGAGGAACCTCTGCAGCCCTGTCCCCAGCATGCACCCACCGTGGGGGTCCTGCCCCGCACCCACCAGCCGGGTGGCACCGAGCTGGACATTGAGAAGAGCTTTTTCTGTCTGCACATATGAATTTTTCACATGTGTTCATTTGCGTTAATGTCCTGTGTGACCTGAATGCACGACGGGGTCTTCGAAAGGAGGCGGTGGGAGAGCCGGGGTGCTCCGCTGAGCGCTGCCCTCGCAAAGCGACGGGTGAGCGGTCGCTGCACTCACACCAAACCTGCTTTAAAATACTATTCGCTTCCTCAAATAAAAACCTACCAAAGGAATTAAGAGCGAATCTGAAGACTGCAGCAGGGTGATGTGAGTTAGTGGTTGAGCTAGGGACCAGCTAGTGGGACCTAGTTAGTGGGACTAGCTCTGACTACGTATTTCTGGGGAAGATGGGTTTCAGTAACTGATGAATCCTCTCCCCTATGGACTGCATACTCCTCTCTGCAACAGCTAATGCGTCCCCGTGCGAATCACACTGCCTAGCTCTCGCACCCAAACAACTCTCCATTTCTCACTTTATCTTCCAAAATCCTGGTTATTCGTAGGTATGGGCTTAGCAAAGGGTTAAGAGGTGAAAACTTGCTGCATTGATCTTCAAATGTGTAGTTTAACCCAATTAATTTCAGTGAAGTAAATAGGATTTAAATTTCTGCTTAAGTGATTTGTTAAGTCGGGAGATAAATATGGGCCTTCACCTACTTGCCGTTAATTAGACGCTGATTCATAAATGCTGGCATTTGATGCTATCGCAAAAATTGCCCCTAGAAGTGATTAGAGTCTCTCTTAAAGACTTAGCCGGTGGAGGAAATCTGTCTTCCAGACTATTGGTCTTCTACTTTTTCTTGGGCATAAATTAACCACCTGCATACATCTCGGTAGCTCCCATGGCCACGTGGCGACCGTGGTGAATTATGCCATCTCCTTTGGTGACAAACTTCTAAACGGAGCTGATCTATTGCCAACCTCGCTTCACCTTGTGCTGAAATTAGATGTAAGCCCAAGACGAAGAAGTCACGGCTAGTGCACTGACTCACCACTTCCCAATTTTTTTTCTCGCTTCAAGTAGTCTTTGCCTTTGCACTCGTGTGGTGACAGCGCAACAAAAAGCCATCTTAATAAATGAAAGAAGTGACATTCAGCAATGCAATTTAAGACCTAGATAAGTCAGATGTTAAACACCTAAGGGGTATAATCTCCTTTTAATGTGAGCACAATTCCCATTAACATTAATAGGGGGTTGTACGACGGCTTCAAAAGGAGAATGTGCACCTAAAAGTGCAAATTAGCACTTACAAACTCTATTGATAAATTATTAAAGCGTATCATTAAAGCATAGCCACACCTCCAGATCATTAGAGCAAGTCAAAAACAGGAAGGCGGCATGCGCAGCGCTCCCTCATTATAACAAGAGCTAAAATGCCATTTAGTCACCAAAATGAACCTAGTGTAAATATTGGTTCGTCAGCCCCCGCTCCATGCAGAATTTGGAGTTTTAAGAGCTCAAACGTCACTTCTTTAAATGCAAATAAGCACCGGGAGATGCTTTTAATGCAGGTCACCGCTTAGAAACTGGCATTTAAAAAGTAAATTAAAAACAAAACCACTAAACCTTGGGGACCGTGCTGTCATCAGAGTTCTTTGTTGTTGTTTACATGGCACCATGACCACAATAAAATCAGCACCTCTCTCCCCCTGGGGGGTTCAGACCTGAATTACCAGGTCTGCCACAATTAATTTTCCTCTGATCATTGGCTCCAGTGAGGATCATGGGTGACACCACCTGGACTGAGGGTACAGCAAAAGCCACTGGTGCAGGTGTTCCCCTCGTGAAATCATAGAACCATAGAACAGTTTAGGTTGGAAAGGACCTTGAAGATCATCTAGTTTCACCCCCCTGCCCTGAGCAGGGACACCTCCCACCAGCCCGGGTTGCTCCAAGCCCCGTCCAACCTGGCCTTGAACACCTCCAGGGATGGGGCAGCCACAGCTTCTCGGGGCAACCTGTGCCAGGGGATCACCACCCCCACAGGAGAGAAGTTCTTCCTCAGATCTCATCTCAATCTCCCCTCTTCCAGTTAGAAGCCATTCCCCCTCATCCTATCACTACATGCCCCTGTAACAAGTCCTCCAGCTCTCCTGTAGGCCCCTTTGAGGGACTGGAAGTAAAATCCTCTTGGTTTTCCTCTCCTGGCCCAGCAAGGTGGACCTCCCCAGGGCCGCAGTGTCCAGGCTGCCATGGCCATACAGGCAGCAGCTCGCCCCACTCCTGTTTGCTTGCCCGACCAATGGATGGGGGCTCATCAGGCATTTTGCAGTCCAGCGCTATTTATTCCTCCCAGCAATGACGCCCTAGAGCAGACACATCGAGTGGAGCCACCGTGCTGTGTTCGTTGATGGAAATGATGGGGAAAACGCTGGGCACCGTGAAGGATGGATATGGTAAGCACCTGGGACCACTGGGATTGGGCGTCTATTCCCACTTCCAGCTCTAACCCCCGTCTCCGAGCAAATGAGAAAGCAAAGCAACACCAACAAAAGAGCCCAACTCCTTCAAAGCCACGGGCTGCTCCTGCGATACCCGTATCAGCTGATCTATCCCCAGAAAATGCCATCAGCCCATTACCTACGGCTTTTAAATTATTAACTGTCTTTGACATCTCATCCGCATTAATTCCCTGCCTTTCAGGACACTGCGTATCTCTCAGAGATTACCCTTTTACTCTCCCTTTTGTTAGATTAACCAGACGTGGGTGTCTCCAGCTTTCTTCATAATTCATGTCCCAAAACAGAGACTCTTTTTGGTTGCCCCCCACAGCACCTTTACAACCCCGGCGATGTCTCCCCTTTCACAGGGGGAGCAGAATTGTCGGCACCAGTCTCAATCTATCTCTCCAAGTTAGGCATTTATAGGATTACAATCGCCCTCTAACCCTGGAAGGGAGTTAAATAGGACATAGTCATCCTTTGCTGTGAAGGTCCTATTTACTCAACCTGTCAGGATTTTTAATGCACTAAAATAGCATTTCCTCCCACGCTTCAACATGCGGATGGACATGGTTCTCACGAACCCAATGACCAATCTCCTAATTTATAGGGTATTGTCTTCACCCTTCCAGCAATCTTTTCTTCATTTAAAAAAAAATGGGCTCTTTCTCTATCAAGGGTTTATTGTGTAGTGTTATAACCACTATCCTTAAACGGAGGCCCCAAACACTAAACCCATTCCTGAAGCCATTCAACAAAATTGTTTTTAAAAATAAATTATTCATATAAATGTAGCTGCACAAGGAGTGAAAGTCGAGAAAACTGCACTTCAGTGGTGATCCCAAGTTTTGAGTGATGCCTATTCTTTATGTTGGAGTGAAGTAAGTATACGAATTTGGCTGTTGAGGTTAAAACAGACCAAAAAAAGTGTCCTTCAGTCCTATGAAGAAAAGCTGTAACATGGTAAAAAAAAAAAGTGTCCTAAAATACAAATAAAAAATAAGGACATTTTGCTTCCTAAACTAGTTCAGCTAAAAAATCAGTCCTGTGAACGTGGGGTAGCTGGAGCCCTGTTTCCTCAGGGTCTGGAGCCAGCGGCACCAGGTGAGCTGTGGTTTTGCACATAAAACGCAAGCCAAGATGAGATGGGAACAGGAGAGGCAGAGTAAGATGAAGGTTAGAGTGACACCTCCGATGACGGCCTATAATGAATTTTTTAAAGTTTTCCAACAAAGAGCAATAAAGGTCAGCTCCCTTCCACTGAATTCAGCTAATACTTTATTAATACCAATTGAAATTACATACATATAGCAAGAGACAAGTCTGTAAGTGTTCGGATACTGCTGAAATTGAGGTTGCCTAATCTCTCATCCTGCTTTAACCTAATACTCATTATCATCCTTTTGAGGGAGTCTCCAGAAATGCATGTTTTTGTGATGGCAACTTAAACAAGCAGAACCAGAGGATGACTACACAGCATACAACCTCCCCTTTGCATCTCCTGAACGTGGGTTTGGTTCATCCCAGCCCCTGCTCTGCAGTGAGACCTCACGGCAGCTTTCCATGCTGCTTCTCAACCCACAAATCCACCATCTGTTGCCGAAGAACAGCTCCCCATGTTGCACCATGGTGGAAGATACGTGGCATGTTATCTCCACCAGCTTCTGTCATCAGAAGGTTGGGACAGAAACCAGAAACTGAACCGAAAGGGCAGAAGAACCACTCTCCTGCCCTGTAATGAGTGTCCTGCCCCTTCCCGGGGTCTAGGTTTGAGGACACGGGTTGGTGGAGACCAGGTAAGAGACTGCTGCGGTATCAGCTATAGCTGGTTGCTACCTTGAGTGCTGCCGTGGTGGTATTTTCCAGGAAAGTTGAAACTATGGACTTTCAGGGTTGGGTTTTAGCAAAGGTCAGGTCTGAGTAGGAGACTACAGGTGAACCATCTGCCCAGGGACCTTGCTAATACCCGGTGGTGTCACGCCGTGGCCACTGGTGCCCACATCTCCCTTAGAAACCCAGCGAGTCTCATCCCCATTAAACAAGTTTTAATTATTCCACAGATTACATTGAAAACAGCCCTTCCTTTAAAAAAAATAATTATCCTGAGAAAATACATCTTTTCTCTCTAATAAGAAATCATTAATTAGGAGATGTTGACCCAATGAGCTGTGATAGTTCGGTGGATGATGAACACTGCTTTTAATCAGACCTTTTACAAGCTAGTGGATGTTAACTTCTGGCTGTTAATTATTCACACCTTCAAGTATTCAGATGGTTAGAATATTTCATGAACGCTCTTCTTTTTATTTAATAGCGACATTGGATTTTATGAGCTAGGAATCGCACTTATTAATTTACAGTCGTTTTGCACTTCTATGCCAGTCATTTAGCATTAACTCTCTGTTTAAAAATAATAAATGACCCCTGACTCCCCATTGTCTGTCATAATTAGCATACTGTCTTTTAAAGAGGAAAGCATGTTTTCTCTTCATTAACAGTAATATTACCTAGGAAGGCAATCAGCAAGTCCGTGATCTAGAAGCTGCTGCGGACGCCAAATTACCTTCTCTACCAGGACAAAATCAATTAACACCACTAGGGATGTCATTATTGTCACATTATGTCACCGAATATACTCCAGGGTAAATAAATGATTTGTGGAATTTTTAATGCAACTGCT
>NW_009648255.1:2201111-2208934 GCF_000708025.1 Charadrius vociferus
AGCCGCATGGGGGCCGGGACCGGCCAGCCGGGGAGTCCGAGCACCGACTCGGCCCTTCCCCGGGGATCAAATCGCTGCTGGTGCAAAAAATGAGGGGGAAAAAGGTCAACTGAGCGTGGGGCTGGGGTGGCAGGGAGCCCGGCTGGGTCAATGGCACTTGCGTCCTGCCATCATCTGGGGAGCGTCACCCAAAGTCATTCAGCATCACACGCTGAGGTTGGGACAGTGCCATGGTCGGGCAGAGGGGAGGGAGCACGGAGAGGTGGGAGAGGGCTCGGGGCTGAGACAGAGATAATTTTACGAACAATTTTATTGCCATAACCATGTCCGGGTGTTTGCCGCTCTTCAGTACCGTCACGAACCGCCAGGTTGGTCCTTGGGGGGGCTTTCCAGCCGCACACAACACTCGGGAGATGCCGTTTTTAAAAGTATACGCAACTTCTATATTTTGCCCTATGTCGGGGGCTATTTAATTAAGTCTATTCTGTCTAACACGATCTGATGTCATTGTACAAGGAGATGTTCTTTGTTAGCAGCGCTCTTAGTTTCAGGCTCCTCTGTGTATTTGAAACCATGGTAACAGAAGAGTAAGCTAAAGCCAATGAGATAATGAGATAT
Source organism: Charadrius vociferus (assembly GCF_000708025.1). NCBI lineage: Eukaryota > Metazoa > Chordata > Aves > Charadriiformes > Charadriidae > Charadrius > Charadrius vociferus. The sequence continues at coordinate 2,201,730 of NW_009648255.1, forward strand.
TCTCATTGTAATTGTGTTTCATGAGGGCACACGCTCCCATGGGTGGGATCCGACTGTCTTACAACTGCTAACAGAATTTAAGGAACAGGCATACATTAGCGTGGCGGCATTTTTCACAACAGCCACGTAAACACTCCTGACGCGGCGTTTGCTGTTGTTTCCAGCACATTCAAGTATGTCGTGTGCATTTGTGTCGCAGGAAATCACGCTGCTAATGGGTATCAGTATTTTAAAACCCTCAGAACTTCAAGGAACTTCAGGTTTGAAAGGCATTAACGAGGCCGCGAGGTGCTGGTTTGCATGATAATTGCGGTCGGGGCTGGAGCTGTGGCGGGGAGGAGGCGATGGAGGCAGAGACGGGGGACGGGGCTGGAGCTGCCGCAGCCCTGAGTCGCTGGGGCCGTTATGGAAGAGCCCGTGATAAACCTGGGCCAAGTGCCCTGCAGGGTTCAGCCTCCTGCTCCCACTGGAAATGAAATCTGGAAGTTCGACTGGCATTTTAATCGTAAAACTTTCTACAGGCGCGAACGCAGGGAGGTGTTTATCTTCTTCCATTGTAAAGGGAGAGAAACCAGAAACAAGCGATTGGGTTTTAGAGATCCCTTCCAGAGTTTTTTTTCATTTTATTCCCAGATGCGTTGAAAGGCACTCACTAAATTGCCCTAAATGACTTTGTATATTTTAATTATAATATAATTTTTAACCACCAAGATGACCATCCCCTGCCGAGGCTCTCGGCTCCTGTGCATGGCCTCCTGCCCCTCCTCGCAAACCCGGACCCAGTCCCACCTGGGTGATGCTCGGCGGGCACGTGGGGGCTGCTTTGTCCTGCCTCGGCAGAGGCCGGAGCTGCTCCATCGCCCCGGCTGGCAGCAGGGTTAGCGTTTCGCAGAAACAAACGCTAACGAGCAATGCTGGCGTTAAGATTCACGAGGTACGTTTCCACTCTGGTCTTCTGGGAGGGCCAAATCTGCCCTTCCCTTTGGGTACTGTGATGTTGGACTCCCCCTACAGATGCATATGTATATGTATATGAGTTGTACGATGGACAAACACACAAACAAATGCTCTGGCTCGTCAGCAGAGGGAACCTGAGCCAGCTTTGGAGCAGGTCCAGCGTGGCCACCACCGCTCTGCTGCATCATTATTGGGTGGGCTGATCTGGCCACTGTCGCTGGCTGAAGCCCTCCCCGCTCTCTGGACCCACCTTCTGCCGGCAAAGGCAAAACTGCTTCGTCAGCGCAAAACGACATCCTTTACTGCACCGCCTCCCCCAGCATGGGCTGCGGGAGAGGGCTCCAGCCTGGCTGGTACCCACCGGGAGCTCCATCCCCAAACGCCGTGGGCTCGTGTGTGGCTGTGGGACCACCGCTGTGTTGGTGGGGCTGGCAAGCACCAGCCTCACCGGTCCCTGAAATTGCTGGGCTTGGGCATCACTCCTCCAACTTTCCCACCGATGACCTTCCCTGCCTTCCCTTCCCCGGGAAGGATGGACGTGCGAGGTGATCCCAGACCGTGGCACCGGCTGACAGCGACCCAGCGGGCAGGCGCAGGCAGGGGAGCAGCGAGAACTTGCTTCACGCTGTAGTCGGGGATGATTTTTATTATTATTATTACTATTACTTCAAAGGAAACACTTCTGATGTGGGGAGAGCTGACAAGATAAATTATATCTGTTGTCAGCTGCATGTATAGACCTTTGTGATATTTTAATTAAAACCACGCTCTCCGTCAGCCCGGCGTGCATCTTCACCAAAGCCGCGGCGGGGAGCTGGGAGCCGCCAGCGCTGTCACCAACACAACCACCGCACGGTTGAATCTCCTTCCCACACCGCATACAGTTTGTGTTTGTCTCATGCACACCAAAAATTAGTCCCTGTATTTGCTTCGTGTGGAACAAGACCGTGAAAGCGTGTGCAATATTTTAGATGTGATGGGCACCGCTTTCCGGGAGTACGTCGCCCTGCAACGCATCTGTCTGCAACGCATCACCGAAACGGATATAATGAGCCGACATAAAAATGACTTTTAACTGTTCAAATATGCTGTAAATTTATCCGAAACATGGAGTCCAAAGGAAAGCCATTTTTGTTTGGACTTTTAAAGGAATACCATTTCCAGCTCTGTGGCTTAAGCCTTCAACAATTCAGTTCCAATAAACAGGTAAAATGCCTGCAGCGGTGTATTTCAAAGGCAAGATGTTCTTTTTTAGGCAATACATTACAGTAACTCCCTGTCCAGCCCTAGACGTGTGGGGTGAGGCAGACAGCGCCAGAGAGGTGTCCGGCTCTCCCGGCACATGGATCCATTTTATCCTGCTGGAGATGTTGAGCCCAATGACCCATGTGCAAACAGAGGACAACAGAGACTCTTAGAAAAGGATATTTTTTAACATCAGTTGTGAGTGTTTCACTGATCCCATATTAACCCATATGTGACACTACAATATGAACCATCTGAATGACTTTGTCGGTTCCTTGGCTTAATCATGCCAGCGTAACGGCGGGGCATGGCTGATACCCCACCATGGTTTTGACCTTCCCTGTTAGGAGCCTCTTGCTCCTTAATCACTTCAGGAGGCCTAAACCCCCAGGAACTGCCCCCGAACTTCCCAAACAACCCAAACCAGTGCCGAGCAAAAGTTCAACTCACCTCCACAACTCCATACTTACGCATCTTGGCCATTTTTTTCCCCAGCTTGTTATTACAGCTGTGGATCACAGTTCGGCACTTGTAAAATAAATCTGTTATCATAGCTGGCATATAATTAGTGCTAAATGCGTGTGGTTTATTTTCAATATCAGGAGCCACATTAGGCATCAAAAACACTTAAGATGCTGGCTATCACCACACTTTATGACTCTGTCATTTACTGACTCGAAGCAACAAATATTTAATGTGACAGTAACATTAAAACACGGCTGAGCCGATAAAGCAGCATGTCCTGCAATTTGCATTGCATGATGCAACGATGAGCCATACATATTAACTATGATGCAGCTCGTCTGGTTCAGAAAACCTTTGTTGTTGAGACATGGAAAGCCAAGGCGTGTGTCATGCTGGCAAGGAGAGGACAAATATTTTTAGATACTAATGTAAATAGGCTGCCGAGATTAGCCTGGATTTCAGCAAAGATGGTCATGCGACAAAACGCTTTTGTAGGCGCACACCGGCTGTCATGCACGACACCCAGCTCTCGTGTTAATTAAAATTTGTGGAGCGTCTCTTGTGAATGTGCTGCTTTTATGGGTGCACAAGAGTTCGTGGATTGTCATATCACTCGTTTGCTTAAGTGGGGCTCGTAGGTGACTCCATATGACAGAAGAGAGGCAATGCTGAGCCCCGAGCCCGTGGCTCATTCCCTGTCCCTCCCACCTCAGCGCTTTCCTGGGGTGTTTCTGGAGCCAGGGCTTGGGGCCCGTTTGCCATCGCCACTTGGGTGGGTGTTGGGGTAGGGGCAGCCCTGGGCGCTGCTCCCTCTGGGAGGACAGGCCAGGTCACCAGGTCCTGCCCCTGGAGCGACCACAGGATGCCAAAACCTGCCCTGGAAGTCAACACCACCTTTGGCATGGACTCACGTGCGACTCAGAAAGTTTATGAGGTTTACAACATGTTATAAGGGTTTTCATGAGGTTTGGGTCCAAGTTCCTCCAAACTTTGAAGGTATCTGGATATGTTTAGTTGAGACCTTTCCCCAGATCAGCTCCCTGACCTCTGGCAGCACTGAGCGATGGTTGTGCATCACTGCCACCACCCTGAGCCCAGCACTGGCCATCTGTCACCATGGTCCCTGCTTCCCCTGGTGTGAGGAGGAATGTCCACCAGCCCTGAGGAGCATCTCTTCCTCCCCAGGATTTGCTACGAGACGTGTGGAGCACCTCTCATGTTAGGGGATATGATGCACTGTTGGGAAAACCATCCTAAAATTCATTAAATCAGTATGTTTATGAAAGCGTAAGAGCAGCAGCGGGAAGGAGGAGTGCTCTAGTGCCCGGGCATCCGCTGGCAGGTGGCTTGGGGACCTGTGCGTGCATAAGAGCTTCTTCAGCAGTGAGCAGGACGAGTCAGGAAAGCTTTCCAGAAGGCCGGAGAAGGCTGATGTTCCTTCGGGATGGTGGAGGGGCTGTGGAGGGTGGGGGACACCTCCAATTCCCTGGCTCACCAGAGCCTCCCCTCTGCGCATCGCTGCAAAGACAGTGAGAGAAAAAAGGACCGGATTTAGATGGATAAATATATATTCATACACATATATATGTGTGTGTACACATATATACACACGTTTGTCTACATGTGTGTGTGTATGTAAACATATACAAACCACCCCTCTCTGCACACATGTATATGCATATATATATCTATGCACATATATGTATATATATGCAGATACATATATGTTCCTCTGGCGCATCCATCGTCCCCCATCAACTGCCCGCGCCTCAGATGCATCCAGCCGCACCGAGAAGGAAGATCTCTGTAGAAGTTGTTCAAAAGAGTCCTGCCCAGAAAGAAATAGGAACCAAATGCTAACGCAATCCCTTCTTGCTCCTTCGCTAACGTGCCCATACGCAGAACAACATGGCAAGAGACTTCTCGACGAATTTACTGCAGAAAAAACTATTTGACAGTCTTGTACAGGAAATCAGAGTTATGTAGCGTCTTTTTTTAATTTAAGCAATATACACAAATCAAGTATATTTATTAAATCAATGTATAGTCATTTTTACAAGGAAGTGTAATTTAAAAACAGACATAAAAGATTTCTAAAGTAATGATACACATCTCTTTTGGACAAATGTTATTTCAGGGATTTATGATAATTCCTTTTCTGAAAGAAAAACGAAGCTAATTGAAACAAACTTTGTACTTTATATTAATGCCATTCGAATACAGTATGTGCTGCCAGTTATAAAGTGACATTGAAAGCTGATGCTGTTCTCAACAACACCATGGTTTCTCAGTTTTATGTACTTTTTAATTTCCTCTGTGGAAAATCTGTTCTTCATAAAAGGGCTGCTAAAGAAAATGTGGAAAAAGTTGATTCATTCCATATTTACATTCTTGCTAGTACCTGGAAATGAACCAATTACCAATGTGAGCCAAAAAAGAAGTTAGAAAAGTCATTTAGAAAACTCGTCTTCCTACAGGCACTGCTTCAGAAGTGCCCTGGGAAAGTTCTGCTCTGATAGCAAACACCTTTCATCCTAATAAGATTTCGGATTCTGAGCCCCTCGGCCAGTGCTGCCTGCTCCTCGCCACCGCTCTGCGCCTCAGATCCTCCTTAGCCGGGGGCAGCTCCAGGGGCCTGGGGAGGGGGCCCGACCCTGTCCCCAACCCAGACTCAAACTTGGATCCGAACACGAACCGGAAACAAAACCGGAACGAGAAACCAAACCCAAACTCAACCCCAAACCAAACCCAAACCTGAACCCAACCCAAACCCAAACATGAGCCCAAACCTGAACCTCAGCCCAACCCAAACTCAAACCTGAACCTGAACTCAACCCGAACCCAAACGTGAACCCGAACAAAAACCCACCCCAAACCCCAACCCAACGCAAAGCCAACCCAAATCCAAGTCCAAACCCATTCCAAACCCAATCCCCAGCCTGCTCCAACCCCAACGCATGGGGATCCCGGGCAGTGCAGCGCCTGAAGCCACCCCACAGCACCCCTGGGGTGCCCCATCTGTTAGGGCAGCTGCTGCATTAACACCAAGGGTGGCTGTGTGTTTTGCAGCTGGGGACAGCAAACTGTGGGTGCAACCAGCTCTGGGGCTTCAGCATCCTCCTGCTCCTTCACGCTCTGATTTTGTGAACAGAGAGGACAAATTAAACAGCCACCAGTGACGCTGCTCTTCAGCTTCCCATGGGGTGAGGTGCTGCATAGGGACGTCCTGCGAAGGGACCCTTCTGACGGGTTCCTCTTCCCAGAGGTCTTCTTTGGGGTTTGGGGGCTCTGCAGCCGCCCCTCACCCTCAGCCCAGCACATCAGGGCAGGGCTGCTGGTGGCCACAGGATAACGCGCTTCTCTCATTAAACCCTCTTAAACACCTGGGCTAGTTTAAATCACAAAATTAAAAAAAAAAAAAATGATTAATTTGCCCAAAAGAGGAAGAAGAAGGGGGGTTGCTTCTTTAAAGCTGAATTTCGGCATCGCTGACATCCACCCTGTCAGAGCGGTGATCTCTGGATTTCAGTCACTTTTCCCAGTTCCACCCTGAAACCCCCACCACGGCCGGCCAGAGAAGCCTTGCCCAAACTCCGGCTGCTGCGGCCCCCTCCAGCCCGAGCCACCCCACGCCCTTTGCCTCTCCGTAAGCGGATGTGACTTGCTAAAAAAGCCAGTCATCTCCGGAGGGGTTTCGTTTGTAGCTTCTGCGTCTCCTGTTTGGTTACTCAGTTTTGCAGAAATACGCTTTTTTTTTTTTCCTTCCCCCCTAGGACTGGGTTTAATAAAGACTTGCTGTGGCGTCTGTGTGGTGCGGTCACCCATGAGGTTGCTTGCTTGGGGCTTGCGTGGCTCTCAGCAGCTCTGGGACCGGGCCGGGGTTTATTAAATTCTGGTATAGGGAGAAAAGTAGAAAGTTGAATTTCCAGCACTAATATGATTTTTTTTTTTCTCTTAGCCTGTTGGTTTTTTTGCACTCATATTGTGAGTTTCATTTCAAAAAGCAGTTTGATGGACACGGCGCGGTGCCGCTGCTCCTCATTACCAGAGAAAAGCCGGGCTGCGGCGCTGCCGGCCCTGCGCTCCTCCAGAGAAAAGGACAAGACTTGTCCCACTTCTTGCTCCACAAACTGAAACACAACGTCTGGAAGTGTGGATATAATGAGGTGGAAAGTTTTGCCTCTTGGACTTAGGTTTTCACGCAATATATTCGTAATCTCCGTTTGGGTTGATTTTGCAGAAGAGAGGGACCCCAACACGAGCAGCCGCCGCTTCCCTCCCGCAGTGACTTCTGGAGGATGTAAAGAGGATTAAGCATCCCTCCTTGTAGGCGTGGATAAAACACTTAGTGAGAAACTTCCCACGTTCAGAAAACCGGGAAAGAAAATACTCAGTGTTCCCAAAGCACTGGTGAAAGCAACTCCCCCATCCCCTGCCCTCGCCGCGGGGCCGGGGGGCTGCAAACCCTCAAAGGGGGATTGTGGCCCCACGACCGGCCCGGGGTCCCGGCTCCTGGCATATGGCTCGGGGTGCAAACC
>NW_009648255.1:2209089-2217477 GCF_000708025.1 Charadrius vociferus
GAAGAGCGGCTGGCTTTGGCGGTCCCCCCGAATTGGTGGGAGCACCGCAGCCATGGGGCTTTTTCAAGTAGCAAAAAATAAAATCGCTTGATATGCAACAGGCTGAGCGGGTTCCCTGCTCCAAATCCTATTTGTAAATACAGCCTCTCGTGCTCCTCATCGGAAGCAGTGAACGTGGAAGTTGGTTTGTGGCCTCCAATTAAGTTAGGATTGATTTTATAGGGTTGTTTGGTTTTTTTCCTACAGGCAGACCGAAGAAATATCTCTAGTTAAAATTGCTTTAACCCCATTTTAAAGTATGCACACTTACACTGAATATAGCGCATAGGCTGTTTGTCTTGCTATTTTAAATTAGCTAAAAAATCAATTGTAAAAAGCAACTTCCATGCACAGCTGCAGAAGACTCTAGGAGCTCCAATACCTGCTCCAGGGACGCATCTGCAACATCTTAAATAGTATAAGAAACTACATGAAACACTGAATGTGGAGACTTTAAACTCACTCAGCTAAAATATACTGCCACGGCATTGATTAAGTAGCTAGATATAGATCTCAAAATTAAAATACCATTTTATTGAAAATACTAATAAATGGAAATTCTCCTTTCTCGCAAAGTGGTGGTTGCACGTGCTTGTGACAGACAAAAGCAGGGGCATCACATCGGGCAGAGGGGGGGTGAGGAGCCCCGAGTGAATGAGAGACAAACACGTCGGCGGGGAAGAGAGGGAGGTACTCATCGTATTGCAAAACGTAACCCTTCCGTGGAGCTTTGATCAAACACAAAGTATTGATCAGCTACCACCACTGCTAATGAAATCCAGTGTTTCTTCTCATCTTATTGACATATATATATATATATATACTGAAATGTGATGTATTTGCAGAAATGTGAGTGTTATATAATACCCGCTAAATGTTCTCTGGAAAAAAAGAAAAAAAAAAACAAACTATTTTTTCTGTCCCCTAAACCTGACCTTCACTGATGGTGACATATACGGGCCCTCGGATGCGCAGGTGCCATTCATTTAAGCGAGATTAATGGCAGAAAAGTTTCTTCCTGGAAATACCTTAGCCATCTTGCAGACAATTTTATTCTCATCCTCTTCTTCTGCAGCTCTCCCAAAGAAACCTTAGTTTAAAATACGGGGACTGCGTTGGCTCAGAAGCCTGGGAGGTGCGCTGCCAGCCGGCATCCCCGGCACGGGGACGGGGCTGTGACACCACGGGGACGGGGCTCCGCAGCAGCATCTCTCCGAGTATCAATCCCAATTAAGAAATTATCCCCTTCTAAGCAAAATGAACAGAACCAAGCAGCCGCTGCTCTTCATTTCAGCTCAGTTCAGGCTTTCCTTTGCTTCCCCACCCCTCCCATCACCGCCTGCTTGTTCTCAGGGCTTCACCATGTATTTTTAATTTCCAGCCCTCCCGTTCCTCCTCGGCGGCTCCTGATGCCCCTTTCCATAAAGCCGGGCTTACAGCGCGGAATGATTGTGCGGCTTTTCGGAGCTGTTTCTGCCTGGTCTTATCAAAGTTTTCAGGAGACAGGAACCAGGTAATATGTAGGCTAATATGGGCTTTCAGTATTAGGACTGACAGATGAAGCGCTGTAATATGTTCGCAAAATTTAATGAAATTCTCCGATAAGCGAGGAGAGCCCCGCTCCACGTGGCCAGATGTGCGCCGTCCCCAGCAGGAACGCCGCGCTCCGTCCAGCTGTATTTCTCCCCTATATTTTACATCTCAGTAAGGGTTTGGGTTATACCCGGGATTTATGGGCTGGCTTTTGTTTTCATTTTGATTTATTTACAATTAGGCTATGAACTGAGTTACTGCAAAATGTCTGCTACGTGCCATTTGGATATGTCGCTTCTGGTATTTATTGTATTTTTTGCTGAACCAGGATTACATGCACTGATATAAAAAAAAATGACGGGAAATCAATGCGGCTTAGTGTAAAATATCTTGACTATACAGATTTTTTTAGATATATCAAACATTCACTCGGTGTACAGTGTGTTTACTGTATCTTGAGGCCGTTCCCTTGACATGATGATTGTACTAATTGTCCAAGTATTTGATTTAATTTGCAGTGGGAGCCAGAAAGAGGCATACAATTTCTACTTAAGGGATTTCAGTTTGAGTTCAGGGGAAGAAAATGCTCTGTACATAGGCAACCGCAGGATATAATCCCTTCCATAAATTTGACAAGACCAATCCAGCCCCCCCCCAGGCTGCTTTCCTTTCCTCCTCCCACATTCCCCCGTGCGCACATGTGTTTGTACGGCTGCCGCTGAACATCGTGCTTCTCATCACAGAAAACAGAACCCCAGAAACCCTGTTTAGAAGCCACTTACCTCTCAGACAGTTCATGGGAGTTTTGTTCTGGGGCCGGCAATGTCCTTCAGCCTGTAGAGCTCCTTTTCTTGGTGGGGTCGAAGAGCCAGCACGGCCTCCCTGGGCTCTTGCCCATGCCCAGCTCTTCATGCCTCCTCCTCCTCCACCATGGCCAGCTGGGCTGAGATGATGACATCTCTTGAAGGTGATGCCTAGCTGAGCAGGGCTTGCCACAGCTGCATGGAGGTCCTGCAGAAGGGCTGGACACGTTCCTGGGGAGCCACCTGGAATCCTGCTTGCTTCCCCTTGTGGCCATACCAGACTGGTGGCCCACGGTTACCTTGTGGTCACAGTGTTAGTCCTTCACCTAGTTTAGACAGGAGCCACACTGTGACATTCCCCTCCTCCAGCCCAGCCACGTCCTCCTGGAGAAGGTCTTCCTCCTCCTCCAGGGCAGCCAGGTCCTCATGGAGAAGGTCTTTCCCCGATGGACGCCTCCATCCTCTGGTTGAACCAAGCTCTTTGATGGCATCACATCAAGCAGAGGTGTGGGCTGATTGCACTTACCCCATTTGCCTTGTTGGGTAAACCACTTACCTCACCAAGAAAGGAACGTGTCCGGTGAGAGTGAACAAATCCCTTCCTGGTAAAACCAAGGTAGGTTTTACCTAACAACCATCTAGTTAATTATTTTTCTTATCAAACAACGTCCAAAGACTTGCACATGATGGCGGGGACAAAAATGGTCTGCAGCTGCCTATATTAGGGTTTTGACTTTTAGCAGTAGGTTGTGAATTCTCTGTGCTACGACCATTTTATGTCACATCGAGGGTTTGCTAGAAGTCCCTGCAATTCTCCGTGCTGGCTCTTGCCCCGCGTGGGCGGAGGTAGATGATCTGCCCCCACTTTCACAGCCACGGGGAGGGACGGCAGAGACGGGGCACCGGCCAGCACTTCCACCACTGCAAGGGCTTGGGACTGCTCTAAAGGAAAAAACTGGAGCAGTTTTACATATGGCAAAGAAACAAAGAAAAAAAGGAATCAAGCTTAATTTCTGTGCTATCCAGTAACCGCCAGGTGATGAGAAAGAGGGCTCACGCGATGAAATTAAGGGCAAATAAATTTCAAGCAGTCAAAGGACGTGTTTCTCCAGCTTTTGAAATGCAGCAGAGTGCAAAAGCTGTGGCAGTAATTTCGTATATACTAACACCACACGGCATAATCATTCAAAGCCTTTCTGAAAATGCTCAACTCCTCTAGTAAATACTAGAGTAGATCTGCAAGAGCGTATCTAGCAAAACTTTCTCTTATTCCCATAAAAATTGCTTGTTTCTACAGCAGAGTAAAATCTCCCGCTATTTCCAGGAAAAGAAAGTACAACAGATGCGTTGTCTGAGCTCAGGAGCCGTGCACATATAGAAGTTGCCTTTATTAGAGATATGTGACGCCTCAGATACCTTAAGAGATTCAGAAAATGCCACAATATCGGTCCCTACCTAGAGGTCTGTGTGCATGAGTGTGCACACAATACTCTTTTAGCCAGCATTTAATTGGGTCTGCAACACAGACAGTCACTTTTTAAATCTGTCTCATAATGTTTGACTGCGGGACGATGCGGTCGGGCTTTTTAATAAAGAACTGAATTCATAGTTCGTAAATGGAAATACCTTTCAGTGTTCAGTTCATTTTCGGAAGATCAATATGGGGTTGGACTAGATGATCTCCAGAGGTCACTTCCAACCCTGACCATTCTCTGATTCTGAGATTCTGTAATATTCCGGGTGTTAGGAGGATTTGAGATCTGGTTTGTATGAGAGCAGTGGGCTGGAAACCAGGGCTGGCACTGGGTTCAGCGGAGAGTGGTGATGTCCTGCCCCGGTCTGATGGGTGAGGATGGGATGCTGGGGAGCGTGGGACCCCCCCTGCACTCCCTGCAGGGGCTGTCCTGGGGACTGGGGCTCTGCTAACATGTTCAGCCCAATTAAACCTTCCCCTGACAGACTGGAGCTCCCCAGGTTGCCCCGAGAAGCTGTGGCTGCCCCATCCCTGGAGGTGTTCAAGGCCAGGTTGGACGGGGCTTGGAGCAACCTGGGCTGGTGGGAGGTGTCCCTGCCCAGGGCAGGGGGGTGGACTAGATGGCCTTTAAAGGTCCCTTCCAACCCAAACCATTCTGTGATTCTATTACAGCGAGCGCGGCTGCATATGTATTGCATATCCATACAACAAAGCTGTGAGCCCCTATATATTTAGAGATGCACGTGTGTCTATATATATATATTCTGGGATCAGCCGAAACAGCTTTTAAGGAGAGGTGGGGGCGTGAGACGCTGCTTCCCCAGGCGCGTTGCTTGTTTAAACAAACCTTTGCAGCTATGGCACCGCGTGTCCTGTTTCAACGGACACCGCGGCTGCGGAGCCCAGTTAACAGGAGGTTAATTGTGAAAGCGATCGCGCCGCGATAAAAGAGCGACGCGTTTCCCCCCTTCGGAGCAGCACCGGCTTCGCCGCCGACGCCTCGCTCTCCTGTTTGGATAGAAATGAGCAGAACAATTCCAATATTTCAAACATCACTCAGGCGGCTGGCGGCCCCGCCGCTCTAATCGCTGCCTGCTAAACCTGCCTTTGGTCACTAATGCATTCAAACATTGCTAATGACACGGAGGTATGACAAGATAAGAACGGGCTCGTAATGAATGACTCCACAAAAGCAAAGTGGCAAAAGTAATTATAGACTGGCCCGGGCGGCTGGCCCCGCACGGTCGCAGACATCAAATTTCATGTACCGCTAAAACACCGCCCAGATAACCTTGTGTTCGGCGGGAGCCGGGGCGGTATCACCCGTGTAATTCAGCTGACATTTGCTGCTGTTAACATGAAACAATTTGCGGAAAAGGAATAACTTCCATCTCCCCTCAATTAATTAGACAAATTAATTAAACAGCTCTTTGGTATTCGGAATCTATTCCCTACTCAAGAATAGGATGCTGCAGAGGATTTTGTTAAACGGTTCAGAGAAGGCTTATTAACCCTGCAATGAATTCTATCAAACCCTATAAAGCACCAACTTCAAGTGCATTTGCGGAGAAGAAAGCTTTTCAAATCAGATAGGAAAGCTACAAAAGTGCTGAGCATTATCATAATCTGGCTAGTGTTTAATTTGACACTCTTATGTCAAGATATTAGAAGAGAATGAGCAAATGGTCTGATAAATGTGTACTTAAAGAATTACAATCCTTATAATCAGTTAATTTCTATTTATCTTCTGATACCCTTTTCCACAGAAACTCGTATTAGAAAATAAATAAGATTACAGGATAATTCTGAGAGCTCTAAAAACACAAAACACTTGTCTTGCTTTAAATGCAGAAGTCGTGTTCTATTGTACAACATTTTAATAGCAATATCATCCACCCCGTGACATTGGATTCTCTTCTGCAGTGACTGATACCATCAACTGCCTCACCATAGGCATCTTCTCCTTTCAGCCACCCACCAGTGCCATGTACGGGGCCCGATCCTGGCGCCACAGCCCCGGCACAGCGAGGTGAGACGAGAGGAAATGGGTTCAAGTTATGTCAGGGGAGGTTTAGATAGGAATTAGGAAACATTTTTTCACTGAAAGGGTTATTAAACATTGGCACAGGCTGCCCAGGGAGGGGGTGGATTCGCCATCCCTGGAGGTGTTTAAAAAAAGGGCAGATGTGGTACTTGGGGACACGGTTTAGAGGTGGTTTTGTCAGGGTAGGTTAATGGTTGGACTTGATGATCTTAAAGGTCCCCTCCAACCTCAGCGATTCTATGATTCTATGATTCTAGGTGTGGGCCACGTCCCAGCCTTGTCCCCAGCTCGGCTCTGCTGCCAGGCACAGTAGGGATGGGATGGGGACATGTTGAGTAGGGGATGGGATGATGATGGGATGGGGACGGGGATGGGATGGGGATGTTCACAGAGGTGCATTGGGGACAGTGGTGGGATGAGGATGGGATGGGGATGCACTGGGGACAAGGTGCTCCAGGATGAGGATGGGACAGGGACAGGGATGGGACAGGAATGAGCACAAGCAGCTGCCACAAGAGGCTCAGCCCAGCCAAGGCAGGACCATGCGAGACCCAGTAGTCATAACTGCATGTCTCCTGCTGCCCCTTGGGCTAGACGGGGTTTTAGGTGCAGGAGCAACCACGGGAGAGGGGTCAGGGCTCGGAGCAGTCCCTTTGCCCATCCCCGTGTCTCTCCGGCGTCTCACCCCGCTCCAGCGGAGTGCAGTGGGGGGTGCTCACCGCGTCGAACCCTGCTGACTGCCTTATCGACTTCCAGTGGAAGGTTTCCATCTTGGAGGTCTCAGTGCAAAGGCCAAAGGGAACCGTAAAAATTATTTAAAGCTTATTTGGATGCCAAAGGGGGACCCGTATTAGCAAAGCCGTTCCTCAGCCACAACTCGGGGAATCAAGCTGGAGTCATTAATGTCTGTAAAAAGCTTTGTAAGAACGACTTGCTGTTAAGGTTGTGCGGCTTTTTGTAGAAAATAGTGTACAAGTAGAAGCATTATATGACCCATGTAAGAAATTTAAATAATTTGAGCATTTTTTATGAAGGCAGCCTTTCTCCTGTACACGTATTTCAAAGATAGCGCAAAGATTTGCCTCCTTCCATCCAGAGAGCTGGTATGATAAGATTAAACTAACTTACTGTGACAAGCCTCGGTGCTTTCTTCTTAAAACCATGTTGCGTTGAAGAATAATGCCTGTACGAGGGAGGGAAAACTTGGTGGAGCTGGTTTGTGGGTCACTGCCTGTGCCACGGGGCAACAGCCGTGCTCGGACACGCGCCCGAGAGGGCTTTAAGGCAAAAATCCTAATCAGAGAGGCTAAACGCTAGTGGTGTTAGAGGCTGCAGGATATGACCCAGCATAGAAACAATAGCCAGCCCAGAAAAAATGAGTTTATTATCTGGTCTAAAGGGATTTTATTGACTTGCCGAAAAAAGTCATATTTAATATTGAAGTATAACTTTTAAAAACAGAGATGCTGACTCTATAAAAATGTGCTCTCGAGCTGAGACCTTGACTCCAAAGTGTAATCCAAAGTTTTTTTATAGCCGTGCTATAAATCATCAAAATTAAATGTTTGCATTAGCAGTGCCGGGAGAAGCCTATGCAGAACGGTGGGGATGTGTCACCCAGCACAAAGCGCAGGAATTACAAAAACCTTCGGATGGCGTCTGCTGGCGGGGGGAGGTATGTAGGTAGTGTATGTCCCGATTTGCACCGTTTGCTGCTATTTCTCTGCAGGTTTTCCCCTGATGGGGCAGCCGAGGTGTGGGGGAGCGCCCGGTTCCCGCGGGTCCCAGCACATCCCTCCCCAAGGGACCGCATCCCGCGCTGTGGGAGGTGGGTGCTGTGGGGTGAGCCAGGCCCCCTGGGTGGTGGAGCAGGACAGCGGGGGGTTGCCCAGGCTGGGGGCTCAGCGGGACATTGAGGGTGAAAAGGGAGATGGGGTTTTTTTCACCACGTCATGTTGCGGGTACCACCAGGCTGGGTGCCACCAACCCTGGGCTCTGCCTTTCTCAGTCATTCCCTTGGCACCGGTCATGGCAGTCATACTGTCTCTTAAGGAGTAAATAGCCAGATCCTCCCCACCGGCCTGACCCCGGGGGGTTTGCAGCCCGGCCTTGGCCAGCGGAGGATTTTTGGCACTGTCCTGCACGTGAACTCCTTCCCATGTGCCGCCGAAAACGCTCTCCGGAGTCCGGCCAGCCAACCTGTTAACATCCTCTCCTTCACACTCCCGCAACGAGCCAGCTGCTCTGCCTAGGAAAATACAGCTGGAGAGGTTTATAAATAGTAAATTAAGGCTTGCTCCAGCCACTCCAGCTGGGCAACGTTATAGGAGCGAGTAATTCATCACCGGGGTGTCATCCCTCCCTTGATGTACTGCCCACCAGCACCGCGCCGGCGCGCGAGCCGGGAAGTCCTCACTTCGCGCCGCTCACCGCAACCGCTTCTAATTTCGTGTTTAAACCTTTTTTTTTTTTTTTTTTTTTTCCCTCACAATTTC
>NW_009648255.1:2217535-2281840 GCF_000708025.1 Charadrius vociferus
CAGCTCGGGGAAGGCTTAAGTACACCCTTCCCGGGGAGGAGCAGGCGCTGCAGGTGACAGCACGGGGACAAACCACTGCACCCGAGTGTGCTCCGTCTCTGCCGGGCAGGAGGGGATGGAGGACGTGAGAGATGAGCCTGGACATCCGACACGTCCTCCTGCTGCGGCCACGCTTCAGGGAGAGGGGAGAGAGGGGCTCGGTCCCTCCATCTGGCGTGCATCAGCCTGGGGTCTCCTGGGTGCGTATCCGTATCAAAACTCAATTAGAAAATGAGACCTGGATGTGAAGGACTATTGTATTTCAAGTATTTTTATAATTAAATCTGGGAAGGTGTAACAGGGTATTTATGAAGGGCCTTCAGAGAACATTACCTCGTGCACAGAGGAAGGGGGGTAGAAGAGTTTATCTGGAGTATGGTTATATCATTTTCACAGAGCACAATAGAAAAAAGCTCAATTACGGGTCAGCATCTCCAATGCCCATCGTAATAACCCCGCACTGCTGCTGGTTCATTGTGTAATACCCCAAAGTCGCTAACCAGGGGCTTCACCCCAGGAGCTGGCGGGATGCGGCGGGGACCCCCATCCCCATCTCTCAGCCCACATCCCCACAGCTCAGCCTCCCGCCGGCGCTGCCGCAGGGGTGGCACAGCACCTTCCTCAACGTTTGGGCTTTGTGCCGCTCCTCTTGAAGTCCTGCCCTCAGAAGAAAAGTTATTTCTTTTCCACATCCCTGTCTGAATTATTTCCTACTTGCAGAGCTGCTACCTACAGGATATAATCATGCAACGCGGTAAATCATTGTTCCGTGTCAAACTGCAAGTGGTTTTGGAGTCAGATCCGGAGTTTAAATCTACGTCTGACTGTGTATTTTATCTCAAATGTACTTTTTAATTTGTCCATCTGAAATTATCTAAATTTAAGGGGTACCCAGAAAGAAGAGGAAAACTTTTTCGAAGTAGCTGTGGTTATTTTTCTGCCAAAGTTTCTTTGCAAGAAATCTCAGTGCCGGCGCTGAAGCTGTAGGGTTGTGCATCCCTCTTCTGCACGCACCAACCCTCATTTGCTCTGCCCGTGTAAAAAAATATACGTACAGGATTTTCATCTGCAAATTGCATTTCTGTTGTTTGCTGTGTATGTATTTAATCCCCACGGTGATTTAAATAATTTTTATAAATTCACTTCCATTAAAAAGCCAGTGTGATGGCTATCGTTAATCATCCAAAAGAGTGGGCGTTTTAATATTCTTGGTAGCGGGTGAGTACTGGATGGGCAAATGTAACCTCCTTTGGTGTCTCCGTGATGGAGATGCTCATGAGCAGCTTTACCCCGGTGCAGGGCAGAGGCGAGGGGATGGGGGGGACGAGCCCCGCATCCCTGTCCTTGGGTCTCCCCTTGCGGAGCAGGGCGGCAGGCAGGGGATAAGGAGGGCTTAGCCAGCCTGCCGCGGGAACACAACAATTCAGTCCCCCAAAATAAGACGTCTTGGCGGTTTCTGGGCTCGCCAGGCACAGCGGGGCTGGCGCGCTCTCTCACTCGCTCCCCGTGCGCTCGCCGGGCTGGATTTGCTATTACGGAGCTGCCAAGGCGAAGGCTTTGCGCGGGAGTCTCGCCGGAGCGGCATCCCCGCCTTGGAGTTGGCCATTGTCTTCGGAAAATAATCTCCACTTCATTATTCCCCCCGTAGTGTTTCAGACGTGGGTCGTTACCGCAAAGCGAGGGGACGGGGAAAGGCAGCGGCGCTCGCAGAAGCTCTCGAAGCGCGCCCTGCGGTACGGCGAGCCCGGCTCTGCCGGCACCGCACCCCAGCGCCGAGGTCTCGTTCCCCCACTTCACGGCGCTGGCACCCGCGGGCGAGGGAAACCACAGGTCGTTAGTTCTGAATTTGCAGATTAAAAAAATAACATCGAGTCAGAAGGGAATATCTCTAAACCACAAACGCCAGAAATAACAATTGTATTAAACTGCATTCATGAATACATAATAAAGTTCAATTTGCCATTATTTATCATGTTACTTAAAATTAAATTGAATTTATAATGCAAAAGAAAAGATTTTTGTGCTTTCTTGAAAATAATGCGAAATCTTTCATGCCGTTCACAAAGCATTTGTATTAGCACCAGTGTATACAGATTAATTTATTTATTTTTGTTAAATTATCACTGCTTCCCATTGTTCCTTCGTCCTTGGGGACAATCCTTATTCTTTCATGTATTTTTTAAGAGCTAAAGAGGCACATAGACAAATAACGCATTGAAAAGTCACAGCGGTTTCGGTCGTCGTCTTCGTTTTCGGAGTGCTGGAAGAAGTTAAAAACCAAGAGCTGGAGGAGACCATCCCGTTGGCACTGGTAAGCCGGGGCAGGGTCCAGGAAAAGGGGAGGCATCAACATGGAGCATCTCTCCGATGCGAGGGCAAACCCTTGTCACGGTTAAGGCACACATCTGAAATAATGGAAATTAAAGTGTTTGAGCATGAGCTGCCTTTTGCCCACTCTGCACAAATATCATGTATTCCTTCAACAAGAGCTGCACGCAGGGAGCATGTCGTCCTGTGCAGAATAAAGAGCAAACGCCGGCGAAAGCCTTCCTCCTCTCGCCTCTGCTGAATGCGCTCCTTATCGCCGCGTTTTGTGCGCTGGCCTAAAATAATCATTTGTGAATAGAGCTCTAATTACATTATAGCTAATCCATTTTCCTCTCTGAAGCTGGTAGTCAACAGTTTATTCTCTCACCTCAAAGATGAAACCGAATGTCAATTTTCAAGATAACATTGACATGAACTTATGTATCAGGCAAGTAGACAAATACCATTATAATCATTTATAATCCTTTAAAGCTGTGACTGAGAAGTGGCATTTGGACTGGATTTAAACTTGGCGTTGTCCGTGCAGAAGATTAACCGCTACATAAGACTTTGATTTCTGAATATTGCCCATTAGAGAGTTTTTACATAGGAAATTGAAGTATTATATATAGTTTTAACGTGGTTAACAGAGTCTGACACAAACAATAACATTCCAACTTCAGTTAATTCTTTCGCATCCCATTTACAGCAAGGAAAACTGCGTCGTCGTCCAAAAAGCACCCCAGTAGGACTTTGAAGATTATTCCTGCTTGATGGGAATTACACGTCCCGAGTTCATTTCTGCAGTTGCCGATCGCTATCGGGGGCTCTTCAGGAGCTGCTCTGCATTAGCCATCGCGCTGTTTGTGCAAACAAGCCCGGGTCTCTGGGGGCCAACTCCAGCCCAGGAAATGTGCATCCACCACCTCAGCCAAGACCATGTCTCCTAGGAAAGGAGCTCGTCATGGAGGCTAAGGGGGGGAAGTGCCACGGGAGGTTCCTGCTGCAGTGGCGGGGGGGGATGGGGTGGGGTGGGATGTGTGGGAAAGGATGGGATGGGATGGGGTGGGATGGGTGGGAAGGGATGGGGTGGGATGCACCTCGGTGCCCCAACACCCTCCAAGGGGGTTCAACAGGGATGTTGGGATGGCTCCAGGTGGGTTCCTGGGGGGTGACCCGTGTATCTATGAGGGTTGAGGTGAGACCTTATGGATATGGAGCCTGCTGGAAGGAGCAAAGAAACGGTCACAGTGCTCCAATGTTTAGAGTTCATCTTTCCAAAACGCTTTACAGAGGCTGATGTCAGAAACCAGTGTTGACAGCTGATGAAGGAAAGTCTTATTCAATGATGTGGGATTTTCTTGTTGGCTTCTGTAATAAAACTACGAGTTACAAACATTGTCCACGTGGAGGTAAGGAGCCAAAGGCCAGCTGTGAAGGGTGCTGTGACCCTTGGAGTGCATGGCTGGATGCTCCCGGCCCCACATCTGCTCTGGGGAACACAGTAAACACCACGGGCACACTTACAGAGCTTCCAGTAGGAAATTAGTAATTAGGGGTTAACGCTTTTTATTGCTGCTTGGTCCTGAACATCAGAAGAAACTTCAGAAGAAGATAAAGGAAATTAAAATGGTGGTGCTTGAGAGAGAAAAACGAGGCAAAAGGAAGGCTGGACAAGCGAGAGGTGCGAATGTTCATTTACTGTAAGTGTTTTAGTCATTCTCAAAGGCACAGGTATGTGCCAGATCACCGTTGGCTTTTGATGTGGGCTGGGCACTGACCTGCCCTCCGAGCCTTTGAAAAGCTTAAGGAGCTTTCCACATGTGACTCACCCTGTTTTCAGGATTGTGCCCATATTTGAAGCCTCCCCCTTTGCCTTAGGAAGGAACATCAGAGGCTGCAGGCAGGTCCCACGCGTGCAGAACTGCCCAGCCGAGTTCAGACGGGGACGTTTTGGGCACTGGAGGAGAGGAGGGGCCCGTGACCCAGCCGGGGCTGCGGGTGCCCCCACCCCACGGTCCCCTCAGGGTCCCCAGCCCGGAGACCTGGGTGTCTGCAGAGCCTGTTGGAGGCACATTCCAACCCATACAAACGGCTTGCTATCATCTGGGTTCAATCTGGAGATAAATGGGCTCCAGAAGTTTTTGAATATTTGTATAAGACCACAACGCTTCTTATCAAAACATTTCCCATTATTATTTTCTAGTCTTTCCTCCATCCCCAGCTACCTCCTCCTTCCCTTCAGTGTGCTGCAATGCCCCAGCCATTAGCAGTGCTATCATTTTTTTCTCTCCACATGGGAAATACGAGAGAGCTTTCCTCTAAAGAGGGAAGCCCGAATCCTCCCGGGGCTCTCAACCCATCCTCCATCTGCGGTCGCGCAAGTGTTTCCTCCCGGGCATTATCACTGGAAATGAAAGAATGTGAACACACCAGGCTCATTTGTTTTCTGTGCTTAATTTCTTCATAGGTTTGTGTAAGTACTTATCGTCTTCTCCTTGGAAGATAATGAAAGACAAATGTGCCTGCGAGATGCAGGCTTAACAAATGGGGCTGCCTTTCGAAAATGTGGCCCGCGAAATAAATAGGGACATCAGAGCATCACCGGTGCCTGTGAGAAGGGATGCTTCCAGGAAGCACAAAAAGTTATGAATACAGCTAAAATCAACACTACCCCATCATCAATATTCATATAGGCCAGACAAAACGTTTTATATTGTAGCTGCTCATAAATCAGACAGAGAAAAAGGGGGAAAAGGCAAAGAGAAAGGGGAAGATATAAAGGAAGAAATAGCTGGGGGATGAAGGGATGGTGAGAGGGGACTCGGCTCATTCAGGCTAACATCTGCTCGGTCTGAAGTGGAACCACCTGTTAGTTTATTAAATTGTACAATTAATTTATGTAGAAAGAAGGGAAGACTATACCTCATCAAAAATCTTGTGTTTTAACCCCATCCTGCGAAAGCGACCAGGGTAAAGCCAGCCGTTCATGCCGTGGATGCACGGCGTCATCGTTTTCATGTGAAATGATGGAAAGCCTCCAATGTCTCCCTCCGAGGCGCCCGTCACCCCACCGGGCACCGACAGACGGCATCTGCTCTGAACGGCGTATTCTCCAGCCAGGGGGAAGTAATGAGATGGCTCACACACGCGTGCCCTCGTGTAAAGCCCATTCCACAGGAGCTCCTCAAAGCCCTCCTCCGCCTTGGCCCAGCGTTATGAAAAGTTTCCATCTTTAATACCTCTACCGCTGGCAAATTTCATGCGAGGCCAAGTTTTAATCAAAAAGATGCCGTAATTTGTATGGCTGTAATGATAAATGAACTTCACTACCCCCTCTGTCCCCACACCACCTCCTGCCACCCACCAGCCACCACTCTCTGGCTGCCATCTCCCCGACAGAGAGGGTGGGGATGGCACAGCATCCCTACGAGGGACCGCAGCATCCCGAGCGTGCAAACGGGGGCTGCCAACCACTGCCCAAACACGTCCCAAAAAGGTTGTCTCCAAAATGCTGACGGCCCCATAGCAGCGGGGAAAAGGCTTTTGCGGAAGAGGCTTCATACTGGCCGCTTGCAGCCCTGCTCTACAGCACGTACCCATGTCAAAACACTTGAATTTTTCATTATCAAAAAAAAAAAAAAAAAAAAAAAAAGCATTTTAAATAATTTATTTCAGGCATCTATTTTGGAATGTGTCCTAACGGCTCCTTCCTGCAAGTCCCTACCAAAGAAGGGTCCGGAGCCCTCGTGGGGGACATGTGCCTTCCGGGCTCGCAGGATCGGGCTCCAATTAAGCGCAATACTCTCCAGATTTGGTTCCCATTATTGTCTTCCTTTGGCATGACCGGCTGGAGCACTTGAATTGGAAAGGTCCCAGAATCTTCAGTCTCCTAAAATATTTTCAATAACGTTGAGAGCAATTTTCCTTAGAGCATGTAAGGATTTCAGCGGAGGAGCCAACTTTCCCAGAGGAATGATCCAATTACGAGGACTGGATGCTCTTGTCAGTCTCTCCCTCAGGGACGTGGAAAATCAAAATTATGATTTATTTTTTTTAATGTGACAGCGAGCGTAAAGACAGAAATCTAAACCACGCCGTTATCTCCCCAGGCACCCCCCGCTCCCTCTGCCTGATACTGTTAGCTAAAAATACCGACTCATTTCAAGCAGAACCTCCTTAAATTCTGCTCTAATGACAGCACCGGCGGGACCCAGCCCTTGGTGCAGCGCTGAATTATGACTTTTTAATGGTGACCTTTGCATGTAAAAATTGAGTCAAAATGACTCCGGCTTTCGCTAATGCAACGAGAGAAATGCGGTTCAAACCCAGGGGTTTGCGTTGGGTGACAAAGGCGGGAAAAAGCAGCAGCAGTCCCCCAAAACCTAAAAATAGTCCCCGTAGGGTGAGGGCAGCGCAGGAGCTGGTGGCGGCAGGGCAAGCGGGGAAGCCAGAGTGCCATGGCATGCGATGCTGCGGGAGATGTCCCCAGGATGCCAGCCATGGTGCACCCCGGTGGGATGGGACCCCGATGGGTTCACTTGCACCTCGACAGCCTGCCGTCCTCCTCCTCCTGCCCTCGCCACCCCTCAGTGCACACCCTGTGGGGGTGCAGGGATGCAGGGATGCAGGGATGCAGTTTGCCGACCCCTCGCTGTCGCCCCGGGTGCATTGCGCGGGGAAGATGGAGCTGCCATTGTGTGGTGTGGTGGCGGGGGGCCTTTGTCCCCGTGGGGCTGCCGGGCTCCCGGGGCTGGCGTGCCGAGATCAAGGGGTGGGCAGTGGGATCTGCAGCAGCCACGTGCCGCCCGCTCCCCCTTAGAAGTTGTTGTTGCTATGGGGTCTATTGTTGCCAGCTTTCCCCCGGCGCTTTACATCCTGCACCTTGCTTTTTCACAGGGCGAACAATAACACAAACTCTTTTTGCTCCTGTGGTTGCCTTTTCACATTTTTCCCCCCTCCCCTTTCGCAACCTATTATGAGCGATAACTCTAAAGAACTGCACAAATCTTCAAGACGCTTTCCACCATCCGTTCATAGGACTCTGCTTGCCAGGCTATTCTGCCCCAAAAAAACCATGAAAATCTGCATATCTGGGGACGTTATTAATTACCTGATGTGACACCTCTAACTCTGCAAAGATTCCCCTCTGGCTAATGAAGCTGTCAGGGGCAGGCACAGCGCCGATGCCGCCCTGCCACGGGCGCTGGCCCCCGTCCAGCCCAAGCCAGCGACCCCACGGGAGCAGAGGAGCGGGATCCAGCCCCAGCGTCTCCCGGCGTCACTGCGTCGTGGCCATCTTCCAGCTCTTCTGGATCTTCTCGGCGGAAAACTGACTGAAAAGCGAAACCCTTTGGCTCCACCTATTAATTCCTTGAGGTCATGCCTGAAACGGGGGCAACCCAGGAGTGTTGATCCTCCCCGTGAGGCACAGCCTCATGCCCCTGCAGGTACCACATGTGCTTTTTTAGGGCTCTGGGGAAGATGCTCTGTCTGGAGGCTGGAATAAATTCAATATTGTGCCAGGGCTAGGGGCAGGGTCCCTCGCCAGGGTGCCGCGGGGTGCCAGGCTCTCCCAGAGCAAACCAGCCCATCCCGTGGGCAGGAGCAGGGGCAGGTCCGTGCCTGGGGAAGGGCAGCATCAGCCCAGCAGTCATTTCCCTCACAGTTTGGTCAGGTTTCCCAGCCAGTGCCTTTCCAGCAGCGGGGAAACCTTTTGGGGAGCCGGGATGTTTCTGCCGTCGACCCCGCTCCTGGGGAGCCTCCCCCCGGCAGCACCCGACCTCCCGCCCCAGCAGCGGGATGCTGCTGGCGTCCTCCGGGATGCGCCTTCCGCAAAGCCCCTTGTAAGGGATAAACGGGAGTAATTCCCAATGACGGAAGGCGATCTTTCCTGGTGATACAGACTGCTCTCTCTCAGCTAAAAATCAAGTTGTATAATTGCTTAAATGGAAAGTGATATTCATGTTTGAATAAATTATTGCGTTGGTTTAAAAACGTCTAATGACGAAGAGCAAGCAGACTGTTGAATCGGCATGCCAGATCGTCTGGTTCGTAATGACAAATGTTTTAATTAAAATAATTCTAATTAAATGGATGTCAAAAAAATGTTTCAGTTTGAAACGCACTTCACAACCTCACGTCACATCCTATCAGACGACGGACCACATGACAAAACAGAAAATAAACCGAGACCTTCAGGCGAATTCTCCTAAAAGACGCAGTGGCAATTCCCTGGCCGGGCGCGATGTGCCGCCTGCGGTCAGCGGTGCGGCGGGGACAGCTGTCACCCCCACCCAAATGAGAGCCACCATTAGCGCTTTAATAATACCGAGGTAACGTGCACGCACAGCGCTTGGCCTCGCCTTGCTCTCTGCAAACATTAATGTGTTTTCAAACCCCAGGTGGCCTGGAGGAGACAGGAATCGTCGCTCCCACCCAGCACTCAGGCTAAGGCTTGCTCCCCTCCCGCCTAAGATGTTTTTAAAGATGGGGTTTGGATGCTTGAGAACATGTAGTTGGTGCTGTCTTCCCCGGCTCCGGGCTTTGGTAAGGAAAATAAATGTAAGCGGACGGCACTCGTTTCTGCACTGTGGGTGCAGCAGTGTGGGTTTCCACTCTATATTTCTAAAGGGGTCTTTTTCCTTAGAAACGCTGGTGTTGGGATGACCGGTGACGCAGGAGGAAGGTGCGCAGGAGCAAGCTGCAGCCGAGCGTCCCCGTAGCACCCGGTGCAGCCAGAAATGCCGCAGGAGGGAAAAGGGGGAGTGAGAGACATCGGCAGCAACATCCCTGGGACACCTTCAAACTCCACTCCAAAAGTAACATAACAGGATTTGGGGCCAGTTATCACTTCTTCCATCAGACCCGTTTCATTTAACATACCGGGAGCCCCTCCAGACCTTCGCGGGGCTGCAGGTGAGTGCGGCCGGAGCCATCCCATGGGCTCCCCCATCCTCCATCCCACATCCCCCATCCCGCATCCCGCGTCCCGCCCTGCACCAGGCAATGCCGCTCCGCCAGCAGGGCCAAATGTTGTAATTGGATCTTAATTACACAGCTCTCCGAGAGGTTATTTTTATTTCTTTGTTTGTTAATGCAATTATTTAGCTGCCCTATTTTAGCCTTGACCTTGCAGGAAGAGGGTATTTTCCAGTCAGCATAATGCTTTATCTTTGAAAGCTACAATCAATAAGGATAATTAATGATGCCTGCTGCAATGATAGCCTCAGCAATCATTATACCACATTAATCCCTGCAGTCAGACTGGGGTCAAGGCCATCTAAATCATTCACCTAGGGGTGGAGAAATTCAAATAATTTACCAATTTAAATCCGAGGAAACAAATCCGACTTTATGTTTCAAAACCGTTTAAACCGGTCCATTTTTAAGAGGCCGCAGCCCCTTGCGGCCGTGTTTTTGTGGGAGCCCGGGATGCGAAGCGGCGCAGCCCATCACGCTCCCCGTGGGAAACCAGGTCCCCTCGTGGGGACGGCGGTGGGGATGTGCGCCGGGGACATGCCACACGTGCCGCTGGCTTTGCCTCCACCCTGGTTTCGCTGGCAGGATGAGCGAGGGGCAGGGGACCAGCTGCTACCTATGAGCAAAACCTGCAAAGCCGCTGTTATATTTTACTTACTTCAGTCTGCGCTTGGCACGTTTATGATGTATTAGGGCCAGGAATGCGGGGGGACGGTGCCGAAATGCATGTGCTGTATTTGAGCGTGCCAGGAACCCCGAGGGGAACGCTGGGGACTGCCCCCAGCACAGCCCTCCGGCAGCTCCAGCCACCCTCAGAGCTTGTCCAGCGGCTGCTGTGATGGGCTTTTTTTAACGTCGACTATCGAAGGGATGTAGCTTTTTGACATCTCTGTGTTAGGAGTGAAGATATCCCTCCGTCTGCTCCGTGCAAAGATAATTTTTGGGACACAGCCAGCGCCAAGGTTACATCCTGATGCCTCCCAACGTGCTCAACCAGGGCTTTGCATCTCACTCGCCCCAAGAGGAAGCCAACAGCAACCCAAGCCTTGGGGAAGAGAGGGGTCCTATCCTGCCCACCACCGTACCCCAGCCAAAATGCCTGCCTGGGGTATGCTGGGTGGAAAGAGCCACCAAGGGCTTTGTCAGGATATTAAAAAAAAACACAAAGCCACAAGCTGGTATTATTATAGCAAGGCTGCAGAGTAATGCCCTTGGCCAAAAATCATGTTTGTTGATAATCAATAAAGTTTTGCTCATCTAAATCTGTCCTGGTTGCTCTTACAGGGCTAGTTTTGCACATTTGGGACATGCAGCCTGCTGCAATGCCCACCACAGTGCCCACCATGATGTCCACCATGATGCCCACCAGAGCGCCCACCATGATGTCCACCATGATGCCCACCAGAATGCCCACCATGATGCCCACTGCAATGTCCACCGCGATGTCCACCGTGATGTCCACCACAATGTCCGCCATGCGAGAAGGACCAGCAGCAGCATGAAGCAAGAGCTTGGGCCTCATTCTGTGTGCCCGCTGGGTTCTCAGCACAATTCGGGGGGTGGGCTGTCCCTGGGGGTGGATGAAGTCTGAGAGGCACCGAGAAATGGGTAATGGCGTTGAGTCCCTCCATCGAAACGAAGGGGAAATTTGGTTTAGTTTTGATTTATCACTCTATTATGAACAAGTTTGTGTTTTCACCAAAGTCATTCTCCTTGCCTGTACTGAATTAATTATATATTAACAGCGGCGTATAATTTATATGTGGACATATACAATAAATTATGGCCTAACTATATAATTCTACACATATAATTAATTACATTAAACATCTACATTTTAAGCCTACAATTAGATAACCCTGAGAGACAATCCTGTTAGCATTTTTAATAAATACTTGTGTTTGAAGCTGTTTAACAGAGCACCTGATAACTGATATAGCAGTGTTAACATCTGTTCCATTATTTCCAGAGGACGTTAGTTTAACGTAATGCTCCTCACATAAAATATGCATTTGTTCTTGACTGTCAAGTGCCTCTATTATTTTATTAAAAAGTCAAAAAAGAATATAATCAGACTTCATAATTTATGTGTGACATTTTCATTACAGAAAACTTTATGCAAAATTGAATTCTAAAATTTAATTTCCTGTGATGTTTAAATTACTTACTATCTGGCTCCTCTCCAAACATTGTGATCACTCCAGGCCCCATATGAATTCTATTAAGGATATGTTTAGCTGCTGCCAAAACGTACAGGGTATTTTTCTATGTAATTCCAAGAATATGCTCCTTAAATTTATTTTGTGCCAGTTTAAATAGTTTCCCTCATGCAGGAAAGAAACGCAAGATGTTTTTAACCACTGCCATGGCTTTTTTTTGTTGTTGTTGTTGTTTCCCTTGGTTTTCGGTGCCCACCGCGGCCCCAGCCCATGGTCCTTCAGCCCCCTTAGCCGGGAGGAGCAGTCCCAGCAGCCCAGGGAGACTCGCCGCAATGCAGGACGAAGACCTGGTCTTTCAGGGACCACTGCTCGCCACATCTGCTGCGTGCGTTGGAAATCAGCACATGCAAATTAAGTGTAATGAGTGTGTGGCACGAAGGACGCATGGGCCAGGATTATGGTTCACGCTGCTTCGGTCCACAAAGCCTGGGTCTTGCATCGCCTCCACTCCGCATTATCTCCCCGGGAATGTCTTTAACTTCCACGTGAGGAAAAGAAAGCAATGATCAGGCCCCGGAGAAGAGCAGGAATTGGGTACTGAGAGGGGCTTAATGTAGCTCAGGGGGGATCAGACCTGTGGTAGCGAAGCGGCAGGGAGGGCCGTGGGATTGGGAGACCCCAAGGAGGGGCAGGGGGATGCTCTGGCCCCACCAAGAAGCCACAAGACGTGTGAAATCATGTGCTTCTCTCCTCAGATGCTGCCCACGCCTTTGGTCCCATCACCGCCATGATGCTCAGGCCACACATCTGACCCAGGTCTCCCAGTCTTACCCCTCCCTGAGGAGCAGGGCTCCTCCAGACGCCTCTACAGCGTTGCGGACAACATCAGGTTTGAGGACAAGTATTTGACGAGTGAACCATGTGCCTCTGCCATTTCTGCAGCTATCCCAGCTCTTCCTGGCAGCTCTTTCTTAAATCAATCTGCATTTTGCATGCCCTCATCCACCAGGAGCCAAGGCACTATCAAAGCTGAAGATCAATACATCCGTACGGACTATCGCTATCGGATTTGGTCATTTTCTGAGCAGCCTGTGTCAGTAAAACTTGGCTCGTTTCGGTAATATAGCTTGATCTCATGAATCTTCAGAGAAATTCACGGAAAACCTTAAGGCATGTTTTTGGAAGTAATTTAGCTTGCTGTTGCCGTGAAGTTCACAATGTTTCATGTACCGCGGTCGACAGTGATGTAAGAGTTTCCAAAATGAGGGCGCTCTGCCAAATTTCTGCTTCCCTCCCTTTGTCTGGTATCAGCGAGCAGCAGTCACGTCCTGCTGCCTGCAGCTGCCGGTGGGGAGCACCAACAGCGATAAAGAGACGGTGGGAAAGGCTGGTGGCATGGAGAGAGCACTGCCTGTGCCCCTCCAGCTGCCCTCGGTGTGGATCTCAACCAGGGAGCTGAGCATGGTGGTGCACATCCCAGCTCATCCCAGCATGTCCCAGCTCATCCCAGCTCATGCCAGCATGTCTCAGCTCATCCCAGCTCATCCCAGCAGGTCCGAGCTCATCCCAGCACATCCCAGTGCATCCCAGCTCATGCCAGCATGTCCCAGCTCATCCCAGCACATCCTAGCTCACCCCAGCATGTCCTAGTTCATCCCAGTGCATCCCAGCTCATCCCAGCAGTTGCCAGGAAGTCTCAGCTGATCCCAGCACATCCAGCATGTCTGAGCACATCCCAGCTTCCCCCTGCACATCCCATCTCATCCCAGCATGTCCCAGCTCATCCCAGTATATCCTAGCTCCTCCCAGCACATCCTACCTCATCCCAGCTCATCCCAGCATGTGCCAGGATGTCCCAGCAAATCCCAGCACATCCCAGCATGTCCAAACTCACCCTTGCTCATCCCAGCATACACCAGCTGATCCCAGTACATCCTAACACACCCCATCGTGTCCCAGCTCATCCCAGTAGATCCTAGCTCCTCCCAGCATGTCCCAGCTCGTCCCAGCACATGCCAGGATGTCCCAGGGGTTCCAACACGTCCCAGTTCATCCCAGTACATCCTAGCTCATCCCAGCACGTCGCAACTCATCCCAGAGCATACTAGCTCATCCCAGCACATGCCAGGATGTCCCAGGGGATCCCAGCACATCCAGCATATCTGAGCACATCCCAGCTCTCCCATGCACATCCCATCTCATCCCAGCACGTGCCAGCTGATCCCAGTACATCCTAGCACCCCCCAGTGTGTCCCAGCCCACCCCAGCTCATGGTCTCTTTAGGGATGGGTGGGACGAGGATGAGCTTCTGGACGTCCAGGCAGCGCAGCCACGCCAGCGCCGTCCCCAGCACGCCCTGTGCCAGCGAAGAAGGATGGAGGAGCCATACGTGCCAGGCAGGTAACACATCGGCAGCTCCAGGGGGGGGTCCATCTGCGCCCGTGTTTCGAAGCGCCGCTGCACGGCAGGGCTGCTCCACAGACGTCGCGGCGAATGGCCCACGCCGCGCGCACGCTTCTTGCGGGAGGCTCATGGAAAAATCGCGCTAAATATAAAGGGTGATTAGGGCGAACCACAGCACACCACCTAACGGTTATTAAATCTCTTTTTTAATAAAACCTGCCCTGAGATGGGATATACATCCAGGAGCTTTCCCTTGTGTAGGAGGTGGCCCGCTGACCGCTGGTGGCCGTGGCTGAGGGCGCAGCGATGCACCGAGCGTTAGGACAGATGCTGTTGCGGAGCCTGATTTCCACTGACCCTAACTCCTCCTGGTTGTGCTCCTGCAGGTCAATTTGGGCAATTTATTTACTTGCTCAGCGATTACAAGTTATTCCCCTAATGTTCACAGAGGAGAAAATTAACCGGCCGTGTTGGGAAGGGCTGGGCTATTCCCACGGCATGTGTTATGGAGAAGGAGAGCAAATCCGGAGCCAACCCAACTGCTGGGATGGAGTGGGATTTTGTACGTGCCGGGTGGTGTAAGCCCTTCCCCAGGGACACGGTCTCCGCTGTCTGGCCATGAGCAGACCCCCCCACCGGGACTCCCTTAGGACCCGCTCTCGTTGCTGGGGCGGGGGGAGCGGGCACCGGGGTGTCCCCGTGGGAAACCCCCCGGCAAGAGGGACGGGGCTGTCACCGCTGGGACGGGGTCGCTCCCGGCCTCACGCCGTCTGGCCTCCCTTCTGTGCGGGTAAGACAATCTGGTGGATGGAAAACCTTGTGATTGCCGTCGGGTTTTCCTGTAACTGGATGCTAACCATGGCCAGTCGTGAGCCCAGAGCTAATAAACGATGCAGCCGGGCCGATGCCGAAGGAAGCCCGGGCAGGAATAGGATGACAGAGCAATATTGCGGGAGGTAGGATCCTGCTGAGTCTGGAAGTGCCTGGTTTATTTATATTCAGCTAAACTAAAATATTCAGAAGGAGCAAATCTTCAGGCCATACTCTTTCGGTGCCTCCTTTCAGAAGAGAGAAGGATGCGGGTGGTACTCGCCGGGCAGCGATGCTCACCCCCGTGCCTCGGTCCTCGCAGCAAGCAGCCTTTTCCAGCGCCCGTCCCCTATTAATTCAAGCAGCACAAATCCAATATGATTTTTTTTTTTTCTCTGATACACTGTGGTTCACAAATTGGATGATGACAAAACCAGATAATTTATTACCTGTATCTTAATTTATTTATTATTGAACACTTTATTAACCTATACACTTTGCTGCCTGCACATCTTTAATGGGTTTATAGTGGAATTATTCATTTATTCCTATGTGTGAAATAGTACCTTCATAATTCACCTGTGGCATCGTAAGATATTAATTATAGCACCCAGTGTCTTTGCTTAACAGAGAAACACTAATTGTGAAGGTAAAACGCATTTTCATTCTGCAGAGCTGCTTCTCTCAAACTCCACTTGCCATTTCCAGGGGCGGCCATGGTTCAGACCTCCGTGCACGTGAATGAATCATGCATTTTTATGAAGTCCAGATTACTGCATTCGAAACCAGTTTTGAATCCTTACTGGATCAAAACTGTTTAGCAAGACTGAGACCCCACCTGGAGTACTGCGTCCAGCTCTGGAGCCCCCACCAGCAGAAGGACACGGAGCTGTGGGAGCGGGGCCAGAGGAGGCCCCGGAGATGCTGGGAGGGCTGGAGCCCCTCTGCTGGGAGGACAGGCTGGGAGAGGTGGGGGGGGTCAGCCTGGAGAAGAGAAGGCGAAAAAGGGGAGAGCTCAGAGCCCCTTCCAGTGCCTAAAGGGGCTCCAGGAGAGCTGGGGAGGGACTTTTTCCAAGGGCATGGAGTGATAGGATGAGGGTGAATGGCTTCAAACTGGAAGAAGGGAGATTTAGACTAGATATCAGTAAGAACTTCTTGGCTGTGCGGGGGGTGATCCCCTGGGGCAGGTTGCCCCGAGAAGCTGTGGCTGCCCCATCCCTGGAGGGGTTCAAGGCCAGGTTGGACGGGGCTTGGAGCAACCTGGGCTGGGGGGAGGTGGCCCTGCCCAGGGCAGGGGGTGGCACTGGGGGGGCTTTAAGGTCCCTTCCAGCCCAAACCATTCTATGATTCTACAATATCTGGAGAAGTGAGTATGGAGAGTTTCTCACCCATCCCCATATGCTACGGGTAGGTGATGGAGGGTTCGTACCCCACCAGAAGATGCTGTCTTGCAGGGAAAGGTTTCTATAGCTTTGATCTGCCCTTTGCCACCACCTTGGCAGCCAACGCCACCTCCCTGCAGGGCTGATGCCCGGCATCAGGCAAGTTTTGGGGAGGCTCTGGCAGCACCGCATCCCCAGGGCAGGATGGGTATTTACGGCTGGGTTACAAACAACTGAGAAAAAACCAAAAAGGGCATCTCACAGCGCAGGCACCGAGGCGGTAAAAATAGTATCGTGGGGAGGGGGACTGTAATAAGAAACACGTTCGGATGGAAATAACTTAATTCTGTCACAAACACCAGCTTAATGTATGCCCTTAAACTCGGAGCCGTATATGTTTCCCTGCAACATCCGCCCGTATCGGGAGGATCGGCTCCAGCTAGACACTCTGGTGCCTCGCGCCCTTCGCTTGCATCGCTTCGCAGCAGCCATCATCATGTTTTAATGAGCCATTTTTCTATTTATCTAATGTCACTGCTTCCCCAGCAGCGCTGTACCCGTCCTGTCCAGTAAAACCCATTATCTCTATTAGGCTGCCGATAGCGCATCGGCGGGATTGCTGGCTCCCTAATTGCTCCGGCACGCTCCTCCTCCCGCTGATAGATTACCCCGGGCTAACAGCCCCCGCACCTATTCCCCAGCGCCCCGCTCCCAGCCAATCCCCAGCAATCGGGTTCTGCTTTCAGTAATAAATCCTAACCTATCAATATATAATAGGGCTTAATAATCAACAGCTATAGACGCTGTCTGCTTCGGGAGGCCTCCGCCGAGCCCAGCATTTTTTATCTGCCTATAATTAGCAGCGGTCAAACCCCGTTCGTGTGACGGGGTGCGATCGTCCGGGCTGTACAGGAATGATAACAGGTCTTAAATATGTTCGAACAGGATTTAATCGGCTGCTTTGACTATCTCGGTAGTACGCACGGGTGTTAAAAAAAAGCCCCGCTGGCCTGGGAAGGTGTGGGAAACACGAATATTGCGGCGGGCGGCTCTGGATGAGGAGTTTTGCCATCGTCGCTGCCGAGGTGCCTTATTTTTGATAGGGATGGATCCGCCGTGGGGTAAACGCGGCGAGAGGCGGGGGGCTCGGCCAGGAGGGGCTCAGCAGCCAAGAGGAGAGGATGCTGCTGGGAAACGTCCCCAGCCAAATATTTTTGGGGAAAAGCAACCGTGCTCAGCCCCACCGGCCGCGGAGGGGGAGGAAGGGAAGGTGCCTCGAAACAAGGCTGTAAAACTATAAAGTTAATGAGGAAACCGTGTACTTTTTTACAGTATAACCCTTTATAACCCCCTCCTCGGGAGCCAGGTTTTCAGGGTAATACAGTGAGCGCTATAAAATGGATGTTTAATGTAGCTGGGGGCCAAGAAAAACATTGTATAATTGTCGTAAGCAGCTTGCTAAGTAAAATGATAGCTTTTAAAGCATGAAATATAGCGTAGGTTTTCAGGGCTGCACGGGCTCCAGCTTCATATTGCTTCAATAACAGTTTCTTCATTTCACTTACAAATGTATCTCTGAGGAGATTTGTTACAAACATCTCTCGGCTCGGAAAATAAGACGCTAACTAGATCTGCCGGCATTATTCATGGCGAATAAATGACCTGATGCGCTTGGCCCTCGCCCTGCTCCTCAGCCACCCCTATTCTCCCCAAATTTCTTTATTTTCATCCATTTTATGCAAGGGGGGTGTGCCGCCCCGCTGGCTCCCGGCACTGCCCACAGCGTACCGCCACGGTGAGGGATGGTCACCCGGGATAACGGCTACATCCACCCTTAGATTCAGCTGAGGGCATTTGGGGGACACCACGGTGTCCCCCCCCGGCGCCTCCCAGCCCGGCCCATCTCTGTCCCACCGAGACCACAGCTCCACTGCTTCCCAGCCCCGTGTGATGTGGTTTGGGCTGGTTTTCTGAGGAAAAGGGGGCGCGGGGAGAGGGGCTCGCTTCGCTTCGGGTTTGGCTGGTTGATGGAGTTCATGCCTTCCCCGTCTCCAAACACTCAGCGGCCGACAGTTGCTGTTGCGCTTCTGTAAATTCAAATAAAAGGGCGCCTATGGCTTAGCTGTGGTTTATAATATAGAGATTAGTATATATTGCATATAATATATATCCTCTTGAAGCGGGAAGTGGAGGTCATTGCTGAGGATGGGAGCATGGGCCAGGCTATGCTGGCACCTCAGTAATGCCAAGGATTGCGGGTGGGTTTTGGGGGCTCCTTTGCAGAGGTTCTCCCCACAGGGCTCCTGATGGGAAGGGTCTAACTCTCCTGCGAGAAAAACTATTCAGCTTTGATGGGATATTCTGCATTGAAAGGCGGTGATGGTGCTTCTAGCAAGCTCCGTCAAGCAAGGTGCTGAGCCTTGCTGGTGACACCCAGGAGATGGTACCGCTGCAGAGAAGGGCATCCTTTTCCCTGCTCTTCTGACCAAACCAAAGTCTGGTATTAGAGTCACAATACTCTCAATTTCTGTAGAAAAAGTGAGCTTCAAGCACAAAACAACCCTCCTTGGCTCTTACTTCTGGGGCCTTTAAGAACCAAGAAAAGAGACGCGTACCTCTGCTTTCTGTATATGCACATAATGTGAAATTTCATCAGCCGCAATATTTTAGAAGACAGGAATTGTGAGATATATCACATGTAAATGGACATATCATCTGAGCAAGGCACCATTTATCAATATCACTTTGAAATGCAGTGGATGATCTGATGGGATTATGTAGATCTCAACTATCTATGGGTGAATGAAATTGGGTAACCTTAGCAACCCCAGGTACATTTGCGCAGCTATGAATCAAATGTCAGCGCGATGAGCTATGCACAAAATAAAGAAATAATTCTTTGAAATATTCATAACAGTCTGCAGTGTATTATTTTATAAGTCTCTGCTTATTATGCATTTTGGAAGCCAGCTTTCTTTTTTTTTAAAAAAAAAAAAAAAAGCATTAGCATTTACATACCCCACACCTGTGTAAATGCTTACCAATAAATCCAACACGAAACACAACCAGCGACGGCAACAGCCCCAGGTTCCTCTTCTCAGTGGTGGAAAGGACATCTCCCACCAAGCAAATACTCTAGCTCTAGCTGGAAGAACGGTAGAGAGGATGGATGATTCACATAGGTTTGAAACAGGACCTTCCATCATCAGTTTGGATCCCAACAAAAGTAACACGCTGTAGTTTCACTCCTGCTAAAACATATTCAGCCGGGTGTTTTAATACCGGAAAGGTAGGAAAAGCTGGAAGTCTCCCTAAAAAATTGATGAAGTCAAGAAAACGTATGGTTTGGGGGTTTTTTATTTGGTTATTTATGTAAGTATTTTGGATGACCATAAGATACTTTAAGTATATACTGCATCGTACTTGAACAATAAATAATTACATATGTAGTTGCAGAGACTTTCCATATGCCTGTGCATATAGGCTTGTATCTAGATACAGAAGGCGCTCACACACACTCCATCTTTTGTTTCCTCCACATCGAAGCACTGAAGTTTTCAAAGTTTCCTGTTTTTTCCCCCATGGAAAGCCATCCCTTTGCCCTGGCATTGCCTTAAGACTACACTTCTCAGCCTGCAAATTTATTTGTAATTAATTAAAGGCCACTGCACTGAGCTGCAGCGGTTGTGATCGTCCGCTCCAAGACCAGTTTGAAGGAGAAAGAGAGGGACAAGGCAGGGCAGGGCCAGGAGTGGTGGGGTCCCCCCAGGATGCTCGGGCACCTCTGAACTGCCTTCTCCACCTCGGTGCTGCCTGCAGACGTGCTGATGTTTATTTTGTGGTAGCCAAAGTTTTCCTTAAAGCCTGAACGCTAGAAGTTACGTCAATAATTGAGAATCTCAGTTTTCCTTAAAAATATTCCTAGTACTTGTGGTCAAGGAAAAAAAAAAAAAAGCATATTTGCTTCTTGGGCTTCAGTTCCCTCTTGCTTTCCAGGTCCTGAATACTGAAGAAATAGGATTACAGCTCCACAGCCCTTCCAAACATCACGTGCCGCAGGGTGGTCTCCGATTTCGGAGCCGGGAACCACCCATTTATTTATTTTACAATGCTTTAACCCACCCTCGTGCTTAGCAAACTGGCAAGCTATAAGCTCTATTTTTTTTATTTTTTTTTCCCAAACAGCTATTAAAGAATTAGTGTTTCCGTAAATGCGCCTCGCTCTCATTAAACATTTTCAGGTCGTGCTGGAAAGCTTAGCAGTTAAACCACCCTGAGAATTACAGCGGCAGATCTGAAGCAGGCAGCCCTGTTTATTCAAAATCGCCTTCTCCGATGGCTCTCCCGAACGAGCTGGATTAATTGTTCAGGACCTATAGCACATGCTCCAGTGAAAATAAATTGCTTTATTTCTATTACACCACCAGTGGCTGTGTAACTTAATTTCATTAGCTCGAACCTGTTGAGAGTGTTCAGATTTCCATAGCAGGACGCACTCGAAATGAAAAGATGCTTTCCATTCCCAATTAACAGAATCGTTCCCTTTCAACTGAAATGAATGTTATTGAAACCAATTAGCATAGACTGGAAAATCTCTCATTAATGAGGGGAGTGTGGGTGAGTAAACAGCAATGAAAAGATGAAATTAGAGAAGAGCCTCTTCTTGTTGGCCTGAATAATTACATGCTTAGTTGCCTAATTGTCTGGTGAAAAGCCTTGCCGTGCTAGTAACAGATTGCCATGTTCATTAGGCTGCAAAAGGCCACCTGCTGCTGAGGCTCATTTTCCTGCAGTCTATATACACGTGTTGCTCCCCGGGGACTGATATTTGGACACAACACTAGCTGTGAAAAGCAAATGAGCTTGCCAATATGCTGCAATATTGTGTCCTTTATGCCAAGATACAGAAGCTTAATATGTCAAATATAATGAATAAAACCAACAGCGATAACGAAGTTTATGAGGAAAGTGACCTTCTAACACGTCCCGGTGCAGAAGTGCAGGGCGCGCGGATGCCGGTCCCTCAATACAGATGTTCCTTTCTGGCCTGGACTGCTCCAAATTACGTAGCACAAAAGATAAATTACAACTGCTACGGCCTGAACGATTCCTTAGACAATGGCATAATGAAAGCATACAATGTTAACTGTTAAAATTGGAAACAAATGTGAAATACTGGATGCTACGAAGCGTTCATGAAAACCAGCATTGTTCGTATTTGCTCCGCTGCAGCAATAAACATCAAAGGAGGGAGGCCTCTTAGCGCCAGCCCTTCCTCAGATCACTTCGTGTCTTATAATTGCCGGTTTTATGGGTCTTTTAAGGCGGGCTTCATTGTGAGACGCCGTTTGCAGAGGGAGGGGGATGCCCGGCCCCGGCGGGGCTCCTCTGCCGTGGGGTCCCACCTGCGAAGGGCAGGAAGGAGGGATGGATGCTGCCAGAGATGTGGCCGTGGGATGTTGTGCGTTGATGGGATGGATGATGTGGCTGAGCTGTGGCCGGAGGGGTGAAGGCAACACGCAGGGCTCCAGCAAAACCAGGCTGGGCAGACCTGCCCTCTTGCAGGGCAGCGTTCTTCTTCCTAAGCTAGAAGCAACCTGCTTTCCTCCCTGCGTGCCCATAAAATACAACAAAGTAAGCGGGGGAAGAGGAGACTGAACGCAGTGCTGGATTTGGAAACGTTGACCCCAGTCCAAGAAGGGTTGGGTGCTAAGGATGGTGCTTAAGCAAAGGATTCAGCTCAGCGCATTCCTTCAACCTTGCAGGTCACGGCGTGCGGGTCCAACGTTCATAGCTGAAATCTCTCGCTGGCACTACGGCAGAGCGAACGAAATCCCATCGTTGGTTTGTCAGTGTGGCTGGGAAGCAGGACCCTGCCCAACATGCTTCATCCAGCTCTCTTTTTTGCTGCTGTTGGGATAAGGGACAGAACTCGTGGCTAACCCAAAAGACAAAGACACTAAATAAAATAAGAAAGAGAGTTGGGAATAGTCTCCTAACCCACGGGTTACTGCACCACTCAAGCACTAAATACCGCAAGCGCAGTCTCTGAGCATTTGTGCGTCCTGTCTCGAGTGAAGTTTAGAACTGTTTCTAAGTGAAGAGGTTTAGAGGTCAACAAAAACCCAACTCAAACCACGAAAACCAACAGAAAGTACTCCCGCAGTGAGGTTTGCAGCTGGGACCAGCACCACGAGTGGCTCCAGCATCCCAGGACTGAGCCCTCCGCTCCATTTTCCAAGCAGCTCCAAATGCAAAGGTCTCACTGGTTTCTATTTTATTTTTCCTTTTTCCCGGCGCTGGAAGACGTGATGCCCCGAGCAGGTAACGGAGCTGGAGGAATTGCCAGGGTATGGTAGGTTGGGCAGCTGTGGCTTCTTGGTTCATAGTCACCAGCAAAGAAATCTGGGGTGTACGGATATGTATATTGTTATACACATTTGAGTGTATTACACTACTGCAACGATAATTATTGCCTATATATATCTCACCTAATTTAAGGCCAGGTTGGATGGGGCTTGGAGCAACCTGGGCTGGGGGGAGGTATCCCTGCCCAGGGCAGGGGGGTGGAACGAGATGATCTTCAAGGTCCCTTCCAACCCAAACCAGTCTATGCTTCTATGATAATTGCACTGGGAGGGGGTTTGCTGGTCTCCACGGAGGACGAGCCCGTGCAGGGACGGGGAGCCACGTGCCCCAGCAGCAGCCCCGGTCCCACACTGGAAGCAGCCTGCCTGCCACATCACCTGCAGCTCCACAGCTAAAAAACTTCTTCTTCTAGCCCAAACGGCATCAACGTTAACATATTCCACGCAGGCAGTTTAAGCCTCTCACAACGGTGGCACATACTGTTACATCAAACAAAACAGCACCCGCTGTTGTTCCCACGTACCGCCCGTGCTGCAAGGTTTAATGCTACACGGGTTAAACACAAAAGCTTCAGTCGCTCTCAGTCAAAGGTCTCGGGTGACAGCGGTGGGGAAACATACGCCGCCGCTTCTGTTTTGCCAGTTTTTTGATTGCTTTTTTTTTGGAGAGGAGAGCGCTGAACAAGTCCTTCATTAATTCGAAGAATGAGAAGACGTGATTAAGAAATGGTTTTATCATTTAAAAAAAAAAAAAAAATTGTAACGCGCCTGGCAAGGAGCAAGAAACAGCCGCGTGCGGGGGCTCCGTGCCTGTCTGCCAGCCCGCGCCCTTCGTCTGCCAACAGAGCACCGGGAATGTGGTTCCTGGTGAGGAACCCCCCTTTGGTGGTGCGAAGCATCCTTGTGCGCCCCTGCATCACGGCTGCGCACGTCTGTGCACACACGTCTTTGCACCTCCTTCCCCCTCTCTGACGTTCGTCCCACTGATGGCACATCTTTAGTGTTTGTCATAGAAAACTCTTCCTCCCTGGCCGTAAGCATGACGTGCGTTATTTAACTTGATAAATTGCAGTACACGGATTTCATTTAAATTATACATGAAGTTGCCATTAGCCTGCTGAAATTTCTAAGCGTACAATCAGAGCCTGATAGGGGGAGCGAGGGCATGGCTCTGTCTAGAGGAAGGCAACAAATGTGTCCTTCCCACCAGCACACGCACAACCCGATGATTTCTCTGGAAGTTGGATGCATGAAAGGTATCAGAAAGCTCCAGTTTGCCATTGGCAGTTCTGTGTTTGGGAGCCCTTTTAATAACCTTAACTTGGGAAATTCTTGTGAGTAAATGAGCCGTCTGCACACCGAATTCAATGCAAACCTTTGTGAGTGTCCACGAACGTCCATGTTTATTTTGTATTGTAGCATTGCTGACTCCACACGTTGAATGCGGTTGACCAAGCACAAATGTCCTCTCTCTCCATTAAAAATACTTCACTGATGAAAGAGAGGAAGATTGCAACCCGTGTAGAGGTGTTTTCAGAGGTCCCTGGTGACGCGCATTGCCCTTTTCTTGCAGAACTGCCCTTTCGGAAGGTGTGGGGTTGGTTTTCACCATCCCCATCCATGCAGTTGATGGTGTGCTAGTCTTCCTCCCCCTTTGGATAGTCCCAGCCCCTAGAAACATGGCTTCATGCACTGATGGCCACTTCCAGGGCATCTTTATGTCAATGCTAAGGGCAAATCAAGGGCATTAATGAACACACAAAAAGACCTCACATGTTCCCTGCTATGGGCCAGATCCTGAAATGCTGTTTGACTCTCTCAGTGAACAAAACTCCTGCAGAAGCCACCAGGCTCGACCCCCGTGAAAATCAGTGGTTTGCATCTGTTCTCCCTCGGCTGTGGGAGCTGA
Organism: Charadrius vociferus; assembly: GCF_000708025.1. Lineage (NCBI taxonomy): Eukaryota > Metazoa > Chordata > Aves > Charadriiformes > Charadriidae > Charadrius > Charadrius vociferus. The sequence goes on from NW_009648255.1 coordinate 2,241,894, forward strand.
GAAGTCACACCAGTGAGTCAATGCTTTGAGGCCGGTCCCGGGGTGTCTTGGTGACACAGGGTCCCCCTCAGCCCACGGATGGACGCCCCCACAAGCCATCCCACAGAGATGGAAGCTGATGTTGTTCAGCAAAGCCTCACGCTGGTCTCTCCTCACCAACTACCACCACAAAAAGCGATTTACGGGTGTACCCGAGACCATCTTCCCACCGGAGCCACAGGTTTGCATAATATTGACAAACAAAATGATAGTTTTTTGTTATTCTGAGTGATTTTTATGGCTTTCTCAGGTTTTATTCCGTGAAATGTCCAATGTGATTACATTATTTAGGCTACTTTCCAGTGGGTTAAATACAATTGACTAAATTAATTACTAAGATCAGTTTTACAACAGATTAGGATAATTTATTGGGTGGTTTGTTGTTTTCCTAATAGTCTCACCTGATTGATGGAGAGGGATGGCTATAAATGTTTTTTATGGCTGAGTAAGAGCAAATGCAAACTTAATCAGGTGTTCCGCTCTGGATTAAGTAAACCTCATGTAACTTGGATAGTACAAAGGTATAATTATTTGTAATGCCTGGGACAATTTTAAGTGATTAAGGGGAAAAAAACCTGTGAGAGACACATTTGTGTAAAGCAGCTGGCTCGGGAGGCAGCACCACCTCACCTCCGCTGAGCTTTGGAGTGACGGGGACGTAGATAATGGCTGGAACTCAGGAGTCACACCAGGGAGCTTTGCATTTCTTCTGTACCATCCATGTGTAGATAAACTGGCACCTTTGGCGACTCAGCCTCTATACCCGATACCTTTTGTGAGCGAAAAATTTATTGGTAGTGACAAATAAACAGCGGACAATTAAGAAATAATGACCTAAACCTAATTAAGAAGTTCAAAGAAAGAGAAAACACTTCGTAGCTCTGCAGTGACGGGTTCGGGAATTACATCTATCATAAAGGTACCACCTGGATGGGTGTGCAGCAAAGGACGCTAATTTGATTGCACCGATTCCTTTTAATGCAAAGAGTGAATTGTTTTCAGACTGCTGATGATTAATGTGGTTATTGATTAGCTGATCAATAAGGCCATGGTGTCTAATTATTGATAATCCTCCTCTAAATGAAAGATCGAGTGTAAGGAGTGCTAGTTACAGAGCTCAAAGTATAAAGTGATTCAGTGTGAAGCCTGGTAATTGAAAGTCAAACTAATCCCATAAATTAAATCACAGCCATCCATAACATTTACCTGATAAATCATTTTGAAAGCTTTATTTAACTTTCAGTGCTCATTGAGAAAGCTGTGGACGCACCCAGAAAGGTGCCCCCTTTCGTGAGGAAAGTCTGCGTTTGGGGGCACCTTTTATTAATACAAAAGTATGATTTGATATAACTGCGTATAAGAATGACACTGGTTCAGCGCGTCTAACCCCACAGCCCTTTTGCTACCCCTGAATATATTTTGGAAATGTAAGGAAACTGGTATTAGTCATACCTATATCACCTACACACCAGCCGGTTTTCCAAACACTCCCTCCAAGCCCTTTCACTCCAAATCAATTATATTGTAAGTATAGTGGGGGGAAAGCAGCCCGTTTGCATTTTCCAGGGACTCCTGACAGCCCCTGCAAGACTTTTGAGCTACTCGGAGGAAACTGAAACAATCCTGGAAGATGTGATCACATAGTCCAGTAAGTAAACTTGTTAGACCAATTAAAAGTCTCCACTGATCGATCACCTACTGTTTAGGAAGCTAATTCATACCAACACCATCCTCTGTGGCCGTAATGTTCGGTAATCTAATTAGAGCAATTTTAAGTAAACGCTTCTAATCAGATAATCCTAAAAATATTCCATTCCCCTGTCTCTGAAAACGTCCGGGATTAGGACAGCCACATTGCCGGGCAGTTTATACAGCAGTGTGAATTCTCCACTATTGCAACGTAGGGATGGCAGGCAATAATTTTTCACGGCTTGAAAACTCTTAAACGCTTAGCACACACGTCTCCGGCTCCGAGACGGGGCAGCACGGGCTGGGGACATGCCAGCAATTCATAAGTTTTGGGTTTGCCACTTGTCACACTACCCCTCTCGAACAAGCTTCAATTTGCTGTTTGTTTCTAATCTGATGTTATGGTTTTGCAAAAATTGCATTTAAGGGGCTTAAATAAAAGAAGGCTCCAGCCAGCTAAAAGTCGGAGCGGAGGATTTATGAATTCTCGTTAGCGGCTCCCCGAGACCACTAAACAAACACATGCAAATTTTCATAACACCTGAAATACGCCGCTGTGCGATATTAAGAAATCCGTATGTCAGACAAATCAAACCGGACGACAACAAACATTTCCCCTAATGCACGGTGTCACCTCCCCCCCTGCGCTCCACCGAGTTTTCTTTCACCTTGATGAGAAGCGCCGCCGGCACTTTCATATTTTTCTCCTATTTAATCTTCCTTTTAAAGTTTCCCACAGCCCTCCTCCGCAAACCGCCCTTGCCTGGGGGCAATCCCCGCGATTTTCCCCAGTTCCCGCTCTCTGGCTGGGACTCAGGTTGGGGGTGTGAGCTCGTCTCGTGCCATCCTTCCCTCTGCAGCCTTCGCAGGCACCAGCCTTACAGACACACGCTGCTTCGCGTTTGGCTGTACCTCACCCTGCTCCCCCCTCCCAGGCTCCCCGCGCTGCCCCAGCCCCCGGCATCGTCCCCCCCAGGTGACAGCATCGTCGGCGGGGGGCAGAGACCACGGCGTCTCTTACCAGTGCTACATTCAACCTGCTGGAAGTTCAAGCTTGCCTCAAAGTTTTCGGGCTGAGCCAAAGCACTTAAAAGCGCTTTTCTGTGGCCCAGGAGAGCTGTTTTTCTGAATGTTTAATTGATGATGGAAGAGCCGCATGGATCTGCAGAAACTTTCTCCAGTGTCTAAGTAAGAGGAAAGGAGTTTGAGCCTATACGTCCGTGTTTTATCCTCTCTCTCCTTATCGCTAATGGGAGTGGGCAATTCGTAACTGCTGCGCTAATGACCACCACAACTACAAACACCCCGGGGTTCTTCCAGCTGCGCGTTCGGGGTGAGGAGCGCGGCAGCAGGTCCACGGTGGCCTCTGGCCGTAGGGGCAGGGAGGAGGGGACGGAGCAGCCCCAGCCCGGAGCCCCTCTCGCCTCTGGGCCCCCATTCCATCCACACACACGCTCCGGGGGGGGTCGGGGGCTGCACCCTCTCCCTGCTACCGCAGCGGTGGGCAGAGGAGAAAGCCGGTGCGCATCGCCCCCCCGAGCCCTGTGCATCCAAGTCCCGAACACCCGGATGTAAAAACACCGAAAAGAAAAAAATAATACAATAAACCCAAAAGGTTTCTCAGGGTTTACCGAGGAGCGGGAACACGGGGAGCACGTTTCAGAGCACCGGCGCCTGAGGCACCTCCTTGCCCAGGTGCTGGGCAGTGCGGGGAGCAGAAGGGCACCGGCGGGGGGGGGCCATGGATGCCCACCCCAGCAGAGGAAAGGTTTCACGCTAAGCAGCGATGAATTTGTATATATTTGCAATGCTCTGCTGGGTCTCGGGCTGCATCCCCAGCAAGCCCGAGTTACAGGAACCAAAGCTGCCCATTTGGCTTCTCTAAGATTTTTTTTTTTCTCCCAGTGGAAAGGAAGGAAAAGAAGAGAAAATAAAGAAAATAATATTTTTTAAAGAAAGGGGGTTTCTATTTTAAAAGCTACAAATAGACTATGCATTGGAAAGACATTTTGAAAAATACTCTCATTACGAATTTGTGTTAAATACAATGTAAGGGGCCTGAAATTACAGCAGTGATTTGGTTCTAAAAATTGCCCCATATTTAATACCAGTATAAATCATGTGTAAAAGATTCTTCGCACCGAGCGATACTGCTTTACATACATAAACCTCATAACTTGTTTTTATTGAAAAGATTCAGACAGTCGAATGTTATTTATGTTTTTAATTTGTCCGCACTACTAAATAACTCCTTACTCAGCGTGCAGCGTGTGGGGAACCCTTCGATGGGCAGAGCGAGACCCCGGCCCCCCATATCCAGGAGGCTCTGGCTGCTCCGGGGGGTTTGTTCGCAGCCCCAGCCGCTGGTGTCCCAAGTGCCGGCCATGCCCGGGAAGGAACGCGCCCAGAGAGCCGGCAGGAGCGGCTGAAGCCACAATTATCAAACATCTCCACTCCTCTGTGCAGTCTCACAGTTGACATACTGATTTTTTTTTTAATGCTGAAACGTGCCATAAGGAGTTGGGCAGGAGACCACTGGTGGTGGGTGTTGGTGGAACCACTGTTACAGGGGTCTCCAAGGGCTATCGCAGCAAAGCACGGCCCGAAGAGGGCAACCCAACCCTACGCCTTCAACCGGAGCTTGGCGAGCCTACAAAGGGGTTGAAGGGGGCACAGGGGGGCTCAGGGCTGCTTGTCAAAGCAAGGAAAGGCCCTCAACACAGCCATCGCAGGGGACAAAAGATCCTTCTACCCTACAGAGGTTTTAATAAGTGGAGGTTTGACATAGCACATGATAAACCATCAGCGCTGATGAGCAGTTCTTCATCACAAGCGTCACATCAGTGGAGACAGAGCCACCAATGGGGATGGCAGCCCCAGCCCCAGCTGGTTACCCTGCTCCGGGGGACTGGGGCACAAACGCTCTGTGTGCTGCACCAGCTTTTCATGGTCCCAAAAACGCTCAGGGGGTTGTCCCAAGTCCCAAAAGCCAGCTGGCTTCCAGTGCCTCCTGCATCGTCTGGGCTCCCCAGCTGGGGCTGCGCCAGTTCGCAGAGCCACCGTCAGCACTGGTCCCAGTGTCCCACTGTGGAGCCATCACCGGCATTACCCCCTTCCATGGATGGACCTTCCAGAAGGGATTTCTGTGGACGCCGTCTCCGTTTGAGAGGAACTTATCGCAGAAAACCCATTTTGCCCTGAACCAAAGGCAGACCTGGTGAAACCCCGCTGTTGGCTGGGACAGCCCCAGAGCCAGGCGGCAGCTGTCGGGAGTGCAATTTAGCCCTCCTGGTTATGGAAACATGTAATAAAGTGTTTGCAGTCCACCATTAAAGCACCACTTTCAAGCCTATTCTCAGCCCTCCAGAACTGTGTCATTACACCTAGAGCAGAGCTAAAAATAGAGCCCCTGGGGGAGCTGCACGAAGAAGCAGGGGGGAAAAAAAAAGATAAATAGGTGCTGTTCAAATAAAATAGCACCTATAAATAATAAATAAAAGAGACTTGGGAGTTGGGATTGTTCAGCCTGGAGAAGAGAAGGCGAAAAAGGGGAGACCTCAGAGCCCCTTCCAGTGCCTAAAGGGGCTCCAGGAGAGCTGGGGAGGGACTCTGGGTCAGGGAGGGGAGTGATGGGTTGAGGGAGAACGGTTTGACACTGAAAGAGGGGAGATTGAGATGAGAGATGAGGAAGAAATTCTCTCCTGTGGCTGCCCCATCCCTGGAGGTGTTCAAGGCCAGGTTGGACGGGGCTTGGAGCAACCTGGGCTGGTGTCCCTGCCCAGGGCAGGGGAGTGGGACTAGATGAGCTTCAAGATCCCTTTAAACCCAAACCATTCTGTGATTCTATGAAATACCAGCTATGAAGATGTCCTGAAACATCATGATGTCTCTTTGGAGCAGCAGAGCATCGTACTTGGGCTTGGGGCATCCCACTGGGTACCAGACCGGGAGAAGGTTGCACTGCTTTCTTGGCTGGTCCCACCAATGGCTGAGGAACCTCGCAGCATCCTTCACGCTATGTTCAGCCTGGGGCTGCCCGGCGAAGGCACGCTGGCAGGGCTATTGCACAGGAGCCACCCAGCTGGGACCCAAGGTGTGCTGGGACATCGCTGCTGCCGGGGCACTTGGGGCAGAATCACACAGAATCACAGAGTCACAGAATGGTCAGGGTTGGAAGGGACATTTGATATCCTCTCGTCCAACCCCCTGCCAGAGCAGGGTCACCCAGAGCATAGGAGGTTGCATAGGAGTGAGTCTAGGTGGGATTTGAATATCTCCAGAGGAGGAGACTCCACCACCTCTCTGGGCAGCCTGTGCCAGTGCTCTGCCACCCTCACAGCAAGCAAGTTTTTTCCTCATGTTGAGATGGAACTTCCCATGTTCCAGTTTGTGTCCGTTGCCCCTTGTCCTGTCGCTGGGTGGCGACCCGCAGGATGCGAAAATTTGGGGTTGTTCGTGCTTTTTCCTTCTTCACCCAAGAACAGCGCTAAAAGCAAAAGCACTCGCACTGCCGGTGGGAAAGGTTTGGCGAAATGCTCCTTTCCCAGCGGCAGCGCCCTCTCCATACACCCACGCCAGCGTGGGCCGGGCACGGGCACCCCGCGCTCCCAACTGGCCGTGCCTCCCGGCCCCCTAATCGTATCAGGGGCTCGGGGGGAGCCCGGCAATCAGATTTACCCGGGGCGAGCCCCACGCAGGCTCGGCCGCAGGGTGACACCATCTTCCCTCGGCGCGATCCCCTCGCTCCTCGCAGGAGCCGCGGCATTGTCAGCTGTGACAGCCTGATTTAATCTGCAGGAGGCTGAATGCCTCTGACCACTGCGCCGAGTCATTAACCTTGACTCGCGTAATTGAATTCAAGGTTGATTGCCTGTGACCCTCCTCGCCGAGGTCCTCAAAATGTACATATTCATTACGAGCCGCATGGCTAAATGGATTGCACAGTGAAAGCTGTAGCAATCAGCCTGCTTGGTATGCGCAGGGCGAGGAGGGCACTAATTGCATGTTAGAGCTGAGGATTAGATTATGAAAAGAGTGAGAAAATGAAGATAGATCCCTCTGACACTGTCAGATTAAGGGCAGCGGCGTACAGGAATATGACATTGAAATTTACGGCGCCGTTAAGGGAAGGAAGATTTGAAAGGGGGTGTTGGATATTTTATTTTATTTTTTTAATTCCCGTGTATTTACTCAGTTATGGACTATTTAATACCAAAAGAGGATAAACGCATTTTTTAAAACTCTAACACGGGCGCAATAAATGAATGCTGCAACGTTCGTTCTGTCTCCGGGAGGTTGCTGTAAGGAAGGTGTGCCGGCCCCCACGGCACCTGCCTGCTGTTTAACACGACGAGTTCTCCAGCCAGGGCCACCCCCTGCACCTACCCCACGGCCCCGCGGGGCCAAGGCTCCGGGATGCGCCTGGTGGAACCCCGCAGGGATGCTGCCAAAGCCCACCTCGGGCAGGGGGGGTTAACGGCTCAGCCCCTCCAAAGCCTTCCCTCGGCTCCGCTGCTGCCGGCAGAGCTGTCCCCAAGAGGGGGGTTCCCGCGGCCGAGTCCCCCCGCAGGGCTGCTGCCCGACCCCAGAAGGACAGGGACGAGCGAAGGTGGCCACGAGCCATCTGCGGGTCCGCGTCGCCGCCGTTGTGATAGCTGGGCACGATTTTCCCATGTTATGCTGCAACTCCAACCAGATGTGATTTTCTGAATTAAATGAAAGTTAAGTACAAAAACATTTTGCCCACAGGGAATTCAGATTCTCAATGTGCTTTTAATAACTGTTTGTAAAACATTTAGGAAAATCTATGGCAACACGTTTAGGAAAAAAAAAAATAAAATATCAAATTATTCTTGCCTTAAGATGTTATTCTGGTATCTAAACTTTATGAATCATCCTGTGTGGCCCAATTTCTAGTTAGTCATACTGAGAAACAAAATGGAAGTACGCAGCGGCTGAATTTAATCCATGTAATATTTCTAAATAAAGATGCTAATCATTGCCATTGGCTTAAAAATCTATTAAGAACTTTATACTAATTTATCTGTCCAACTCTATGTAGTCTACACAGCCAACCCTGCCCAGGACAAATTGATGTTCTTGTTCAAACTGATTGCAATATATAGTCACCAAGTCTGTGCTCTTTAAGGCTACTGCTCACGTTAAAATCAGGCTTAAAATCCACCATAAAAATAATGCTGGAATTGAAGCATTTTTGGTGCTGGAAGCTGAACATTGTTGTCCCAATCCGAATGTTTTCGAAACATCGCAGGGGCTGAGGTCAGCAGTCAGATAGCAAAGTTCGTGCTGCAAACGGGGTAAAAACTCGTGCAGGTTTTTATCCCAGCCCTCGGGAGTGGAAGCTCTTGGTAAGCTTTTTCCCCTCTTATTCCCCGTTATCGCCGTTTTGCAGGTCAGGGGAGGCTGTGAGCACGTGCTGGTGGAAAGACCAGGCAGAAGGCATCCACGTGGCGCAGACGCAACCTGCAGACGACGGGACTTGCTGCAAAACTGCCCACGCTCTCCTTGCAGCAATCTTACCTTTCATGCAAAAAAAAAAAAAATTGCCTCCTTTTGCATCCCGAATCAACCCTGGAAAGCGGCAAATCGCGTGCCGAGCTGTTGGGATCTCTCTGTTTCCCTTCAACGAGGAGCAGAGCTCTTCCGCAGCGCTGCGGGCTGCTAACGGCACGTGTCCCTTAGCTGCCGCTCCAGCGAAGCATCGCCATTCATTTCATTAAATTCCCCAAGTCCGTAGCTTGTGGTACGGTAACAACAGCGGGATCGTAGGTGGCAACACAACCGAAAACCTAAACGGCACGAATTGCCAATGTTTGGGGCAATTTTGCCGATGTTTGATATGTTGAGGACGTAATGAACGGGAATAACTTTGCGGTTTCAATCAGAGAGGGCTCCGTCCTGAAAGGAGGGTTTCGAACTAAATGGGATGTCACGACCGTCGCTGGGTGAGTCTGACTAGAATTTTTATCTCCCGCTCATTAAATTACCACCATGTATGACTTTATAAGCACTGAAAGTCAAGGAAAATCGTTGCTGACTGACAATTCGGGATTACCGGAGAGTGCAGGTTACCAACAGCTGACTCAAGTTGAATAAGACTGACAAATTAGTCCTCCTGCTCCCTGGACAAGCCTGTAATAAAATTACCATGCGACGTGTGGGTCTCTCCCACGCTGGAGGACGATGGCACCCGCAGAAAGAAAAAAATAGTTATTTATTTACAGGGAAAAAAAAATAAGTTTATAAAGTATTCTGGTATAACAGCAGTGGGTTGCTCTATGGAGTTACATACATGCAATAAGACAGCTAAAATCCATTTGTCTCCAAAAATTGCTTTGATTTGTTTCAATTTATGAATGAGCTGCAGAGAGTGAAGGAAGTGCCCAAGGAATGTAAATGAAGTGGCTGCGCCATGGTCTATGAAAAAGGCCTCTAGACATCTGATGAAGAAAATTTTCTGCGAGGAAACCCGGTTGTTGGCATTTTGTAAATCCTAAAAATAACCAAAGACAAATAGTCGAGCTCACTACTGCTGAAATTTCATTTACTTACCAACCGCACTAATGAGGCACTGCAGAGGGACTTCTAATTAGATCCACTTTATTCCTGTCACTGAAATTAATTTATTTGCTTCAGCTTCTAGAACTAGTTTGATATTTTCCTGATTTTTAAGCTATAAAGTACAAAGGCTAGAAAAGCCAGAACCGGCTCTGATATTTATAGCCTCCTTACTCGTGGTTGGAAGAGTAAGCTTTGGTGCAGGTTTTGTCCAAGGCCAGGAGATCTTTATCAGCCTGCTTGGAGCAACGCTGTGATGACCATGAGGCACGGGGACGGGGCAGCCCCTGGGCTCGGTGTCCCCAGAGCCCCCCTTTAGGACCGGGCTCTAAGTAAGCAATAACGCGGCGATATTTTGCCACTGCGCGAGTTCCTGCCTCATGCATATTCAAAGAGGGAAGAGGCTGTATGCATAATTCATTATCCATTACAATAGCATTATACTATTTATACTATTACTTCGGTAGCTGTTTAAATTAAGGGTTACAAATAGCTCATTTGTTTTCTGCTGCTCCGGCAGGAGGGCTCCAGCTCCTCAAAGAACTGCTCGGGCAAAGCGCAGGGGGGGGCTTTGGCCATGGCGAGGGGTCTCTGGCGAGGGGAACTGTGGTCCTTAAAGTTTCCAAACTTTATGTCCTGCCCAGCACCCAGCTGAGGTCTGAGGAGCCGCCCCGGCACCGCTGGTCCCACCGCCGGGGCTTTGCTGGGCATCGGCTGCCGCCGGTCTCCCACGCACAGGCAATTAACGGAGCCCCCGGGTTTGCAATCCCCCCGGCGAAAGCTGAGCCCCATCGCTCGCGGGTCCGGCGGAGATGCTCGCTTTGGACACTCGCGATGCCGAACACGCCGGAGTCGTGTCAGCGGTGTGTCTGGAAACCAGCCTCTCCACACCCTAATAAATTTCAGGGAAACGTGGGAAATCCTCAACTGGTAACTAATTGTCAACTAACTACTAAACCCCGGGTCTTGATACACATACCGGGACTCTTGGTGCCTTTCCAAACGTTATTTTATTAATATGAATAATATATTAACCGTTGAACAGTCTGGACTTCATCCAAACCACTCTGTTGTAAGTGCTCTGCTAAGACTTACCAAGGATATTTACTTCTCTAAACAACAGATAACATTTGTATCGGTTTCGGTTTTATTATTGTTTTACTAAACAGTTATGAGAGCACCAAGAGAGGGATCTGAAGATTTTCAAAATGATTTGAAAGATAGTCCATAAAGTGCTTTACATCTTCGGGAGTTTAAAAAGTGAATTACTGTTCTTTAATAATTTAAAGAAAACCTCCAGAATGCATTTTTAAACATATTTCCAGCTAAACACAGGTTCCTGTCCTCTGCTCTCATCACCAGGGGATCACGTCAGGATGAATCATGCCGAGGGAGCCGCAGTCGTGGCTGTGTAATCTCAAACAAAGCTGCCAAGGGAAGATCCGCTCCCTGAGGGAGACCCCACAGGTACCGCTGGATGCTGCTTGTTCATTACCATGGACCCAGGTCACACACCAGTGATGTATCTGATTTAGATCTGACTTAAAATTCAATTTCTCAAAGTTTACTTAAAATTACTCGGATTCACGAATGCTTTTATACAGGGCTGTGGCACTAACAGCTGTGAACTCTCCTGTACCATCCAGAGCTGCATGACTCAGCAACAGGAGTGGACTTCACAAAAAATTATAGAATCGTGGAATTGTCTAGGTTGGACGGGACCTTTAAGATCATCGAGTCCAACCACCAACCTAATACTGCCAAAACCACCACTAAACCATGTCCCTCAGCACCATGCCTACCCGTCTTTTAAATACCTCCAGGGGTGGTGGTTCCACCACTTTCCTGGGCAGCCAGTTCCAATGTTTGATAACTCTTACAGTGCAGAAATTTTGCCCACCACTAAACCATGTCCCTAGACATGGCGGGGAGATAAGAAGCCCTCTCTGAGTCCGCAGAGTTGGGAGATGCCCGTGCCCTTCCCATGGCCTTTTCCGGCCAACGTTGATAATGGATGCCAGGAGCCCACAGGTCTGCTCAGCCGTCCCAGAGAGCTGTTCTCCCAAACCCAGCAGCTCTGCTGCCTCCTGCCACTCCATCCCGCCTGGCCGACACCTCCTGCTCCCACCATTATAACTCTTTCTGCACAGCTGCTCCCACGCTTACGGTGACCTCCACCTGCTGGCAAAAGCGAATGTACGAGCCATGCATGCAAGCACCCCATGAGAGTCATATATTACAGGGAGGACCATAAACAGTATCTCCAAACAGCATCTGTGGCATGTTGGCAGTGCACTTAGCTGGACTCCGGGAGAAAGGCAGGTTAATACTCATGCTGGCTCACAGTCCCCAGCTGTACATCTCATCCTCGCTTACTTCTCAGGTCATTTTACCCCGTGACTACCCAGTGCAGCCGTGGCTTGTTGGGCCACCTCAGGAGAGACTCTTGGGAAAGCGACTTGGCATCACGGAGCTTCACCTGACATTATTGTCCTCTCTGTGGCTCTTGATAATATCTTTCATGCCTACAAGTAGATGTCCTCAATTTTTCTAAAGGTCGGCCAAGCCAAGTCCAGCTGGGACCTGTGAGTCTCCTCTTGCTCCAGGTGATGAGGAGTCCTTCCACCTGCACGTGGCCAGGCCAGGCAACGCGTGAGGCTCAGATGAGGGGCTACAAGCCGGGACTAGCACCATAGGCAAATGTGGGGTTCATTCAGACAAGGACCCTGCACTTTGGAGGTGTCACCCACAGCTGTCATCCAAGTCTGGTAAAAACAGGGTAAATCAGGTGGGCGTATTTAAGTTCAGACTGCGTTACTGGGGAGGTGAGGATGGGGAGAGCCAGCCCCTGCCAAGTGAGGTGGTGCCACCCTGCAAGCAGCTTTGCAAAGCGCGGCTGGGGCTGGAGGGGTGGTGTTGCCCACATCGCCCCCTTTTCACTGGAAAAGCAACTTTCCTGTCCAGTTTGTTCCAATTTTGCTGATAACCGCTCATGACTGAGGCAGCTCAAAGTCATTTTGAACAGTTAGGAGCATCCATCAGGATGGCACTCTGCTCTCTGCGCTCCACCAAACTCAGCATGTCCATAGATCGCTACAACTATCTGAAAGGAGGTTGCAGAGAGGTGGGAGTCAACCTGTTCTGCCAAGTACCAGGTGATAGAACAAGCAGAAATGGCTCCAAGTTGCGCCAGGGAAGGTTTAGATGGGATATTTGGAAGAATTTCTTTACTGAAGGGGTCATCAGGCATTGGAACACGTTACCCAGGGCAGCGGTGGAGTCCCCATCCCTGGAGGGATTTAAGGGTCATGTAGATATAGTGCTGAGGGACACGGTTTAGTGGTGGGCTTGGCAGTGTTAGGTTAATGATTGGACTGGATGATCTTACAGGGCTTTTCCAATCTGGCACATTCTGTGATTCTCTGATAGATGTTTCAGACCGTGGATATGGGAAGAGTTTAACCCACGCCGGGCTAAGCAGATGTAAAAGCCACCAGCAGATGACTCTCATTTATAAACTCTCAAATTCATGTCAGAGTTTCATTAACACTTCCCTAAATGTGTTTCTTGCCAGACAGCCCTTTCAAGAAGCAGCAATTTACCTTCCACCTCCAGTTTCTCCGTTTCTGCATTTTCCCGTCTCCCGTTCTGATGGGTACATGCTGTTCCACCCCTTCCCACCTCCAGGGGCTTGGCCAGCAGCACCAACTGGGAGAGGGACGGTCCCACCACGACGGGGTTAACGCAGCGCAGCCGGGGCGAGCTGCCTGCTCAGGTACGAGCATCCTCTTCCAGACAGCCCATCATCCGCTAATGGGACTTAAAACAGTTGCTGCCTCATCGGCAGGAGCGTAATGATCGCTGGGCAGCGGAGAGACCTATTATCCATCATCCATACTTCTCTTCTGTCTGACCATAATGATTTCTTAGTTCAACAGTAGTGCAGAGGGACCTCACTGCTTTGCGCACGATTGTAGTTTAATATCCTGATCAAGACAAATACAGATTGCATACGGGCTGCGGGGCCGTGTACCCGCCGCCGCGGCAGGACGAAGCCGTGGAGAGTTTCCCTCGAAGACTCAGAGGCTACGCAAGATCTGAAGAAAAACCGAGCGGTGCCAGTGTTTTGCGCAGCAGGGGGCAGAGTGTCCCCCCTTTCCCCCCCCCCCGTACGTAACTCCGTTGAGATGCGAAATTGCTCTGTAAAGCATCAACTCAACAGGGAAAGCGAAGAAAAGAAATAAAAGCTCTTGAAAATGTATTTGTACTTCCTATTTCATTTCTCTCCAACTATTATTCTCCAACCCAAACCATTCTATGTTTCTATGATTATTGATTAAATATCACCATTTCAATATGCATAGAAGGAATCTGACTTGGCTTAAAATACTTCAGGGTATGTTTCAATGAGTTAATCGAGGAGACGCAGAGCATGGCGCTAGGCAAGCTTCGCTTTGTATTCAAATAATTGACAATATTGGGAAAAAATGGATTCCGCTTCACGTGAGCTGAGGCGGGGGCTGCTGGGAAGGGCACGAGCATGAGTCTCCCCTCAATGGCTGCTCGTGTGACAAACCCGCTTCCCACGTGGGCAATGTGGCCACCATGCTGGTGACTGGTCCCACCGTCGAGGGGACACTCACCTGTCCTGGGACCTGCACCCTCGCTGCTGGTGGGGAGAGGAGGAAGGCACATCGCCGCACCCTCACCGACACTATCGGGAACTTCAAATCCAATAACTGATGCTCAAAAGAAACACAATAGCGAGAGCGGAGCCGCCGCTGAAAATGAAATCCCAAAGACAAGTATTTATTCTTCTCGGACCTCCTCGAGGAAAACAGGCACACGGGCAGCATGCTAAACAGAGCGGAGGTTCGGGGAGACAAATGTCCAGGCAGCTTTTCTGTAATATCCATTTGAAAGAAGCTTAGTGCCACGAGGCTTTCATCTCAATATTCCTGAGGCCGGATTTGAAAGTGCTTAAGGTTAAATATTAGTCACTCTTGGAAAGAACATCTCCATCTGTCTCATGAAAAAAGCTTTCAGTCTTGGAGGTACTCAGGGAAACTTACCCATAAACACGGTCATCAGAGACTTCAGAGGAAAAAAAATCCTGTAGGCTCTGCCCGAGAAGTAATTAGCCTTTCAAATTCAGCAATGTTTAATCCCACAAAGCCTTATATACAAAATATAATCCTGTGGGTTTTTTTCTGCAGAGCTGAGGCGGCGAGTGAGCGCGACCCTGCCTGCCCAGGCGCTGCACAGCTGGGTCCCGCTTGCTCACATCTGGGCATCCCCAAGCGCGGGGCAAGGAGGAAAGTTTCAGCAAACCCAAGTGTCCCCAAAGGACCCCAGAAGGATGTTCCTGATGTGGTCCATGGCCTCGGGACGAAGCCTCCGGGTGCTCCTGGTGGGCTGGCGAGCTGCTGCAGCGCGTCTCGGAGACGCCAAAAGACTCTTGGGCTGCTAAATGCCCAATTCACTTTTGAAAACCGGATTTAAGCAGCTGGTTTTGAACATTTGCGGTAAAAGAGAGACCCGAAATAGCATTGTGTGATTTGGGGTGAAGTGCCCCGAGGCCTGGTGATAATAATTGTAGCACTCTTTAAAAAGAAAAATGACATTTTTTTCAAGGCGGTGAAAGCAGCTGACAACATCCCCGGGGACCTCCCGAAGCTTTCGAGAGGAGAAATTACATCTTTTCAGAGGCTGAAAAATGACAGTGCTTGGCAGCCTGCAACGCGTCTCATGGAGTCCCGGATCAAACGCAGCGTGACGGTGCTGATGCCATGGGCTCGTGACCGCCATGCGGTGCCACCAACCAGAGGGACCAGCAAGCCATGAGAAACCCATCCATCAGCTAGAAACACCATCATTTATGTCTAATGGTGTGATGGTCCGGAGGAAGCGGGCAGGAAGCTCTGCGTTAGCAAGCGCTCCTCATTCATCCTTGTGGAAAGAAGTGAGGTGGGTCCTGCTAACGGGCGAGAAACGTGGCTTGCTTCTCCTCTCAGGTGTAAGACACGTGATGCCTAAACCATCCTAAGGGTGTCCCAAGGCCAGGAGACAACATGTGGTGTATCCCAGCCCTACTGCTGACTGGTCTGTTAGAATAAAACTAATCTCAAGACTAAGATGCATTTAAATGGCTCCTCATTCTGTGTCCTCAAGCAGACTGTGAAAAGCACATTATTCTGCAGGATCTCCTTCAGCTTGTGACCTCCTTTCACAACACCATCCTCATTCCCACTGGCCTTCCCTGCCACGCTCGGCCCTGCCGGGCCCCAACATGACATGGGATGTCCTCTTTAAACCCCACAAAACTCCAGCTTTACGAGATTGGATCAGAAGAGGACGCCGCACTAATCGCTACACGTTGACCGCTGATGGCTGCACAGAGAAGCTAATAAGAAAATCTGGCTTTTAATGTATTGATTGGAGCTATTTGATTACACTAGGAAAAAGGTCGGACAGAAAATGCCAATAACAGTGCAAAACCTGAAAGCAAATTAATGCTTTTCCATCGTCACGGTTCCACCTCCCGCCGGCGTGGGAGAGCAACGGGAAGCAGAGCATCACGCAGAGAAGTTGCAGCCATGTCTTCTCCTTCCTACTCCTTTTTCCTACTGCAGGTGAAGCAGGGACAGGTGTGTTATCGCTACCGTGTGGTCTTATCCTGTTTAAATACTTACAACCTGTGCTCTGGTCTGATGTGCCCAAAGGGCAGAGCACCAAAACGTGGGTGCTAGGACAGCCAACGGGGCTCCTCAATTGCACACACACAGGAAAAATGATGCCAAGAACCCCAAACCGGGACTGAGAACAGGTCTGAAATGCAATTCTGGTTTTAAGTGAATCAAGAAGTTCAGAAAATAAAAACACCATAAAAGTAAGAGACACATACGCCATGGATATCCTTTGACAGGAAGATTACTGGTGAGATTTGGATGTTCATCTGGACCTGGCTGTGAACCAACGCTCACTGATATGGGCTCTGTAGCTTGGGTGAAAAATAAATGCAGTGAGGAAGACCAATAAGAGATCTCATAGAAACATACAAAAGGGAGCAAATCAATACCAATAAACTGCTTCAGATGGTGATTAATTAATAGCAATTAATTTTGAAAAGAAGAGGATATTGACTTAAATTGACAGAGGGGCTAACCTTTGAGCAATTCAGAGAAAACGTCTTTAAAACAGAGTGATTAAGTTGTAGAAAGTAATAAAAAGGCTACACTGCCTCCAGGATGAGCTGAACCCAGCTTGGGAATGATGTCAGGAGAGCCTCTAATTAGACGCTGGAGCTTGATAAGGTAAATTGATTAGCTTGGCTCTGCCAGATGGGAGTTAAATAGTCATCTTACTTCTAAATGTGTCCTTGGTATCAGGACAGCCAAATTACCACACATCTTTAAAAAAATGCTTAAAAGCTTTGCAATCCTGAGATGCTACAGCAAGGAAGGCTCCACATCTCACCTCTCCCGAGGTCATGGCGCTTCAAAACTTTTATTCACCAGAAAGCCGGTCTCCAAATTTTACCATCTCATCTGGGCCCTGGTGTTGCTGTCGGGATATGGACATGCACTTTACTGAAAGCCGTTCCTGCAAGTTCCCTCACTATGAGGAACATCAGGATGTTTTATCAACCCTTTCCTTCTGGCCCTGGCGCACGGGTTGTCTTCTTCAAGCCTACACCAGAGTCAAGCTTGGGTTAGGTTGGGACCAAATTAAATGAATTGTGAACTGATACTACAGACATAAGGGCTCAACTCCACTCTGCTGACTTGCTGATAATTAATTATGATTAGCCGGTCATTGTAGAGCTGAGCGCGGCGATGGGTCTGGGCAAGCCGGCACGGCCCATGGCTGCAGCAGACATGAGTCAACCTCAGTCTTTTGACTTCTCATTTTCATGAGAATGTAAATTAATGAAACACTTCTGTAAACGAGAGAGTGGCATCTGGTAGCCCTTTGTGCCGAGGGCAGGGAGACACAACAGCACAGCAGGCCAAAATTATATTTTGAAGATCTTAATTTCTTATCCCCTTTCTTCCTCGGCATTTTGAAGTCCTGGCAGAGCATTTGAAGAGAGACATAACCATAATCAAACAAAACTAATTTCCCAATCTTCATAAAACACATCCCACATCATGACCCTCCATCGCAACAGGATGCTCGGAAATTCCTGAAATCTCCTCCTGCTGGGAGCTCCCCCCGGGCAGGAGAGCCCGGCTGCTCATTTTCCAAGGAAAAGGCTATTTCTTCTTTTGATAGCTTTGCTCTACCTTCATTCGAGAGCGAAACCACGATTCAGAAGCTGGAGGAAACGGTTAATCACAGACATATTGTCTGAGATGCAGTACGCGGGCTCGAACGCTATCTGATCGCTCTGCGGTTTTGGAAAAATAATATTGTTTCCCAAAATGTGCGACGTGCAGAGCAGTTTATAGCTGGTTTTCACAGGTCCGGCGAGCGCCCAGCCCCCAAAGCAGGCACAGGCGTTGTGCAAATCTCTGCAAACGGAGCTGTTTACTAACAATATTTCCTAACCGACAATTAAAAGCTGATTTATATAAAACCTTAAAAATAAAGGAATTCTAGAAACGCTCTCGGCTCATTTTGAAATAGCTCGGTTAAATGTCAGCGGATGAAAATATCATCCAGCAACAGGGAGCTGAGCCCTGTTTTGAAAAACAAATAGCGGTGATTGGATTCAGCTGTGCAACAATGGGAACTCTGGAAAAGCCCGGCCAGGGCTTCACCCCGAAGGAAGAGCGCGCTCCTTCCCGCCGGCGCCCGGGCTGCCACCCCGCGTCCAGCAGGACACGGCGCCCCAGAGGTGCCGGAGACTTGCGGAGCCCCCCCAGCCCACCAGCATCCTTATTCCGGGTGAAATAAAGACATTTTGGTTCGCGGAGATTTAGGAAGGATCCCATGGCACGGTCGGATTTCTCCCTCGGAGCTGAGAGGGTGAAGACAGCTCTGTCTGCAATGGCTCGCGGAGCAAATTATTATTGAGACTGAAGACCTAAAATGACCTCGGGGAAAGAAAAAAAATTGTTATGGGAAGGGAAAAAAAAAAAAAAGCACCCACCCCAAATAGGCCTATTGTTAATAGCTGGCACCATTATAAAGTTCGCAATTGGTAACTTATTTAAAGATTATTTTTCTTCGGATTTTTTTGCTTTGTGCAAATCTAACTTGAAAGGAATGCCATTCTTTCAGCCCTCCACCAACATTTACGTTTGCAGCCATGAACAGCCCCTAAGCTTTTATTTGAGCAACAAAGACAATTGCAGAAAGCGGTTCCAAATTCTGATAGGGCTTTTTAAAAAACAAATAAACATCCCCCGGCGGGATTTGCAGCCCGCGGCTGCAGGACCGCGCTGATGAGTGGGAGCTGGAAAAGCGCGTTTCTCCGGGCACACCGCGGCGCAGAAGTGAACCAAACCAGTTCTTGGCTGTTCGAGGAGAGAAGGAGAAAAGAAAACAAAGTGCGCGGCTCCGAAAATTAGATGAGGTTTTAAAATTTCTCTTGGTGTTATTAATCGACAATACCGCCTTTTAGCGCTGCTAACCAGCACTGTGCTTGTTTTAAATACAATTTAACCTGGCACTGCTCCCGATGGCTCGGGAACATGGACTTTTTCCCCGAGCCCTATCGCAAGCTGGTTTGGTGTTGTTGTTTCGACACATTAACGGGTGAGGACGTACTGCATCTCACTGGAACCAGCCAGGAGGTTGCTTCTCCTTGCTTGCAAGCGCTGGCAAAACACCCGCCAGCCCTCAGCCACAGGGTCCCCGCAGGACACGAGCCAGCATCAGACCCCCCCCGCAAGCAACTTCCAACGTGGTGGAGCCTCAGCCCGTGAAAAATTAAAAAAAAAGAATAAAAAAAAAGAATAAAAATGAAACAACAGAGCATGGGACTATTTTAAATGTCAGTTTATCCCAGTTTTAAATATCAGTCTGATTCAGTTTTAAATGTCAAGGCCTGATTCCCCACCAATTCCCATTAAAATGGTGTCAACCCTTCCTCCCACCGAGGTCCCTGCCGGGCTGCAGGGCCGTGGGACACTCAGATCTGCCCCACGCGGGGGCTGAGGGGCTTCCCAGCCTCGGGAGAGCCCCAGCTGGCAAAGCCAGCCAGCACCAGCACGGCTCCCCCCAAATCGGGGAGGAAAAGGAGGTTTGCAGACATCTGGTGCAAGCTGGTGGAGTACATTGATGGGACGCCCCCGTTGACACCAGCTGAAGATGCGGCCATGCAAGGACAAGGTTGTAGGTCAGCGCGTTGCTCCTGCGCGCCCTGACCGCCGTGGCCCTTCATACCAGGTGAACTCTGCTGACTCCCGTGAACTCCCAGGAACATGTGTTTGATAGCAAGCTCCGTAGTTCTTGGTCAAGATTTGCAGCAAAGGGAGTTTTATAATAATATTTTACTAGCTGTAGCACGCATGTTATTATATGGTTAAGAACGAGATAGGAAACACATGTGTAGAAATTATTTGCTGCAGAAGTTAAATTCCATCGATGACCACAGAAATATTTACGTTTATAGTTTGTAATGAGAAACTGAATTATAATTATGGATTTGCAGAAGTGCAAGTACAATATCATCACAGCATTTGCAAAAAAAATTCTAATTCCCAATACTAAAGCCCCCAGTCAATGTGCATCTTGACAATACAGGGACACCTCACTTCATAAAGCTCATACAGCATGTCCAGAATCCCATTTTTTATGATCTAACTCATGCAAAAAATTTAATAAAATTGTATTTACTTTTCCAAAGGCATGTGAGCGCACACATGTGAAAGGATATATAGAGAATGTCTCAGAAAGGGGTAAAGATGTTAGACTTCATCACAGAGAGGAGTGAGATGGGAACAGGTCTACCAAGCAAAGACTGCAACATTAAGTCCTTGGACTAGAGACACCAACGGAGATCAGCGCAGTCCTTTGACGTCTTGAAAGATGACGTCTTCTCCTGCTGAGGAACCACCAAAAAGGCTTGTTGGGAAACGTGGTGGCAGAGGACACAGCAGATAAATCTGCAGAGGCTGGTCTTTCAGGAGACCAAGGCAGTGGCAAGGGGTAGCTCAGTGGTGTGTCCCATCACAGTGACCATGCTTGTCCCATGGCCGGTGCCCTGCCTCCTTGCTGGGGACACTGGCAGGGGACACCATGCTGCCAGGCCACCAAAAGCCCTCGCAGAGCTCATCACCCCTGCACCACAGTTTCCCCCGGGAGAAGTATGTCTTTGTTTTATCCAGATTCGCCACATTTTTAATCTGTTACTGAATGAGCGAATGTGATCCTGCTTTGAGTACCGGTCATTTACATACATTCAGAATGGGAATTTTTCACATTTTGTCTCCTAAAACTCCTACAGAGCCAAATCTCACTTCTGTGAGAAGTCCTGCCCTCTCCAAAGCCCTCAAAGTCAATAATTCAGAAAGCGGCTCCTATCACTCCAGCTGCCACGCAACATTTTCAAAGCAACATTTTAAATACACTTATGGACAGAGTTATTTGCTGTCGGGCTATCAGGTGGTTTGATGGCCAGGGGAGTTAACTAGCTCTGATTCTCCATGGCTTTTGGTCATATCAGTGTCTTCTCTTAGTGCTAGGAAGGTGCAAAGCCCCCGTGGGATTACCCATGGGGTTGCAGTGTTCACAACGCCTCTCCCATCGCCCAACAGGTGACTCCAAAGCCATTTCAGAAACACCCAGGTGCCCAGGGTTCTTCCAGATGTCCAGGGTTCTTCTCAGAGGACCTGGAAGGCCTTGCACCCACAGACCATGACTGCTGATTGAGCGATGATGCCTAAACTCTACGTTTGACGGCCCAGATGCTATTAGAAAGTTTTTCCGAAACACTGTTTGAATAAAGACAGCTTACTTTTCAGTGCTTGGTCTAAGGCTATGGCAGGAAAACTAAGAATAACTAAAGTAAACAAACGTCTGAGCTCTACTAATGAGCAAAAAAATACTTCAGTGTGGCTGGGTGATGACTTTTTATTGATTAGGTTGAACGGGATTGCTCTCTAATTATGTGAGTCACTGATGCTCTAAAAATGTTAGAGAAAACTTGCAGTTGGAGCTACATGGGAGGTTATTGTACAAGCTTTTTAGCACCGGAGGCCAGGATTTCCCTTTTAATCAATCATCATAATTTGGTTTAAAGGACTAATTTAGCACACTGCATTTTGCGCACCGTTTTGCTGTAGTTGGGTGGCAGAGGAGCCCGGCGTGCAGCGCCACGGCTCCGCAGACCACCGTGGCTGCTCTGTGAATTATAAGGGGCTAAATTTCTAATGCCCTGGCCACCTCCTTGAGCGGTGTTATCCTATACACATTAGGGAAGAGCATTTTAATAATGAGCACCTTAAAAATTATATATATGTATAGGCAGAATAAGCTGTCACACCTTCAATGAAGATAACAGATACGTACATGTACCTAAAATATTCATGCAGACTTTGGAATTTAAGCTTATGGCATAATAGCATTTGCACAATAATTCAATCTAATTGTGTAAGCAAGCTGTAAAACTGCTATATCTCTGATGGTTTACTGTGCGGAAAAAAAAAAAGGATGCTGTTAAACCTTCTTCGCTGACATCTAATGTTTCAGGTTTTTAAAAATATTGTATAAAGACTGAGATTTATTTCCTAAGATGTTTCATTAATGGTTGTGGCAGGCAGCTGGCCTGAGGTTTGACACACAATAAAATTCATGTCAAGAATATTAAAGATAGTGCAAAAGATAACTATGAATTTACATTCAAACAGGCTTTTGACAAAGCCATTGCAACAGGCTCCTAATCAGGTCTTGAGACCTAGCCTGCCCTCTCTTTAAACCCGTGATCTTGAAAAGGAGCTTTAAATTGGAAATTATTACACATTAAAACCTCAACATGGGCCAGATCGAAGCGGATCGATATCTTGCCGAGCACAATAAATCAGCCTGCTGCTCTGCGGTTACTGTTTGCTGAACATATTTAAATTTTCTTGTAACAAATTAATTCCAACATTTTCTCTTGATTGAATTAGGGCAAGTGTTGGAGCTGTCACAAGTATTTCACTGCTTCAGGGAGACAAATTGCTCGTCTGGACATGGGTAACAAGCCAAAGTGTTGAGTCCCTGATAATCTTTCCACTAATTCTCCATTACAGCAAAATGAAGCCATAAATCACCGTGACAGCTGATCGATGCAAACATTGTTTCCGCCATGATTGCCAGCGCTCCCCGCGGACTCACTGTCCGCTTACAATTCGCCGAAATTACTCCCCGGGCAGCCTCCCCGGGAGCTCGGCGAGCCTCCCACCAAAGGCGCTCCGCTCGCAAAAGTAACCATCTCATTTCGGGGCTCTGCCCGCTCGCCAAATAGCAAATATTAATCAAAACGCCCTATTTAGCTACCGGCCAGGTAATCTTTTCAAGCTAAGAAGCGTTCCTCTGGCAATCATTCTTTCAGGGGGGAGAAAAAAAAAAAAAAGAAATTTTAAAACTCCTGTTTTATAAAATATATTTGTGGGAATGTAACGACGTCAGGCTCCAGCCCTGTCGCTTTCTCTTAACTAACTAGTGGCAACTTGGATGAAATTACTTGACCCTTTATCGAGTTCTGCTAATGTCTTCTAAAAAAGAAATTAAACCACCCCGCGGCTTGCCCTATGGCAGCTCTGCGCGCACATTTAATTCCAGGAAAGATGTATTAAGTAGTTCTGCGCAGAACTAATTCACACGCCGAGCCGGCTGCGCCCGCCATCCCCCTGCATAATGCCACGGCGTTCCCGGCTCCGACCGGTGCCCAGACAGCCGAGAAACCGGTCAACAAACGGCAAAGCCCGGAAAACTGTCTCCACGGGTTAGCAGCCCCCGTCCGGACGGGGAAATGCGAACTGAGACAGGAGCTGATGCTGTGCTCCAAGGGAGGGAGGGCTCTTCGGGTACCGTTTCATCGCTGAGCGGGGATGAAGCAAGGAGGAAAGATGGAGTAGGAGCTCATAGGAAAAACCCTCTACTCCCATCCAACGAGCTGTTTGCATAGCTGAGACGATGTACTAAAAAAGATAAAAATAATGAAGAAGTGGTTGCAGGAAAGCTGTAGATGTACTGCGCTGACTGCTCTCCCCACGGGCGCGGGTGTCACTCGTTGGCAGGGCACAGCACGGGGAACGGGGCCACTCAACGCGGAGCGATGCTGTGTGCCCCCCCAGCACATGGATGTCACAACCCCAAATTGTCACAACCAGCAGGGCAACCTCGTCTCTCCGCGGGAACAGGGGGTTCCCCAAACTCCACTTTGGGGGCAGCTCCTCCCGGAGGGGACGAGCGGTGCTGGGAGCCCGGGGATTATGAACAAAGTACGGCAAGTGGGTCTCAGATGTCACTAACGAGATGTCCCCTACCCGCCGCAGCCTGCTGAGGGGGTGACAACACGTGTGCTGTAGCGCGAATGCATCCAAGAAGATCCCTGTGGGTGAATAAAAAAATATTTTAATATATTAAAGGTCTGGAGCTGGACTGTTTTAGATATGCAGTTATGCTGTGTTATCAGCTCTGAAACGCCATTGTCACGAGCAGAAAAAGCAGAGCTTTCCACTCTCAGACTATGGGCTTGTTTATCCGTAAGTAAAAAAAATGAAAAACCAGAAAGTGGGTAACAAACTCTATTTCCTCATATAAAATATGAAATGCTCCATCACATCAACATTGCGGTCTCTCCATTCCACATCAGCACGCAAAAAAAAACCCAAACAACCCAACGTGTGTTATAAGAAACTACGTGGAGGCGGTTTGCAATCAGCTATAGGCAAGAAGAGCTTCCCCCAAAACGCACGCACTCCCCCGGAGCCAAACTCCATCCCCCTGCTGCCCCCACGCAACTGTGCCGTGGATCTGGGGAGTTCATCCCACTATTGGACACGAAGGCTAAAACGGCTAAAATGCATCCATCAATGTCCCCCTCCCAGTAGTTCTCAAGCGATCACAAGTTGAGATCAATGAGGGATCGTTAGGGAGGATGGAGAGACGCTGGAGGTGACCAGAGACGGAGAGAAGAATAACAAACCCCTGTCCTGGCTCGGGTATGATGGATCATATAATTTAAGGACAGCTTTTAAAAAAATGCTACTTCTGCACCATTCCCTTATTCGAGACTTTTACATGCTACCAGTTGCACTTTGGAAACACTTATCATAATTGAAATACACTTAATTGAGACACACTTAATTGAGACTAATTGAAATTCCACTGCCACTACCATAGCAGTAAATTAAAAAGGAGGGGAAAAGATCCAAAAGGATGTTTTCTTAACATTGCCAAACTTCCGCTTGTTTTGCTGTTACAAACTGGACCTCCAGTAATAAAAAAACTTGTGCTTCTGCAATAATTATGCATATTCACATATTGTTTCTAAGAAAGGCAATCTATTACTTACAGAGAAACAACCCTAAAAAAATGCCAGTCAAAGCCATTAAGACGTTTTCACTGATGCATCGCACGTAAATCTGATTTATGTTGGTTTAAACAGTTAAGAAATCCCCGAAATAACTTCATTTATTATTTTATTGCCTGATTAATGGTTCACAGTAACTGATTTGTAGCTGAAGTTTTACCGAATGCAAAATTAAAATAATAGCCTTTTGTAAAAATGCTCTGTGTTTGTTCAATTATGCGTTTAGAACTGAAACAAATATAAAAACTTCAATAAATATATTTTCTCCCAAGGAATGACATACTGTGGGTTTTCTGTTATTGTTGGGTTTGATGTTTTTGCCTCTAAGGAGGTCAGCAATATGGAAACATAAAGGCCAATTTAATTTGTGCATCTGTGGCTGCCAAGTATTTTAATTCCGACAGCTGTGACTGAAGAGTTAATATTTTACTTGTCAAAATCCAAAAGAAGGCCAGTGAATCACTCTAATTCTCATTAAGAGGCTTCCCCCCAGTAGCACCCTAATTCAAAATAATGAAAGTAGAGACTGAGTGCGATTCTAATACCAGTTGAGACCTATCTTTTAATATTTCTCTAGTGATGGATTAGGGATCGGGGAAATTCATCTCAGATCATAGAGCCTAATTTAATAAGGGATCATTCCAAGAGTATTGCATTTTATAATAATGTCATTTAATGTGTCGTCTTCCATTTTTACTGTCCCATATGTATGCTTACATGATGGTGCCATAGGGATAAACTTTTAAAGAACCAGTATCATTTTTTGTCCTAGGTTCTCCTTAACGAGGAACTTTATCAATGATATGGTCTATTAGCGAGCTATTATAATTGCGGAGTGGTTAAAAGAAAGAGTAGAAGCCAAGAGAACGGTAACACAAATGACGGTTTCAAACCCTGGAGCGAAGGGAATGGAAGAACACTTAAAAGTAGGTTAAAATCTGATTTTAGTGTCTAATACAATAGTGCCATAAAAATGTGGCAGCCTAGTTGTTTTGAATGAACGATAATAAAATAATTTTCCCCTGCAACAACATCTACACACAGTGTTTTCCAGTCCCTTCTTTGGTGTGTTCCTGTGATTATTTAGGTAGATCGAATTGTTTGTTTGGGGTTTTTATGACTATTTTCCACTGGTCTTTTCCCCAACAGTACAGTGATTTGCTACTCTGTGAGGGCAGCAAATTATCAACAACCTAAATAATGGATTGGAGTTTACGAGTGTGTGTTAATATTTGGACTGTATTTAATCGGTGATGTTCTTCCTCTTTCTTGGCATTGCACCGAAGGTGAAATTCTTGGTGATTCCTACAGCAACACCAAAGCTACTCAAGGTCAAGAAATAACCCAACTGCCAAAACTTCGATAGATTGTTATTGGCTCTCAGTTGTATCGCTGCAGCCTGAGCTTTGCGTAATCGCACTTCTATCACACAAGGCCTTTAAGAAAAATGGTGTTATAATGAGAATTTTTGTTCTAAATACATTCACGTGATTAAGTCTTTCTTTTCAGGTAACAACTCGACGGCTTCACAGTAAGGTTTGACAGAATTAGATCAAATACAGACAGCCTAAATAGGACCCGGTTGAGTAATAACCTGCTGTAAACAATAATCTAATTACAAGAGTTTTTCCAGCATTGAAATGTGTCGTTTGAAGGGGAACACAATTAATACAAAATGAGGGGTTTCATATTTTCTCTTTTCTCTTGTGTATTTTCACAGTTTTGTTTTCTTCAGAGTATTGTAACTCGTGGCATTTCTTGCACTTTCGCTCACACAGCTCAATTTATGATTCTTGTCTCGTCAAAAATATTCTTTCCTGATATTTCTTTTGATTTCCCTTTTTCCTTCTTTGCATTTTAAGTCCCCATTTGTCTGCTCACTGTTTTTATTCTCTTCCATTTCCTCTTCCTTCCATTTTATTGTCTGCTCCTCAAGTCAGTTATTTCATACTTTTTTGAGGTTTAATTTCTGAGTCTTACCGTTGGTTAGTTTGTAAAACCCTCTTTACAAGTTGGAAAAGTTTCATCTAGATTTTATAGCCTAGTTGTTGGGTTTTTTCTCACCGTGCTATCTTTTCATGCGTTAGTGTATTGTTTGTTAAACTTGTTTCTTTTGATTAAATATCAAAAGTTACTCCTCCAGTAGGAATGTTACATCTGTACATGTCTGGCATCTGGAACCGCTTTAGGGACTCGTTCAGTTTATGAAGAGAAAATTATAACTGGTTTAAATCAGAAAAAAAAAAAAAAAAAGTGTCTGGTTGTATCTAAAATAATTAGAAATTACTAGTTTATAAAAAAAAAAATTAGAAACAAACAAACAAGTTAAATAAACAGGGTTTGAGGACTATTTTTTAATGAATGTTGCCTGTCTGAGTCCCCTTTTTCAATTTCCACCGCTTGTTTCTCCCACGTCGCCTTCATTACAAATAAGGTAAAGGAAAAAAACGGGGGTGACAATGGTTGGCAGTTAACACAGGCCGTGCCCAGGCTCAGGTGTGCTTTTAACGCTTTCCTGCCTTTCGTGTATAATTGATCCTTGTTCCTTTCCTTACTTGTACAATTCTTCGCTTAAGTAACCCACACAACTGTCCCAGTGCGGGGCAGTGATTCCCAGGCGCGGGTACCAACCTCGTGTGAACCCACGCTCCTGCCCCAGCGCCCCAAAGCGGCTCCCACCCCTGAAATCACTTTTCGGGGCTCAGCTCCGGGCATGAGCCGGCCAAGGCGGGAGGCTCCTCCTCGGGCAGTACCCGGCTGCATTTATCTGATGTTATTCCCTGCGAGGAAAGCTAAACTCCTCTCAGCCCAGTTGCGGTTATCGCTGGGTAACTTGGCCGAGTCCGGCTCGCAAAGCTGCCCATCCCAAACCCAACCGAAACGTGGTATAAATAGCACTATCGCAGCGGGAAAAATTGGCAATAGTCAGAAAATGGGTCCCAGGCAGACAGATATAAGAAGGAAGTATCATCAGAAAGTTAACTGTCTGCCAAAGAATATAAATAAAGGAATGTTTCCAAACTTAGTCATTTCTTGCTTTTCATTTGTTGTCTCACTTCCCCTTTGCCTCTCTTTTTTTCCCCATCCACAAGTCCATCCATAAACGCCCGTCCCTCCCACCACCTTCTCCTCCTGCTATTATATTTAGCATATCTGCTTCTCATCACCGCGCTTGGCCGCGGAGGCTAGCTGAGCTCCTCATTAGAGACTTGTAGACCATCTCGTAGTAGATATATCTCCAAGAAGACACTTTAGGAAGAAGCTTTCCGTGATGCTATCACCGTAGGCTTTCCTTCTTGCCTTATCAGACGCTGACAATACCTGCCGGGGCACCCAGCTTGGCTCCACCACAGACCAGAGCTATTTGCCCGGGTGCAAGACTGCATCCACACCGGGACATTCCCTTCCAGTTTGTCCCGCAGTGGCACAGCTCATGGTTTTCCTTTTGTTTCTTTGTTAACTTTAAATTAATCAGAATTCAGTTTTAATCTAGAAATTCCCAGTCAGTTCACTATAAGAATGTGAAAGTCAATACTTAAGATAATACAACTGTGCTTTTAAGTCTTACGGCATTTTTCTTTAGCTGTCTGGACAGGTATAAATCAGTCTCAGAAAAAAAAAAAAAACAACCACCAGGCTGCCACAGCAAATATTCTTTATTACAATACAAAACTGATTTTCAACAAATAAAATATGCTGTTGTGGTCAGTATTCCCACAGATATCTCTGTCTGCCAAAGCATTTGCAGACAGCAGGCACGGGGAAAGACAAACACCCGACGGAGTACATGTTTTAAAGATCAAGCTAATATGGCGCAAAACCTGTCAATAATTTGCTCTATTCTCATTGGAGCATTAAAAGAACATCAGGTAAAATCGACCACATAACAGCCCTCCTCAAGAAGGGCTGGGGGGGGTTAGCCCAATTTTTTTTTATCCGGATAACAAATCCTACTAAAAGTGTTGATAAAAGTGATCATAGAAATGTAACCAGGTTAGTCATCCTTTTCCCTCCGATATGGAAGTAATATTTTGCACACTAAAGATACTTTATTAAATACCGTGAACTTCACACCAAATATGCCGCGTAGGGAACCAGTGGGGAGTGTCTTAAGAACGTGAGATAATGTTGGTTCAGTTCAGAAACGCCGCCCGCTCCTGCAGTCCTTGCGCAGGCTGAATCCCAGCACTGCCAGGACTTACATGCACAACTTTTATTACATTTTATTTTTTTATTAACTTTTATTAATGAATTTTTGTTAACTTTGAATTTTTTTATTAACTTTGAGGGTTTTTTTTATTAACTTCAAGTTTTTTTTGTTAAATTTGAATTTTTTTATTAACTTTGAAATTTTTTATTAACTTTTATTTCCTTATGACCCTCACGGCTTGCTCCCAAGTCGGGAAAACCGCTGCGGGCGGTGAGTGGGTGTAGGCAGAGATCCCTCTGGGGACAGGGAAGCTCTCTGTGCTCTTTTGCCCGGAGCGATGCCAGCTGAGGAGCGAGCGCCCGCTGGGACGCGTGCTGCGCCGCCGGCCCTGCGCACCCTCCCCTCCCCCGCCAGCAAGAGCCCGCTCCGGCGTTAGGCTTAAGATGGCAACGCACCAGCTCGGTTGGAAACCCTCTTTAAATCCGTTTTAACAGAATCCGTTCCGCTGCCCTCCGCTTTGAGTATAAACTACAGATGTTGGGAAATGACTAATTCAAGACTGTTTTCCCTTCTGAACCCCCAGTTTCAGCCTCGGAAGGTAGCGCGGGCTGGAGGCCCCGGCGGGCACGCTGTGGTTATTTGGCCGCGGAGCCGCACGCAGACACACGCTGTGTCAGTACCCGGGGAGGCAGTTTTCACAGCTCCCCGATTACACTGAATTGCGTATGTAAACTGGAATTCACCTTCTTCCTGTACAAAGAGATGTATATGGGTTTGTATGTGAAGAAATTTTAAAATAACAGTTTGTTTCAGGCACTGAATGACTTTTCTGAGAACTCAGCCGTAAGTCGGTACTTTAGATTTTCTTTCAAATGGGTCCCAAAAAAGAAAAGTTACACTTTTCACGTGTGCCAACAGACCTCAGCCGCAGAGGGTACTGCCTCGCGAGACTTCCCCTTTAGTCACAACCCATTGAAATATTATCCATAGGTTGCAAATGAGGGAAGGCAGTTCTAATGAAATGATATTTTGCATTAATTGTGTTTAAAGGGTAGCAGTTCGCTGGTAGCCAGGACGAGATCGGCTATTCCCACCAAGTCTGGCGGAGGGGAGAAAACATTACGTAAAGCTTAATAGTCCTCTGTCCTCCTTCTCCCCACTGCACACCCCCTTTCCAGCAAGGTGACCCGTCACCCGCGTACCAGGAATTACCCGGTTCTCGGCGGAGACGAGGCCAGAAGGGTATTTAGTGAGGAAGGGAACGATGTCCATGCCCTTCACCCGGCGGTGCTCCCTTCTGCCTCCCCACTGCAGTGGGAGCCTCCAGCTCCCCCGAAGGCGTTTTGGTTTCCCTGCCACCGGGAATTACGGAGACAGTGGCCATTAATGGATGATGGATTAATGGATATCAGAAAATTTGATTTCCAGGTTATACTCTATGATTCTGGTCTTTCTGTAGGGACATAAATGTGCATGAGATAATGGTATTTCAAGGGCCAAACTGTGGATATTCCCTTCCACCTTTTTCCTTCTGAATTCATGCAGTCGTGACAGCAGATCTGGCCAGAGGGAAGGGGCTGTTGGCCTGTGTGTCATGAAGTTACTCTCCAGCCTCTTTTGGGTTGTTTAATTTAGGAAAATAAATTGATGAGTAGGTAAAGTATTCCGTGGATACAGCAGTGTTTATTTACCGAGTCCAGTCTCCCTGACCAGGAGACACTCCTCTTTCTGTCCACCCTCTCTCGGTGGTCACCATAAACAAACCATGCTTCTCCCTCGGCGTTGCGTTCGGCACCGTCTGCTTCGCCTCCTCTCCACTCCTCTCCTCTTCTGCCCGCGCTGCCGGCACACAGGCAGAGACACAGCGCAGCGTCCAGCTCTCTCCTCCGTGCCTGTCACCACGCCACGAGGACGCTCTCCACCCACGCGCTCCTGATCTGTGACTCATCTCGGTTTCTGCCGGCATTTAGGGAACGGCTTCTACTGTTTTGGCCACCTTGTTACGTCCAGAAGCCCAGTTTTTTCCTGTGCCCCCCTGCAGCGAAGCTCGGTTGTCGCATCCACCAGCTGCAATATCACCGGGCCTGATGCTATTACTGCACAACGCACACGCAAGTTCCCAGGTAGAAGATTGCTTTATAGAATTAACTAATTTTGCTACTGCCTGGAAGCCGTAATTCAGGGGTCAATGGCAGTTTGCTTCAAAGAGGTGTTTTCAGCTTATTTATTTGTCTGACCTGGTTTAGTCTTATGGAGATTCAATATTTTTCGCATTAGTACTTGCGACCTCTTGAAAATCAGCAGTATTACAAGCTCGTTGCTTCTCTGCAGGAGCTGTAGCTGTATTTAATAATTTTATACATTTTTAATGTGAGTCTGTTCTAAAGCCTGACCACATTTGATGTCTTCCTTGGTGTCCCAGGGCAAACTGTCAGTAGTATTGAGTAAGAGAGCTCCGATGCACATTTGGTCTTAAATTGTTCCCCAGGACTTCAGTGACAAGAGCAACACTCAGTCACAAGCCAAGAGCCCTAGGCTGTAATTTTCTTAGATCTTTTAAGCTAAACAAGGTTGTGCCTACTCAATAACTGTACAGGAAAAAATCAAGGAAGAATGCAATTTGTGGACAACGCGTTTCTTTTGTGCACAAACCTGATTTTCTTTTTTTTTTTTTTTCATTTACATTTTGCAGTGCCTTTTCTGGAAAGCCTGGCTTGTGGCTTTCCTTCCAGCATCCTCCAGGAGACACGGCTGTGTGCTCCTCTCTGGTAGCAGGAACGGCAAAGCCCTGCTTCCGAGGGCCGCGTTTGCCCCAAAGATCTACCACAACGCCCCTTGCAAACAGCAAGACCAGAAGTACGTGAGCTTGGACCCCAGGAGTGGGGTGGCTGGAGCTCCCTTGACCTCCAGCTGCCAGGGAGGTCCATTCCTGCCCTGCTCTGACCTTACGGAGAGATGTCCTGGGACTGCTAATTCTGGCCTGACAAACTAAATTTACAAACATACCACCTTGCTGGGTCCCTGGAGGTGTTCAAGGCCAGGTTGGACGGGGCTTGGAGCAACCTGGTCTAGTGGGAGGTGTCCCTGCCCAGGGCAGGGGGTGGAACGAGATGATCTTCAAAGTCCCTTCCAACCTAAACCATTCTGTGATTCTATGATTTTCCCAGTGTTATTGACTGTCCTGGGATGTTTGTGAGCACGCAGGATTTTGCCTCCTAAGGACGAGGAGAACAGGTATTTTCCTGTTCCACAGGGAACAGGTATTTTTCCCAGGTCTCTGTCCCCAGGGAGCTCTCACATCTTCCCAGGAAAACGATGCTGTGAGCAGCAACCCCAGCGGTGGAAGAGAGCAGGGAAGCACCGGCTGCTGCAGACGGCAGCTTAAGATCTGAGACAGAAGAATGCGCACCATGGCACCCACCCTCTGTAAAGACACACGGAAAACCTACTCGGGTTCTCAGTGCATCTTATCCCGTTTTCTAGCCAGGAAGAGAATGAGCTCTGTAAGGGAGGGGAAGATGATGGGGGAGCAGTAATGGGGATGGAGGGATGGAGAGGGGGTCACCCCTGAGCCGCCCACCTCCCCTGCAGCCCCCACCTTGACCTCCCTCCTGCCTTCCCCAGCAGCCTCTGCTGAGACGAAGATGCTCACGCTGCCGTCCCTCCCGCGCAGGAGTTGTCAAGGCGCCTGCTCCTGTCTCCCTCCATCAGCAGCGAGACTGCCTTCTGCTGCCTCCTGCCACCGCCGGGCAGTCGTGAGCAGGAGCAAGGCTCTCAGTCGGTAGAGGAGAAAGAGAAAGGACACCCACGGGCCCCAACCCTTGGGTTTTCAGGAGAAGATGCGATGCAGCGCACAGACCTCCCTTGCAAGCCCTGCTGCAGGGCCCTGTACCTCTCCATCGTGTGGTGGTCTCCACGAGGCACCGGAGGATGACATGGTGCGTAGAAGGGAACGTTTCCCCTCGCAGGGTCTGGCAGGAGCATAGCCCTGGGGTGCCCCTGCAATCGTCAGGCACCCAAACTGTGCTGCCGATCAGTGCAAAACTCCTTCACTTCACCCCAGCAGAGGCAGCTGGGACAGTCCTGGGGATTTTGAGTGTTTTTTAAATAGTTGATGTGATGTCAGAGGAGCTCAGTCCTTCTCGTGTGGTTTTATTTTGCCTTGCTAAACCCAGCTGGTGCCTCTTGCTGTTCTCCAGCCACCCTCTGACCAGCACACTTGTTTCCCTATGGCATTTTCAACAGGCTCGAGGCTGTGTCCAGGACACAGGACTGCCAGTGGAGAGAAACCAGGACAAGAAAGAACATCTTTGGAGGGCTGGGGTGAGGAGCACGGAGAAAGGCTATCAGGAAAAGGCAAAGAATGCCACAGAAATGCATCCTACAGACTGGTGGGCAAGAGGAAATACAGAGCAAGAGACCAGTGGTGCTTTCATGGAATCATAGAATGGTTTGGGTTGGGAGGGACCTTAAAGCCCCCCCAGTGCCACCCCCTGCCCTGGGCAGGGACACCTCCCACCAGCCCAGGTTGCTCCAAGCCCCGTCCAACCTGGCCTTGAACACCTCCAGGGATGGGGCAGCCACAGCTTTGCCGGGCAACCTGGGCCAGTGAGGGAAGACTGGGATAATGTGAGAGAGAGTGGTAAAGAAGAGACATGGAAGTCAGCAGGGAGGTGGGAAAATCACATGCAGAAGCAGGCAAGGAATTAGGAATGGTCACGGGAGGTACCAGATGGAGACACTTCATCTGTGTTGCCGTTCCAAGGGGTGGGGAAGATTCCCCGTAAGGTCACATTAAGCCCATCCACTGGTATTTATCTGAACTGGGGGATTTAAAACCTGGTCTCATTGCTTCAAAACTCACCAAGACTTACCATAAACTTCCTGGCCACCCGTCCGGGCGCAGAGATGGCCAAGGAACTTGGAGGATGGTAAATGTAGCTGTAGAGTTTTGTGTGGATTTTATTCTAGCTGTTTTTTAGCTTTATTAAGGACTTTGAGAAAATAAGCAATATATGAAGAGGAGAATTAGTACTTTTAAAATAAAAGGCCCTCTCCCAAGTGCAGGGTTTGCACTGCTGAAGTCAGCAGAAGTACAGGGTATATCCACCACAGGTGGTCCAGACCTGTGCGCGAGAGGAGGTCTGCGACACAGAGCAGAGAGCACAGGAATAGTGGTGGCACTGCCCGTAGGGACAGCCCAGGCAAGAAGAAACCAGTGCAGATTTGAGGACAGCTCTCAGAATTTCTTTGCAAATTCAGTTCCCGATTTAAATTATTACTATCCCGATTTTATAGCTGTTATAATACAAAAGGGCAAGCATTTTTAAACATAAATGGCATTTTTGATTACCAACGGCAGAACTAAGATTCTTCTTTCTGCTCCAGTTACTATCCTGGCATGCCTGAGCCCCTGACATTAATCTATGTATCTGCAAGCTATTGCTTCAAGTTTTCTGAAATTAGACAAGACCAAATTTACCATTTCCTTAATGACAAGTCCGCTGAACCGCCGTGTTTCCCCATGGTAATGAACAAGGAGTGTGTGAGCACACAGGAAACAGTTAAAAGCAAATGCAATTCCTGGCTAACGTTAATTTTTATTTTTTCAGAAAACTAAATGGGACACTTCTAAAACTTAGGCAAAAGCTTGCAAAAAACTTTAAATGTATTCACACTTTAAATAGCCATAACGATAAATGACTCACAGGAATACATCATACCTAGCTTAGCCTGACCTTGGACATATCTTGGCTAATAACAATTGTTTTGAAGTATATATGTTCCATTTCTACCAGAAGGCTTAATTCATCTTTCTCCAGGAGGAGAACAGCGAGCTGACACTCTGTAAATCCTGCCGCTCCATTGTTTAACCGAGAAGTCTCAGCACAGATGTTATGAAAGGAAGCTCGGAGAGAAAATTCACAGGCATTTCCCCGGCCCATGAAAATAAGTCCTTGATTACAAGCAAAGTGAGTCCATTAGAAATTACTCTAAACTAATTGCATCTGAACATAAAATAATTTATGAATTGCAAATGTTTATCTTTCCTTCAGCAATATTACTATGGTTAAATTACTTTTGAAATTCATACAAAATCCTTTACCTAGGTAGGAAAATATTGTAAACTATTTCTGCAATTAAACTGATTACATATGTAAAAATTTTCATCTGCTTCCTATTACAAAGCTGTTTGTCAGCTGCACGGAACAAGGACAAAACCCCCTAAAGGTCAGATCTTCTCCTGACGCAATGAGTGTAAGACAGAGCTACCGCTGTTTACACCAGGTAAGAATCTGACCTTCAAAGCCGGCTCCGTCAGCCAACAGATCCTCCCGCGGAATCCTCTCCCGCAGCCTTGCACTTGCAGCAGTGTCAGAGTAACCAAAATCCCACCTGCAGGTACTGGACAAGGAGAAGAATTATCTCAAAAATTACCAGAAACCGTACAGATTAGTTAACATCCCTTCCCGTGGTAAGGATGAATGTTGTAGCAATGGTATTTCTTGAAATGAATGGCTGCTCAAGTAATTACGATGATCTAAACCAGATATTCAAAATGCATCAAAATGCATTTTCTTTTTCTTATAGGTTCTGTACTGTGCTCCTCACCCAAGCAGAACTTCTGCTGCAGTCAACAACGTCAATGGAAATACACATGAACGTACCTGCCCAGGGACGGCAGGGGCATTTACATGTGGTTTCCATTGTCCCGCGTTTAACCTCGCAAAGATATTTTGGGGGAATACTTTATTTACATTTTCTTTAAAAAGGAATATGTTTACCTTCTTCCTAAAGATTACCACATGTCAAAACACTTCCAAATCTAAATATTTCATAAAAGAGAACTTGCATAATAAATAATGTATACACATTAAATAAAGGAATGGTGTAAAAGACGCTCTGAGTATTCACAGCTATTTTGTAGCAGTACCTTAATTTTCAGCAGATTATCTACCTCGGTAAGCGCTGGCCAAGTTTCCGCTGCTTAAATATTCACTCAAAGGACAACTAAGAGATTTGTAAGTGTGGCGTTGTTAATGCGAACAGTTTGTCCGCTGCTGCCTTTGCCGTGGCACGGTGCACGGCTTAAGGGCTAACACACCCTCCACCATTCTCCAGTACGCTGATGAGATGGTCGCTTGGTGCCAGCTCTCACCCGAACAACTAATTCAGTCACTCCACTAAAATGACCTCCAAGAAAAGCTGTTGTGTCTCTTTCTGGTTGCATCCAAAATTCAGATGCTTTCTAATAACATGGCCAATTTTTATTTTTCAAACGCTCGTTTTAGCATGAGCTGTTCAAACATGGGTTAACTCCACCACCTTGTCTAAGCTGCATCTGGTGTTCTCATCATCGGTGACCAGTGGGACATGTTCTCCTCCCGTAAGGAAAAGAAAATAGTAGGTCTAAATTGCTCTTAGGGAAATAGGAAGGCGGCGGTGGCTGCCTAATATCAGAGTGACGAAATGTCTCCCCCCGTTTCAGAGCGTGTGGAGCATGTTAACATCTTGCTGGAGCGTGTGACCACAGCAGTGAAGGTGCCAGTCAAAGGCAGACGACTGGAGAATGAAAATAGTTGGGTTTGGCAGAGCGTGGGAACTGTGAGGTCAGTATGACCCCACAGCCATTAAGTCCGCAGCAAAATTGCCAACGTTTACCGTTCCACAGTGATACAAGATCACTGTATGCAAACCCAGGACGCCACAGAAGCTTGAGTGATGACACAGGAGCAGAGCACCCTGTTGAAGCGTGCATTCAAAACGCTGGAGGTTGGGCGTAAGCAACCGCTGACCAGCTTGTCAACCAGCCAGCAGAGACTGTTGCCCAGCTTGTATCTGCTCGCTGCCTGTCCCAGCAGACGCAGAATGGAGGGTGACATTTTCAAAGAGCCAAACACCAAGGCACCAGCGCCAGCAGAGAGAGGAGGGATCACAGGCACCTGCTGATGGACCCACCGGGCTCCGGAACCGCGAAGGACCTGCAGGTCACTGCCAGGATCCCAGTGGGAAACCTGAGTGAGGAGCACCCGTGTGGGTCTCAGTCTGTAACACGTGGAACGCCGGCCTGAACGGTGATGCGGCTGTGTTATTAAAACTGTTATCTTTCTTCTCTAAATGAACTTGAGGAAGATGTTCATAAAAGATTACACTACTCTGGCGCTGTGTTTTACCAACCACAGGTTTATCTCCTCGGTGGTTTCAGGATGGTGATAAGGTGACACTGCCCCTTGTTCGGAGCACACAAGGGAGTGCATTTTGTACCTCCCCTTTTCAGAGTTCTCTCTCAGAATTTGTCCCTGGGTGATTTTTACCTGTTGGTACCCCATCAGTGTTTAATGAACAGCATGCCTGATGTGCAAAGGCCATAAAACCTTTGTTAGGAAGGTTAAAACATTCTCAAACATCTTCCGGAGCTGCAGTATTAAAAAGTTGAACGCGGAGAGAAGGAGGGGTAAGTAGACAGGCTTGCAAACCATGACGCAGATCTCCTCTGCATACATAATTTTTTTCCATTTTCTTACCAAAAGAGCTAGCAACTTGGGGCCAGGGTGACACAAAAAGGGACAGCAGAGTCCAAATTACCTACTTTCCGAGACCACAGAAGGTGGCAGGTTACGCAGAGTTCACTTATTATTCTTTTAGCTTACCTTCCCTCTCTAGGAAAAGTTAAGGCTCTCACGCGAGTGCAAAACATCATTGCTGCCTTCTGCAGCACAAAAGAGCCGTGTGTCGGCACACCACCGGCCTGCGCGAAGCACGGGTGACACGGCACAGGAGCGCTACAGCAGATCCCTACAAATCCCGCAGGCAGGACAGCGCTGCGCTTGCAGCGGTTCCCTCCGGGGGAATCCACCGGCCTTCGCTGGCACATGCCGAGGAAAAGGCAAAAATCAGCCTCAAATCAGGGACGGGTTGGGTTTGTGTCGCTTGTTACTGTTGTCAAGACAGAACACTGTTATGGTGCCACCAAGAAAGATGCTGGGCGTCGAGGGCTCCGCTGGGTTTTCCATTAGAAATATAGCTCGTGCCCACTCGGTAAAATTAGTAACGACCGGTAAAACAGTGTAAACGCATCCTAAAAGCCATACTCTGCAACCCGACTAGCAGGATTCCCAGTGTGGAAAATTCGGAGGATTTTCTTCATCCACACTAACTTAATTGCCTAAAGAACATCTGGCGAGAAGACCGGGCCACTCACGCAAAGCGTGAGGAGTGACAACTCGCATTTCTGAGAACACTTATCAGATGCTCCATCAAAACCAGGGGCAGTGGCGGCTTAAATACAGGAAAGGTTAAAAATGAGCACAGTTTTTCCCGTTCCTTTCAGAACTTTGTTGCCCATCTCAAAAATGCCAAAGTGACACAGATCTGCTTCTTTTGTTTTTACATATACGTAGCAGATGGCCTTTAAGGTGCGCTTTCACCTGCTGGTACTTCACAGTAAAGGTGAACCGGCTCAGAAATTGTGAGAAACTGAAAAATTCAAGGGAACGGCCACAAAATGGGACAAGTATCAATATTTACTGGGCAGGAGTCAGTACAGTATGTACCATCACCCAAACCACGTTATTTATTCCTTGAGTATTCAGCCGCAGCTCACCCGAAGGACTGCGCTACTCGTAAGGGCACACTGCTGCCGCGCGGAACCGCCGGCCGGACACCACGGAGGCTCAAGAGCTCTTCTCAGGCTGCTTTTCTGAAAGGCAAGTTGAAGCGCGCTGGTTAAAAGCTTTGCCTGGAATGAAGCTGGGCTGCTAACGACCAATATGAGACACAGCAATTTTATACGCAGCATTTAGCACATTTTCATGCACTTTTACGCACTGGGCAAGACCTGTGTTTTCTTTTTGTCTCCTTTTAAGTGTTCTTGTACGGAGAACTGAAATGTCTGGTAGGAGCGAGCGCAGCGGTGTTTGGAGTTTTCCGTAAGACATCTGGCTGCCATCGCACTTCGCCGCTCACCTAACATCGCGGTGCAGTAGAGGGCGAACAAAATGTGGAAACTGCTACTTCACCGAGTACGAATCTGCGTAAGCTCCTGCTGCGAACATGCGATCGGCTCAACGAGGACAGAAACAGGTGTTTACTCCTTCCTACGTGATTTATTTCATCCCTTCTCTAAATCCCCTTCCCAGGCCAGCACATCTCCGCGTAAACCCCATGCTAAAATTTTATCTACCGAAAGCATGTATTGTCTGTGCTCATGAAATAGCCATAATTAAATTTCATGAAACCCACGGGTTTTTATATAGGTTCAGACACTCTAAGAAATAAAATAGAAACAGAGGAGTTCTGGCCAACTTCTGTCGGCCTATAGACTTATTAGGTATTCCAATCCAAGGAAACCAGGAATGTAAGTACTCCTGTCCAAAAATATCCCATTAAGACTATTTTATTTTAATCACAGCTGCGCTAAAAAATACACAGTTCTCTTACACCATCCAATCATCTCTCCCTGTTATGATGAAAGTACATTTTTCATGTTTTTTATTACAATCATCTTGAAGACAGGCATGCCGGTATCCGAGCATATTGTAAAGATCTGAAATTCACATCGTACGTATCCATCACCGTTTACGTTACACACATCAATAACCCCCACAAGACTGTTAGGCAACTGTATTTAAACTAGTTGTATTTTAAACAGAGCAGGTAAGACGGGACAAGTTTATCCGGAGAATATCCGAGGCTGTGCTGGGGATGGGAACCGCGGGGCCGTGCTGACCGGGCTGCAATATCAGCTGCTCGTGCACATATTAATTAACTTCTTTATTCGGGGATCAATCGACACCGCCGTTAGTTTTATTGACTTTATAATTAGCAGCATCTTACTTTTGCTTGAATAAAGCTGGTTTACCTAACATAAAATCTATCATTTTCCGCCCGTTATTAGCATATAAACCTCCGAGCTGATTTTGCTCTCACAGCCCTCTCCAGGAGGGCTCCCTTCCAGGGGAGGGGGGACACCCTGTCCCTGTCCCTGTCCCTGTCCCTGCCGGCGGGGACAGCCCGGCTCCG